>NC_041388.1:168630863-168713914 GCF_002162155.2 Triticum dicoccoides
GCACCGCCGCCCCGCTTAGCCGCCGCCACCGCCGGAGCCCCGCCCCGCCCGCCGGAGTACCTTGCCGGAGGTATAGCCGCCGCCGTTCGCCGTTCGTTTTTTTTAAAAGAACCGCCTCGGTTTTTTTCGAAAACCCTAGATCGGTTTATTTCTCTGGTTTACTTAATTAGTGAACGTTCACCGATTCGTTCGTTTTAACGAACGCGTTCATCATTTAGTTTCAGATAACGAATGTTCGTTCGTTAATCTGTTCTATGTTTTTCTTTTCTCAGATTAAATCCGTGATTTTTCTGATCGCGATTTCTGATCCGATTTTCGTTTTAGTTTAAATTTTCGCTCGTTTATCGGAATCAGGCGATTCAAGCGCCTAGGGATTCGTCTCAAAACCCTCTATCCGTTTAACCAACCTAAACAACATTTTGCTACTGTAAAAATTGCCCTAGATCCAGATTGCTAGAACGAAGTTGTTTTCTTTCGCCGTTTGATTTTCGTTGCTTCGTTTGATTTGATTCTTTTGCCAATCAGAGTTCTTAAGTTGAACCTTCTGGTTATATCTCTTATTTGAGTTTTACCTGTGCATTAGATGAGTACTTATTGTATGCTCGTTTGTTTGTTTGCGATAGAATATCTGGAGTGCGCCGCCTGTTACTTTGAATCGCTAGGTTTCCCAGATCATCAGTAAGGCAAGTAACACTTTGATCATACCTTCTCTACTACCAAGTTTTATTGCATTAGATCAATCCACACACATTGCATGATTAGGATCTAATTAAATTGTGGTATGGGAAGTAGATGAGGTAGTACCTATTACCAGTTTATTTTCAAACCTTTGGGAGTTACTTCTAAGTTTTCTTATCATGCCATGCTATGCTAGTAGACGTAGATTGGGTGAGTGAAATCCATTGACAGATGTGAGATTGTTAATTAATGGTTTATCTAAGGTGGCAACTTAAACACACATCTAGGTGGATTGAGGCACCTGGGTATTCCAGGACTTGCCTGTTTTCTTTTGGACCGCCACCCAGGCTCAAAGGGATCATAAGACTATTAATACTAGAAACTTCTGTGTGCAGCCACAAGCTATTATGGGCTCTAGCATAGTTGACTAAGTTGTGCGAACTCTTACAGTGGTAGACTAGCAGATGTAGGGGATGTAGGTGGTACGGTCTACCCGATCGTAAGGTGCTAGCGCTTCTGAAAGACTATGTCTCGGTCATCCGTCTTCTCAAACACCCTGTAGTGCGAAAAACCAAACGGAGGCGATCGAGTCTTTTGGGGAAAAGTGCGCAAAGCTCTGCAGAGTGTAACAAACTAATCATGATTAGCCATGTCCCCGGTTATGGACATCTTGAGTATCTAGTACTTGGATTATCATGTGAATCCCAATATGTTACTCTAAATTAATTTTGTTGGGTTATGTTTAATTATGATTCTTAAATGGGATTGAGAATGCTGTCAACCATTCTCAATGTTTAACAACTACCATGATAGTTAAATAAACTTTATTCCTTTGAAGTAGGGAAAAATTTGCTTTACGCAAAAACTGTAACCATAGAGCTTTCCACCAGCCAAATATGCATATAGTATAGCTGTTGTATTCCATTACTCTCTATGTGTTACCTTGCCAGCATATTCCATGTGCTGACCCGTTTTCAGGCTGCCACGTTAATGTTGCAGAATTTTCAGACGATGATTCAGGAGTTTTTAGGTCGTGGTTCTATACTCAGTGATGCCGTTGGAGTTGATGGACTCACTTATCTTCCAAGCCTTCCGTTGTTATCGTTATTAGATGGCCTTAAGCCATATTTTCCCGGATCATCAGCAAGTCAAGTAACACTTTGATCATACCTTCTCTACTACCCAGTTTTATTACATTAGATCAATCCACACACATTGCATGATTAGGATCTAATTAAATTGTGGTATGGGAAGTAGATGAGGTAGTACCTATTACCAGTTTATTTTCAAACCTTTGGGAGTTACTTGTATGTTTGCTTATCATGCCATGCTATGCTAGTAGACGTGGATTGGGTGAGTGAAATCCATTCACAGATGTGAGATTGTTAATTAATGGTTTATCTAAGGTGGCAACTTAAACACACATCAGGGTGGATTGAGGCACCTGGGTATTCCAGGACTTGCCTGTTTTCTTTTGGACCGCCACCCAGGCTCAAAGGGATCATAAGACTATTCATACTAGAAACTTCCGTGTGCAGCCACAAGCTATTATGGGCTCTAGCATAGTTGACTAAGTTGTGCGAACTCTTACAGTGGTAGACTAGCAGATGTAGGGGATGTAGGTGGTACGGTCTACCCAATCGTAAGGTGCTAGCGCTTCTGAAAGACTATGTCTCGGTCATCCGTCTTCTCAAACACCCTGTAGTGCGAGAAACCAAAGGGAGGCGATCGAGTCTTGTGGGGAAAAGTGCGCAAACCTCTGCAGAGTGTAACAAACTAATCATGATTAGCCGTGTCCCCGGTTATGGACATCTTGAGTATCTAGTACTTGGATTATCATGTGAATCCCAATATGTTACTCTAAATTAATTTTGTTGGGTTATGTTTAATGATGATGCTTAAATGGGATTGAGAATGCTGTCAACCATTCTCAATGTTTAACAACTAC
Source organism: Triticum dicoccoides (assembly GCF_002162155.2). Taxonomy (NCBI): domain Eukaryota; kingdom Viridiplantae; phylum Streptophyta; class Magnoliopsida; order Poales; family Poaceae; genus Triticum; species Triticum dicoccoides. Next base: position 168,633,490 of record NC_041388.1, read on the forward strand.
CATGATAGTTAAATAAATTTTATTCCTTTGAAGTAGGGAAAAATTTGCTTTACGCAAAAACTGTAACCATAGAGCTTTCCACCAGCCAAATATGCATATAGTATAGATGTTGCATTCCATTACTCTCTATGTGTTACCTTCCCAGCATATTCCATGTGCTGACCCATTTTCAGGCTGCAACGTTAATGTTGCAGACTTTTCAGACGACGATTTAAGGAGTTTTTAGGTCGTGGTTCTATACTCAGTGATGCCGTTGGAGTTGATGGACTCACTTATCTTCCAAGCCTTCCGCTGTTATCGTTATTAGATGGCCTTAAGCCATATTTATTGTAATAAGTTCTCTTTTGAGACACTCGATGTAATAAGTGTGTGATTGCTACTCTGCTATAAATCCTCCGAGTACTGTGTTGTGTCAGCATTACTGATCCAGGGATGACACCGGCGCACAGAGATCAGACTGTTTGAGGTCTGGTCGCTACAACATGACCGAGATACGTCTCCGATAAATAACCAATAGCGGAACCTGGATGCTCATATTGGTTCCTACATATTCTACAAAGATCTTTATCGGTCAAATCGCATAACAACATACGTTGTTCCCTTTGTCATCACTATGTTACTTGCCCAAGATTCGATCATCGGTATCTCAATACCTAGTTCAATCTCGTTACCGGCAAGTCTCTTTACTCGTTCCGCAATGCATCATCCCATAACTAACTCATTAGTCACATTGCTTGCAAGGCTTGTAGTGATGTGCATTACCAAGAGGGCCCAGAGATACCTCTCCGACAATCGGAGTGAAAAATCCTATTCTCGATCTATGCCAACTCAACGAACACCATCGGAGACACCTGTAGAGCACCTTTATAATCACCCAGTTACGTTGTGATGTTTGGTAGCACAAAAAGTGTTCTTCTGGTAATTGAGAGTTACATAATCTCATAGTCATAGGAACATGTATAAGTTATGAAGAAAGCAATAGGAGTAAACTAAACGATCAAGTGCTACGCTAACGGAATGGGTCATGTCAATCACATCATTCTCCTAATGATGTGATCCCGTTAATCAAATGACAACTCATGTCTATGGTTTGGAAACTCAGCCATCTTTGATCAACGAGCTAGTCAAGTAGAGGCATACTAGTGACACTATGTTTGTCTATGTATTCACAGATGTATTATGTTTCCGGTTAATACAATTCTAGCATGAATAATAAACGTTTATCATGATATGAGGAAATAAATAATAACTATCGCATCTAGGGCATATTTCCTTCAGTCATTGCTTGATATATGTTGCTCTGTGCTCGTTACTAAATGCCAAGTCATTGTTAATTAAAATTGGCTTTGATATACCTTGGGATCCGGGTGGATTCATTACTTGATCACTTTATGCCTAGCTTAATGGATTTAAAGAAAGCACTTCCAGGGAGACAACCCAGAAGTTTTAGAGAGTCATTTATTTCTGTTGAGTGCTTTTATAAAGTTTAAAAACAAAAAATATAGAGGGGAACTTAAAAACCTTTTCAGAAAAGATAAGCGATTAGAAGTTATGCATTGGAGAAGTGAGGGTCGACCTTGAGCACTTGTGTTCATGCTCATGGAAACAATGTAGAATTTTTCATGAAGATTCTCACAAAAATAATTATCCCCTTGTACTATTCCATTGTATTATAAAAATAATGTGCCAAGATTTGCCTTTAGGATGTTTAGATTGCCTGTTGGTATGTGCGGTGTAGAAACATAAACTTTGGCTATAGTGCGCGATTTTATATTTTACTGGAATGTAGAAAGCCTCTGAAACTTTTTGCACAGTCTTGATATACAAAATGTTTATTTTTCCTAATTTTTTCAGAATTTTTGGAGTACCAGAGGTATGGTGAATGTTCAGATTACTACAAACAAATTCTATTTTTGATGCATTGTTTTGCTCGTTTTGATGAAACTATCGATTTTTATCGGTAGTATAAGCTATGGAAAAGTTATATTAAAGTAGCTAAAATGCAAAAACAAAATATGAATTGGTTTGCAACAGTACTTAGAGTAGTGATTTGCTTTATTATACTAATGGATATTACCGAGTTTTCTGTTGAGTTTTGTGTGGATGAAGTGATCAAAGATCGTGGAGGTCTTGATATGAGGAGAAGGAGGAGAGGCAAGAGCTCAATCTTGGGGATTCCCAAGGCACCCCAAGTAAATATTCAAGGAGACTCAAGCATCTAAGCTTGGGGATGCCTCGTAAGGCATCCCATCTTTCTTCAAAAAGTATCAGTATGTTTTCGGTTTCGTTTCGTTCACGTGAGATGTGAAAATCTTGGAGCGTCTTTTGCTTTTAGTTTTCATTTTTCTTTTATGCACCATGCTGGTATGAGATAATCCATGGTTGATTTATAGAATGCTCATTGCACTTTATTTATATCTTTTGAGTATGGCTTTATAGAATGCGTCATGTGCTTCACTTATATCATTTGAAGTTTGGATTGCCTATTTCTCTTCACATAGAAAACCGTTATTTGAAGAATGCTCTTTTGCTTCACTTATATTTTTTAGAGCATGGTCTTTTGTAGAAAGGATTAAACTCTCATTCTTCACTTAGATCTATTGAGAGAGTCAACAGGAATTGGTTATTTGCATGGTTAGTCATAAAATCCTAAATAAAACTTATGGATCACTGAATATGATATGTTGGATTCCTTGCAATAGTTATGCGATATAAAGATGGAATATGGGGGAGGTACTGGTAAATGGTTGTGTTTAGTAAGAATATTGGTGTTAAGGTTTGTGATTCCTGAAGCATGCACGTATAGTCTCTCGTTATGCTATGAAGTTGGAGCATGATTTATTATTGATTGTCTACCTTATGAGTGGCCGTCGGGGACGAGCGATGGTCTTTTCCTACAAATCTATCTCCATAGGGGCATGCGTAGTAGTACTTTGCTTCGAGGCTAATAAACTTTTGCAATAAGTATATGAGTTCTTTATGACTAATGTGAGTCCATGGATTATACACACTCTTACCTTTCCACAATTTGCTAGCCTCTACGGTACCGTGCATTGCCCTTTCTTACATCGAGACATGGTGCAAACTTTGCAGGTGCATCCAAACCTCGTGATATGATACGCTCTATCACACATAAGCCTTATTATATCTTCCTCAAAACAGCCACCATACCTACCTATTATGGCTTTTCCATGGCCATTCCAAGATATATTGCCATGCAACTTCCACCGCTTCCATTTGATGACTTGAGCATTAATTGTCATATTGCTTTGCATGATCATATAGCTGACATAGTAGTTGTGGCTCAGCCACCGTTCATCATTCTTCATACATGTTACGTTAGATCATTGCACATCCTGGTACATTGCCAGAGGCATTCATATAGAGTCATACTTTGTCATAGGTATCGAGTTGTAATTTTTATTTCTTTGGAGTTATAAGTAAATAGAAGTATGATGATCATCATTATTCATTTTTAGAGCAGTGCCCCAGTGAGGAAAGGATGAGGGAGACTATAATTCCCCCACAAGTCGGGATGAGACTCAGGACAATGAGAGAGAAAAGGAAAAAAGGAAAAAGGGAAAAAAGAAAAAAAAGAAATAAAAAAATAAAAAATTAAAAAAAGAAAAAGAAAAAATAATAAATAAACAAAGAGAGAAGGGGCATTGTTAGTATCCTTTACCACACTTGTGCTTCAAAGTAGCACCGTGTTTTTCATATGGAGAGTCTCCTATGTTGTCACTTTCATATACTAGTGGGAATTTTTCATTATAGGATTAGATGCACACCCACTTAGTTTGCATATTGAGGTTTCATACACTTATAGCTCTTAGTGCATTCATTGCATGGCAATCCCTACTCCTTGCATTGATATCGATTGATGGGCATCTCCATAGCCCATTGGTTAGCCGCGTTGATGTGAGACTTTCTTACTTTTTTGTCTTCTATATATTTACCCCTATCATCATACTCTATTCCACCCGAAGTGCTATATCCATGGCTCGCGCTCATGTATTGTGTGAGGGTTGAAAAAGCTGAAGCGCGTTAAAAAGTATGAACCAATTGGTCGGCTTGTCATCGGGGTTGTGCATGATAAATACTTTGTGTTAAGAAGATAGAGCATGACAAGACTATATGATTTTGTAGGGATAGCTTTCTTTAGCGTTGATATTTTGAAAGACATGATTGTTTGTTGGGATGCCTGAGTATTGATGTCTTTATGTCAAATTATAGACTATTGCTTTGAATCACTTATGTCTTAATATTCATGCCATGATTAGATATATGATCAAGTTTATGCTAGGTAGCATTCCACATCAAAAATTATATTTTTATCACTTACCTACTCGAGGACGAGCGTGAATTAAGCTTGGGGATGCTGATACGTCTCCGTCGTATCTATAATTTTTGATTGTTTCATGCCAATATTATACAACTTTCACATATTTTTGGAAACTTTTTATATGATTTATTGGACTAACCTATTGATCCAGTGCCCAGTGCCAGTTCCTCTTTTATGCATTTTTTTGTATCGCAGAGTATCCATATCAAACGAAGTCCAAATGCAATAAAATTTTACAGAGAATTATCTTGGAAAATAAGTGATTTTTGGGAGTCGGAATCACCACAAACGGAGGCCCACACAACTCACAAGACACCAGGGCGCGCCAGAGGCCCCTATCACGTGGTGGTGGGTTGTGCCCTCCTTGAACATCGGTTGGAGCTCTACTTCGGGTGCAAGGAAGCTTATATCCAGAAACAAATCGTGTTAAAACCTCAGCGAAATCAGAGTTACGGATCTCCGGGAATATAAGAAACGGTTTTCGGCCAGATCTGGGGAACGCGGAATAGAAGAGAACAGAGAGGGAGATCCAATCTTGGAGGGGCTCCCGCCCCTCCATGGCCACGGAGGCCATGGACTAGAGGGGGAACTCTCCTCCCATCTATGGGGAGGGCAAGGGAGAAGAAGAAGGAGTGGGTCTCTCTCGCCCTCGCATCCGGTGGCGCCGAAATGCCACCGGGACAACGATCGGGACAACGATCTAGATCAACAATCTTGCTACCGTGAACACCAACTCTCTCCCCCTATATGCAGTGGTGTAACACCTCTTCTCCCTACTGTAATCTCTACTTAAACATGGTACTCAACTCCATATATTATTTCTCAATGATATTTGGCTATCCTATGATGTTTGAGTAGATCCATTTTGTCCTATGGGTTAATCGTGATCTTGGTTGGTATGATTGTATATTTTATTTATGGTGTTGTCCTACAGTGCCCTCCGTTCTCGCGCAAACGTGAGGGGCCCCCACTTTAGGGTGTTGCAATATGTTCCTGGTTCGCTTATGGTGGGTTACGAGAGTGACAGAAATTTAAACCCGAGCAGGTGGGCTATGGCATATGGGATAAAGAGGACTTGATACTTAATGCTATGGTTGGGTTTCACGATGTCGGTGTCAAAACCGGTGGATCTCAGGTAGGGGGTCCCGAACTGTGCGTCTAGGATCGATGGTAACAAGAGATGGAGGACACGATGTTTGCCCAGGTTCGGGCCCTCTCTATGGAGGTAATACCCTACTTCCTGCTTTGATTGATCTTGATGAATATGAGTATTACAAGAGTTGATCTACCATGAGATCGTAATGGCTAAACCCTAGAAATCTAGCCTATGAATATGGTAATGAGTATATGTGGTGTCCTTTCCGGACTATCTCCTTCGGTTTATATAGACACCGATGGGATCTAGGGTTTACATGGAGTCGGTTACATAAGAAGGAATCTTCGGTCACCAAGCTTGCCTTCCACGCCAAGTAGAGTCCAATCCGGACACGGTGCAGTCTTCGGCCTTCATGTCTTCACAGCCCATTAGTCCGGCCCAAAGGATAACAGGCCGGACGCCCGAGGACACCTTAGTCCAGGACTCGCTCAGTAGCCCCTGAACCTGGCTTCAATGACGAGGAGTCCGGTGCGCAGATTTGTCTTCGGCATTGCAAGGCGGGTTCCCTCCTTCCGAACTCCAGAATAGTCTTTGGACAAAGTAAGTATATCCGGACCTGTGTATATAATGGCAGAGAATATAATAACCCACGAGCCCAACTTGTTGATAACTGTTCATGATGTCATATCATGCCTGCCTGGTTACTATTTCCAACCGTCGGCTAGCAAGCCGCCCCACATCTCGGGGTGTGGTTTTACTGGCACATCTCGTCAAGGCAGAGATCGTGTCCCTTTATTTACGGGATTTTCATTAATGCAGGCGTGGGTAACCCAACCGCCCCCTGGGTACAACTCCTTGGTGATAGGTAAGTTTAGAGACCCCAGGGAGACGCCCAATATTCGGGGCCTTTATATAGAGACCCGGCCTCGTTTTCTTCCCTTGTGCTTGCTTCTTCCTCAACCCCAGCCACCCCAAGTTCCAACCCTCGGGTTCCAATCGCCACCAGCCCTAGTCATGTCCAGATCCAACCATTAGGGTCGGTGGGTGGCTTCTTATGTCACAGAGGAGGATATTGCGATGCTCCGCGTAGCGAGGTATCTGACCTTGGAAATCTTTCATCGGCTTCCGGTACAAGGGCAAGTCATACCGACCCCCAGATCTGGCGAGAGGGTAGTATTTGTATCCCACTTTCTTCACGGGCTAGGGTTCGCTCTTAACCCCTTCGTCCGGGGGCTCATGTTCTACTATGGACTAGATTTTCACGATCTGGCCCCGGACTCTATTCTCCTCATCTCGACATTTATCATCACGTGTGAGGCCTTACTTCGAACTCCTCCGCACTTTGGTTTGTATCTCAAGACCTTTGATGTGAGGCCACATGTGGCAGAGGAGGAGCAGGCAGAGTGCAGCAGCGTCATAATAGGCAAGCTGGCCGGCGCGGTTTGGCCCGAAGGATCTTTCGCCAAATCTTTCGACCTATGGCAGCAGGGGTGGTTTTATATCAATGAGCCGCGGGGCCCCAAGTGGGCGGCCACACCTGCGTTCCAACCCGGCCCTCCAATTCAGCTCGCTTCAAGGGTCAATAAGGGATTGGACTGGGGATCCGTCAATGAAGTGCAGACTCTGCAGAGTCGCATCCGAAGCCTTACCGAGAAGGGCATTGATCTTGTGAATGTCGTTCAGGTAATGCTAGTCCACCGGATCCTACCATGTCAGCGGCGGCCTCTTCGTATGTGGGAGTTTAACCCAGAAGGGCGGCGGACTCTACATCACTTCTTCGGCACTACGCATGAAGGAATGTGGAAATTATATTTCGGGGAATGAGAGCAATGGCTGGACACCACCAAAGATGTTGGCCTTGACTGCAATCATCCGGACACTACGGTAAGGACTCGATATCTGAGCACCTTCCATTCAGGCATCTCTTAACAAGATACTGAACAATCCGTCCCTGTACAAGACTGGATAAAGAAAGCGGTGTTAATCTGGTGTCAGGTGCCTCTTCCTGAAGGCCCTGCGACCGACCTGCTGACGAGAATGTTGATTCCGACACCGTACCAGATGGCTGCGTTCGGGGAAACCGAAATCCTTTTGCCCAAGGGCAAGAGTGCAGAGGGAGCCCTCCAGGGGAAGAAGAGAGTCGCCTCCGAAGATCAGGAGGGGAAGCCTTCCATGAGAGGAAAAACACCGTCGTTGAGCGGCTTGGACCGGGCGAGCGAGGCTGCCGTAGAGTTTGATGACGAGGACGAACCTCGAGGCAGACCGTAAGTGAGGTTGGGGTACTTTAAAAAGTGAGGTTGGGGTACTTTAAACGCACCTCATTCTTTTCTTATTAGTGAAGTAATCATCCGATATATGTTCGTCCACGCAGGTTAACGCCTGGTGCTTCTCAATCGTCCTCCTCCTCGAGAGATCTTCTTCCGGAGATGATGGAGAGTGACACGCCTTCTCCGGCCACATCGCCCAATAGGGGAGATGATACAGAGGTATCGTCCCGAAGGGCTCCTACTGAACACCAAGTAGTACAGGAAGCGAAGAAGGTGTTACCCGCAGGCGGTGCCTTTGTCACTCGGGGTTCCGGGATCAAGACTGGTGTCCACGAACCATCCGGTTTACAGCCGAAGATGATTCTGGAGGCAAGTAAGCGGGTTCCTTCATAGGAATGCCACACTCCGGCGGCGGTTTCCGAAGACCCGGGAGCACCGGACATGCTGACGGGTTTGCTACTGTGAGCATCCATTTCAGAAGAGCACCGTACCTTGATGGATATGGTGGTCAAAAGGGTTCTATCTGTGAATAGTGGATTGAACGAGGCCTTCATGAGCCTTCTAAGAGGTTTTGAGGTTTGTGATGTAGTTTTTATCAATTGAATTTTATTGACAGAATGCACCTGTTGTATATGCAGTAGCCCCTGAGACTCGGATTATCTTCCGAAGGAAGCGATCGAAGGATAAAAGAGATATGCTTAGGTATTAACCTTGGTTTGATTTGAAATACATGCTACTTCCCGTCCTATGGCTACCCGGAATACGGAAGTGGCCGAACTGCAGCGAAAGCTGGATATTGCGGAGGATGACATGGCATTGATCAACAGGCGTCTTGACGACTCGCAAGGTATGTATTTCGAGCATTCTTTACACTAGTGTGCTTGACGCGGGAAAGTGCTTTATATGAAATGCGCATGAAATGCAGATGGTGCTGCCGCCGTGGAGGCTCTCCGGGCGGAGCTAGTCTGGGCCAAGGAGCGGGCCCAGCTTAGTGATACTACTACTGAAGGGGCATCAGTTGAACTGAAGGCCGAACAAGCTGCACGATGCCAGGGCGAGAAGAAGGTATCTATGATGACACTCGCTTTGGATAATGCTGCTGGCCGCTGCGAATTTCTTGAGAAGGAGAATAAAGGCTTAGCGGCTAAATTGGACAAGGCCCGACAGGAGGCAAGAGAAGCGCGATCAGAGTCCAGAGTACTCCGTGAGGAGGTTCGGCAGGCGAAAGAGATAGTGGCTGGAAAGCCTTTTCTGCTGTAGACTAAGTTCGGCGACTCGGACTATGCTGAGCTGAACCAAGTGTGGAGTTCTCCGGACGAGTATTTGGACTTGCCGAAGAGTTCTTCCTATGCAGTGCAGTATTACCAAGCGCAAGCTGGATATGCAACGGAGAAGCATTTTTGGTCACAGTTCGGTGCGTCGAAGCGCCCGCTACGTCTCAATGAACAGATGTCCCAATGGGCCGAACTTCATAGGGTATCTGGCGCTGCCATGAAGGATGTTATAATCTGGCTATGGCCAACCGAGCCTGCGCCGAGTAGCTATTTCGGTTTGGTGCAGAAGCTTGTCGACCTAGTGCCGCGAATCGATGCTGCGGAGCGATTGGCGTGCATTGAAGGTGCATGGATGGCCTTTTCCCGAGTCAAGACATTCTGGGGAAAGATGAAGGCCATCGACGTCGCCACGAAGGGTCCGCCTGAAGGCAGGGGCCATCCGGAACCGGAGAGTTATTTTGAAGACGTCCTGGAGGCCGCCCGCTTGATAGAGGGTCAATGCTCAAAAAACATAATGTTCGAGTGAGGTGTATGATGATTGTAAAAGACAACTTTATAGTTAATCTATTTATGTTTTTCTCGAAAAGCTTGAATTCCTCCTGTGCGGTCGTTTTAATATAATCTGAAAGTTTTCCAGTCGTCGGCTTCAGCCCCCTCATAGGAAGTACGGGGGTGTTCGGAAAAGCATTTAATCACTCTTTATCCAATGTCTTAGTCCATGAAGGAGGTGATAATGCGGCGAACTAGGCAATCGGACTATAAGGCGTTAACACTTTCACTTAACCATAGGAGTTTTATGGTGGGGCTACGACATAGCCCCTGGTGTGTATGCAGCGTGTGGTGCTTTACAGATCTGATCTGAAAAAGATCCCTCGTGTTACATGGAGAATCGCTAAAGATTCCAATAAGTTGTCAAGTGGTTGACTAGCTCTCGCCGCATCATGACAGTCAGTTTTCGGCTTTCTCTACTGAGGTGCTCATCCGGTCTAGGCCAGGGCACAATCGCAGCAGTTCTCCCTTTACTACCCTAGCCGATAGAGCAGAACGTAGGGTAGCAAACACAAGAGCCGGGCAACCCAACTATTGACCCAAGACAATGATTCGATGCTGATGCATATAAGGCCAAACTTGCGATGCCGAAGTACTCTATAGAGCTGTTCGGACTTTTACTGGCAGCTCATTCATTCCCATGCTGAGCCCCTGGCAGGGTATGCCGAGGTGTATCTGCAGACCAGCCGTTAAGGCCGTACTTATTGTTTGAAAGCATACGAAAGATCGGTTCAGATGAGACTTACTGAGAACAGAGCGATGTGCCATTGATAAATTTATGTATATATATAAAAAAGAAACCACGAACCTGGCTATTTGACATGCTCGAGGTCGGGATCAGAGGAAAGAGGGCATAGTACAGGGTCGGAATAGAGAGTGTGGTCCAGAAAAAGTTATTTTGGACCTCCTGTCGCACGTCCGCGTCACCCGTCCTCGGTGAGGGGATGTCAGGACCCCGATTCCAAGTCACATTGATCTAGCCGGTAACACCTCATATCACATTGCGGCCTCACGCATGGTATCCCCACGGGTGTCGCCTTACCATGGCCCGGGGCCGTTTGCGCCTTTTGGCTCACATATATGATAGTGTCGCTAGCATCCATATGACAGAGAACCCGGGTCGACATGGCTAGTCGTGAACCCAAAGCGGCACAAACCTATGGAGACAGGCATACATGAATCACATCGAGCATGTCGGTCAATAGCGTATGAATCCGTGCTGTAGCACTGGGCTAACAGGAATCCGGGGAACCCTGGCTGTAGCAGGCTAGGCAGGACTTCGGATGTCACCGCGTGACTTTTCCCCTAAGGGACAGACATAGGAACAAAGTGAAACACATGCCGGCCAGTCAAGTGTCCTGAGCAGTAGTGCTGGGCTAGCAGGACTCTGGTGAACCGGGCTATAGCGGACAACTATGGCTCGAGGAGCACTAGACTACATTTCCCCATAAGAGAGGCTACCAAGGATAAACAACCGGATTGTCGGATCCCACACATACCAAGCATTTCAATCATACACACAATATGCTCGACATGTGCAAATACAACATGGCATCACAACAAAACTCTACAACTCAAGTACTTTATTTAAAGGCTCCAGAGTGCCATACATAACATGCTCATACAGGTAGGGGTCACATGACCCGACACTCAAGTCATACAAGCGTACAAGCACATGCGGAAGCAAATAGTCTGAGTACAGACACTAGAAAGAAAGAAGGCTTCTCGAAGCCTGTCTATCTACATAGGGCCCTCCATGGCCAGGATCACCACCTGGGTGGCAAGTTACTCATCGACGTCGAGGTCTACATAAAACCCATCGGAGGGGGCGGTGTTGTTGTCTGAAAACAGTAATTAAAGCAAACATGAGTACAAAGGTACTCAGGAAGTTTTACAATAGAACCTACTATACATGCTCATTCTCAAGAAGGTGGTGGAGTTATTGCAGCAAGCCAGCTTTGACTCTTGGCTAAGCTATCCTATGAGACACCACTAGTAAAATAGTTTCGCACAAGAGTCCACTAATCACCAACACAATACTCCACCGAGGATCCTCCCTCGTCATCCTACGAGAGGGCCATCCTCGGTACTCACACTTATCTTGAGTCTTTTAGTAGTAACCATTAACTTGTCTATGAACTATATAGGCAACCAAGTAGTCCTTTACCGCGGACGTGGCTATTCGAATAGATGATGTGAACCCTGCAGGTGTGTACTTCTTCATACACAGTCTCACCACTTACCGTCGTTTACATGACATGTACTTGGCAACCTTCAAGCGGAAGACCAACGAGGGTGTCGGCCACGGCCTACCTAAACACTCAAGTCTCTAGTCCAGGTTTATTGCCTATCCAGGTTCCATCCGTAGGGAGTCCGGCCGAGGTTTCCACATACGGCCCCAAACAATGTGAACAGTGTCCCAAGACGCCAAACGGGTGCCCGGCATACCCGGCCACAGTGTATCTACCGCAACATAGCCCACCCCTAGGGTCAGCGCTACGCACGGCCGCCAACACATAACCTACAAACACCAGAAACTAATTGCAACTCCTGGACAGAGTACTAGGGTGATTAAGAAGCCGAGAGGGTCAATTAAGGATCCCAATGCATGGTAGTAGCTGATTCTTAAATCACACATACAGATCTCAGTCCTTAGGGACGGCCTCAATGAAACAACCCACCATGTACTCCTACATGGCCTCTCATCGATACCTTTACCAAATCATGTTCAACACATCTCTCACATTACTAACATAATCATTTCACTCTAGCCCATCGCCCAGATGAACCAGACCTGACACAACTCTAAGCATAGCAGGCATAGCAAGGTAGGAAACACATACATGGCTCAAACAACTCCTACACATGCTAGTGGGTTTCATCTAGTTAATGTGGCAATGACAGGTCACGCAGAGGATAAGGGTTCAACTACCGCAGCACACAGCAGTTTGAAACGTTGTTGTCTTAATGTAGTAATTATATCGATATGATCAATGGGGTTGTTTCCTGATGGAGTAGTAGTAGGGTACTGCCCTTCAGTTGGATACTCGGAGATATCCTCGGAGGCAGAACCTACCACGAAAGACACCATAGAGTATAATGAACATATGGCAATATGCAACAATATGATGCATGCTATGACATGGCAAAATGAGGTGTCCTATCTAATGCAATGTGAAACAAGTTGAAATGGGTCCATTTGAATCAAAGATTCAAACGGAAGCTTAAGTTCTTATGCATTATAAGTGTATTAGCTTGTTTCACCTAAACAGCAAGGTTAAAGTGTTTTGTCATGCATGAAACAATTCCAGATGGAAAGATTGAATATTTCTGATCATTTTTCATATATAATTTGTTTGATTTGGAGCTATGGTTGATTTTCTATGATTTTTAGAAGTTTTGGCTATTTTCTAGAATTTCCTATATAAGAATAAATCCAGAAAATAAATAATTGCGTCAGCACTGCGTCACTGTGATGTCAGCGAGTCAAAGGCACCAGCCCAGGTCAAACCTGACGGCTGGGACCCACACGTCAGTGAAACAACTAATTAACAGGGTTAAGTTAATACTAACTAAACTGTCAGTGGGGCCTGGGCCCGCATGTCAGTGACCTATTGGGTTAACTAATAGTTAATTAGTGCTAACTAAACTTAACAGGGCTCTGGCCCACCTGTAATTGACCCAGGGGAGTTAAACCCCCGGTCAAACGAGGTCAACTCACCGGCGGCTTGACGCCGGCGATGACAGACGCGGCGGAGGGGCTCGGGTTTGCGTCTCCAGCGACCAACCGGGCGGCCGAGACCATCTACGGGGAGCTGGAAGCGAGCTGCATCATTTGGTGGTGGAAGTGGAGCTCGGGGAGGCCGGGAACAATGCCGACGACGACCTTGGCGGTCGCCGGAGCTCGGGTGAGCTTGGGCTCGTTGCTGCAGTGGCCTAGGCGGGGCGGCGCTAGCATCTACGGCTCCTACGCGATGCGGGGAGTGCGTTGGACACAAGCCCGGGACCATATGGTCACCGGAGCATGACCGATGACGACGCGGGTGGCGGCGTGTGCGGGTGAGCTTCGTGCAGTCGATGCAGGGGACAACAGCGAGAACAGAGAGGATATGTAGCTGAACTCACAGCAGTTGCGATTATCTAAATGGCGAGGTCGGGGACGAGCTAGAGCAGTGGTGACGGCGAAAGGGATCTCTGGCGGCGATCAGCGAAGACGAGGACGAGGCGGTAACTCCAGGGCGAGCAAGCGCTCGGGGCTCGGTCTGCTCGACGAAGAGGAGGGCGGCGGAGCTCTTGGACACGGTGACATGGCACGGAGACGACAGAGAGCACGGCTATGGCGACGGTGCGTCTACGGCAGCGTCGGCCATGTGGGAGAGAGTGAGGAAGAGAGGCAGGGGCACGTGTGAGGTGTCCACGGGGTCGGGGCGGTGCCGCAGAGGCGCTTCGAGGCGTCGCGCTGGCGCAGGTGACAGCAGGCAGGCAGGAAGGTGGCGTGGCGAGCGCGGCGGCGTCGCAGTGTCCCTCCTCTGCCTACTGGCAGAGGTAGGTGATGACTGGCACCGGCCAGATGGGCCGGGCCAGCCAGGTAAGTGGCCTCTGTCCTTTCTCTCTCTCTCTTTTCTGATTTGTTTCTGTTTTCTAATTTTCTGTAACTATTGGGCTTTATTAAAAATACGAAAACGTTTCCAGAAATCCTGAAAATATTCAGAGGCACATTTGAAAATATTCTCAACAGCCTAAAAATACTTTCAGGATTATTTGGGCATTTTAAAATATTTATAGGATTTAAATTTCCCAAATGCAAATAGTAATGATTTAATCCAATGACCTTAAGATGTCCTAGAAAGTGTGCACCATTTTTGTCAAAGGTTCTAGACCAAGGCAAAGATGATGAACATTTTAGAAAGGCATTTCAGGTTCATTGAAAATGATTTTAGTAAACCCTAATTGGTTTAAGGGGGTGCTGGGGGTTCTGTTATCCCCATTCCATCTTTCTGGGAAAATTAAACATGATGCAAACACTCTAATGCATGAACTTGCTAGGGTGTGACAGGGGAATCCTTAACGGAAGTAGCCCCTTAGGTGAGCATACGGATCCGAACTCTGATAGAGTCCGTTGTAGATGTTGTCCAGCTGGTCACCTGTTCTTTAGGGATGATACAGAAAAATAAGGTGAACAGATAAAAACGTTAGGGAATGCTTGTAGGGTTGTCTGTATTATGCTTCCGCCAATGCCCATGGTATCTTGAGTGCGTAGTGATGCGCGCGTGATGCAAATTTTGCTAGTACAGTATGTGGGTGGCAGAAGACGAACTGCTATTCGCGTTCCCGGAGTGATTTGAACGTCAGAGGGAAACTGTTTCTGGCCCTAGCGTTCTGCTGGCGAGCCAATCCATCATCTTTATAACCCGGTGGCCTCCTCCCCTTGTGATCAGTGTTGAGTTTGCCTGCCTGCTTGAAGACCCAACAGTTTCGGTTGGTATGATTAGCTGGCATATCAGGGTGACCGTGAATCTGACAAGGTCGGTCCAATATCCTGTCAAGGGTGGATGGTCCATCCTGGTTTGCCTTTAGTGGATTCTTCCGTTGACCGGGCTTTGGATTGTGAAATACAGCGTTCACCGCTGTGTCGCGTATAGTACTGCGACTGTTGTGTTCGGTTCATTGTGGCTTGCCGTTGCCATCTTGGATTTCGGAAGTGCCCAGGCTGCTGGCCTTGTTGCTTTTACAAGCAAGCCAGTTCTCTTCTCCAGCGCAGAAGTGGGTCATTAGAGCGCTAAGGGCTGCCATGGATTTGGGTCCTTCCTGGCCGAGGTGACGTGCTAGCCATTCATCCCGGACGCTATGTCTGAAGGCCGCAAGGGCTTCTGCATCCGGACAGTCGACAATTTGGTTCTTTTTGACTAAGAACCTGGTCCAGAGCTCCCTGGCTGACTCGCCGGGCTCCTGGACAATGTGACTTAAGTCATCGGCGTATAATGGCCGGAAATATGTTCCCTGGAAGTTGTCTCGAAAGGCGTCTTCCAAATCTTCCCAGTTGCCAATGGAATTTTCTAGCAAACTGTTTAGCCAGTACCGAGCTGGCCCTTTAAGTTTGAGAGGTAGGTATTTAATGGCGTGGAGGTCGTCTCTACGGGCCATGTGAATATGGAGGAGGTAATCCTCGATCCATACCGCGGGATCTGTTGTTCCATCGTATGTTTCGATGTTAATGGGTTTAAACCCGTCTGGAAATTCATGCTCCATTACTTCGTTAGTGAAGCAGAGAGGGTGTGCGGCTCCTCTATGTTGGGCCACACTATGAAGCACCTCCGGCGGGCTCCGTTTATGGTGTTCGGACCGGGCATGGTTGGCTTCATAGCGTCCGAATAGGCGACCATCATCGTCGGTCGGGGTATATCTTTGTGACCTAGACATCGATCTTGTGCGTCCTGTTCTACCCTCCATGTCTTGGTTGATATCGCGGGTATTCCCCCGAGCTGTTTTGTTTTGATGGCCGGATGGGTTGGTATGATGCTCTGCTTGGGCTGCTGCTTTGTCTGGACCGAACTGTGGTCGGCCCGCCGCATTGTTTGATTGTGGTATGGGTTCCGTCGCCCTGCCATCGTATTGAGGGAGCCACCTATTCTTGGGGTGGCTTTTTACTGGGCTGCTGAGGCCGTATTCCTCGGTGGACAAGACCCCGGTCCATCTATCATTGAGCAAATCTTGGCTTGCTTGAAGCTGCAGCTGCTTCTTTCTTAGGCTCCTTGTAGTGGCTATAAGCCGACGTTTAAAGCGCTCTTGATCGAGAGGTTCCTTGGGCATGATAAAATCTTCGTTGCCGAGGATCTCCTCTTCCTCGGAGAGTGGGAGATAATTGTTGTCCTCCGAGTCCCCATATGTGATCTGCTCACCAGAGCTGTCTTGCCCGCCTTCATGTTCCTCCTGCTCGAATTCTACCTCAACAGGGTTTTTGTTGTCCGGAGTATCGTCTTCTCTGGTGCTAGTAGTGACCTAGGGCGCCGGTGTCCGGGCTGTGTACCAGGCGGTTTATTCTCGACTGGATCGTCCTTGTTATCGTCGCGAGCACTGTAAGATGTGTCTATCATACACACGTCATACCAGGAAGTGGTCATCCCGTGTCGAGCGGGTAGTAAGCTCTGGCCTGGCTCCTCATCATCGTCCACATCGTCTATGTCTTCGGAGCGGGGGTCGGGCGTGTTGGTTAGGTCTTCAATAGTGGCTACGAAGTAGGTGGCGGGTGGGAAACAAAATTCTCCATCGTCCGCCGAAAGTTCGAACCGAACATAGTTCGGCGACGTGTCATCTGGCAGGGATAGGTTTTTTAGTGAGTTTAGTATGTCACCCATGGGAGAGTGTTCGAAGACATCTGCCGTGCCGAACTTGAAGATCGATAACCGATCGGGTTCGGTATACGCGGGCTCATAGGGTTCGAAGTTCGACACCAGAGGCGAGTCCGAGGTACCATTGATGCAGATACCGTATGAAGTGGAATCTGCATGCGGCTCCAGCGCCGCGGAATCGGTAGCCCCTGTGATGGGGTCGAGCTTCCCATCTTCGGGCGACTTGATCTACTCCGGGTTTAAGGCCATAGATGCTACAGGAGCTATCTCCTGGATGCGGCCCGATGACAGGTTTAAGCCATGTTCATCGAGGCGATGGGAAGTGGTTGCCGCGGTCTCGAATCCGTTGAAGATCAAATCTCCATGGATGTCTGTGACATAATTCAAGCTTTCGAATCTGACCTGATGGCCAGGGGCGTAGCTATCGATCTGCTACAGACGGCCAAGTGAGTTGGCCCGCAGTACGAAGCCACCGAATACGAAGATCTATCTGGGGAGGAAGGTTCCTCTTTGGACAACGTCATTATTGACGATTGAAGGGGCCATTGAACCTTTTGTCGATGACACAGTGGAACTCTCAATGAAAGCACCAATGTCGGTGTCAAAACCGGTGGATCTCGAGTAGGTGGTCCCGAAATATGCGTCTAGGATCGATGGTAACAGGAGACGGGGGACACGATGTTTGCGCAGGTTCGGGCCCTCTCTATGGAGGTAATACCCTACTTCCTGCTTGATTGATCTTTGAAAGTGCTAGTTATCGACTAGAGGGGGGTGAATAGGCGATTTTTATGAAACTATTCAAAACATGGAAGTTTCGAAGACAAACGATAGAAATGAACCTATTAACATGCAGCGGAAGGAAGACTACACTAGGCAAGCTATAGTCAAGTATTTAATGAAGTGAAAGCACGAAGACTATTGACAGCTAGGCAATACGGATCAGGACGGAAGATAGTATGAAGCCAATCAGAACAAGTAGTCACACAGTGAAGTCAAATAGATAATGCAAGCAGGAAATGACTCACAAAGACAAACTGTAAGTAAAGAGAAGGAAGAGATAGAACCAGTTGCTTGGTGAAGACAAAGTATTTATTGGACCAGTTCCAGTTGCTGTGACAACTGTACGTCTGGTTAGGGAGGCTGAGATTCAACTCAGAAGACCGTGTCTTCACCTTATTCCCCTTGAGCTAAGGACACCTTGTCCTCGCCCAATCACTCAGGTAAGTCTTCAAGGTAGACTTCCAAACCTTCACAGACTTCGTTCACCGGCGATCCACAATGACTCTTGGATACTCAGAACGCGACGCCTAATCGGTTCGAGGATTCACAGTCCTCAAGTGTAACAAGTCTTTAGATCACGCGGATAGAAAGACTTCAGTGATGCCTAACACTCTTTGGCTCTGGGTGTTTAGGGCTTTGTCCTGGCAACGATTTCTCTCTCAAAGGCTTCGAGGTGGGTTGCTCTCAAACGACAAAAGCCGTGTACTAACTCTGAGTAGCCACCAATTTATGGTGTAGGGGGTGGTATATTTATAGCCACTTGGAAACCCAGCCTGATTTGTTCGAAATGACCCTGGGTCACTAAGGAACTGACACGTGTTCCAACGGTCAGATTTCAAACACACGCGGCAGCTTAACTTGGCTTACAAGTAAAGCTGACTTATCCAGCTCTGGATAAGATTTGCTCTCATTGTCTTCGCTCGAAGACATAGAATTTGGTTGAGCATCACTTTAGTCACTCTGACTTTGTTCACTTGGACCCCACTTAATAGTACGGTGGTTCCTATGACTTAACGATGAAGAAAATGAAACTATGAAACAACTATATCTTCGCGCTCCAAATCTTCATGCGATGTCTGCTCATGTCATAGTCTTCAATATGAATATATTCACATACCACCATTGTCTTCAATGTCTTCACACATTTTTAGGGGTCATCTCCGGTTGGTAAACCGAATCGATGAGGGACTACTACCTGTGTTATCCAGCAATTCTCACAAACACATTAGTCCCTCAACCAGGTTTGTCGTTAATACTCCAAAACCAACTAGGGGTGGCACTAGATGCACTTACAATCTCCCCCTTTTTGGTGATTGATGAAAAACTGGTTGAAGTTTTCAACGGGGATAAAAGTATGCGAAATTGTAAAGGATTGAGGTATTGTCTTCTTAAGTAGCAAAAAGGCTCCCCCTGAAGATGTGCATATAAGTATTTTGCTTTCGAATGAAAATGCACATGTCAGGTTGTACTTGTGGACATCCGCTTCAACTTATGAAGACAATTCATCATGCATGTAGAGATATAACGAAGATAATGACATGCATAATGAAAAATGGACGTCTGCAAAATTACTTCGTGCGAAATTTATCATCGCACATGTGGAATTTATCATCACATCACATAGTTAACAGAAAAGGTAGCAGACGACCATGAAGTTTAAGTGTTACACCTCAAAGAACCAAATGTATCAAAAGCGAGAGTTGTAAGCACTTGGCAAATGTAGCAAAAGTATAGCAACCACCCTTGTGGACCCGCTTGAAGACTATCAACTCATCTGCTTCTCCCCCTTTTGTCAATAATGACCAAAAAGGTTTGAAGACATAGAGCTTTCTACTCATTCCCATGAGGAGTAGGCGAAGCAGCAGGGTCGTTGTTGAGGTTTGGTGGTGCAGACGAACTTGGTGTAGTGTTGATACATGCCGAAGTTGGAGGTGGTGAAGTAGCATCATCTTGGTCATAAATGAGTCTGGCATTAACAGTTGCAGCTGAGGAGGAATAGTCAGAGTCTTCGAGTGAGGGAGTCCGATGCAATTAAGCATTCCAGGGAGGAGTGGAATCAAACTTGACTCTCTCCGTGAAGCCATCCTGTTGAAGATCATCTTTAGAGCTCTGCAAAGTCAGACTCTTCCATGACCGGCGACAGGTTTCATGAGTGACAAACGCATTCTTGGTGGCAAGGTTGCGAATGCGATTGACATCCACCAAGAGGCTATGCATTTGACGCTTGAGCCAGTCATGATGCTTATCCTTTTTCTGATGCAGGGCACTAGAAGCTCTCGGTCATTGAGAACACGAGATCGCTTCCGAGGCCTTTGGGAAATTGTGCTTTCAGTGGCTTAAGTTTGGGCATGAGGGGCACGTGTATTGCCATCCAAAGGATAAACACAAGTGATGGCCTGAACTCCGTCGATGGGTTGGGTGAAACTTTGACAATCAACATTGTGAAGATAAATTGGCTCCTTGGCAGGCTCTGGATATATGGCTTCGACAGACAGATCAACCTCTGGCAAGAATATGAGATGATTGCACGGAGAAGGCTGATAGTTGATAGCAGAGTGAAGCTTGATGAGGCGCATTACCCATGGAGCATAGAACTTCAGACCAAATATATCAGAGCCAGATGCAGCCAATTGCCCGATGAAGAAGTCTTGCGCATTGAAGCTGATGACATTGAAGATATAGAAAACCAATGTCTTCATTGCTCCTTCAAGCTTCGTTGCAAGAGAGTGTCCTTTGACAGGTGTCGGTGTCAAAACTGGCCGATCTCGGGTAGGGGGTCCCGAACTGTGTGTCTAAGGCGGATGGTAACAGGAGGCAGGGGACACGATGTTTACCCAGGTTCGGGCCCTCTTGATGGAGGTAATACCCTACGCCATGCTTGATTGTTCTTGATGATATAAGTATTACAAGAGTTGATCTACCATGAGATAATAGAGGCTAACCCCTAGAAGCTAGCCTATGGTATGATTGTATGTTGTCCTACAGACTAAACCCTCCGGTTTATATAGACACCGGAGGGGGCTAGGGTTACACAGAGTTGGTTACAAGGGAGGAGATCTACATATCTGTATTGCCTAGCTTGCCTTCCATGCCAAGGACAGTCCCATCCGGACACAGGACGAAGTCTTCAATCTTGTATCTTCATAGTCCAACAGTCTGGACAAAGGATATAGTCCGGCTGTCCGGAGACCCCCTAATCCAGGACTCCCTCAGTAGCCCCTAAACCGGGCTTCAATGACGATGAGTCTAGCACGCAGTATTGTCTTCGGCATTGCAAGGCGGGTTCCTCCTCTGAATACTCCATAGAAGATTTTGAACACAATGATAGTATCGGGCTCTACAAAACAAGTTTTGCATACCACCGTAGAGAGAATAACATTTCCACAAATCGAATCTGCTAACACGTTTTGACAGCATGATATCATGCCACAGCCCGGTCTTGATTCAAATCGTTTTCTCAACCAACACCACACATATTGTGGGGCGGTTTTCTCGACATGTCTTGTCAAAGCAGAGATCGTGTCCCCCTTCTCACGGGATTCTCATCAATACGGACGCGGGTAACCCAACCGTGCCATTACTTATGGCGCTTGGGGAATAAGAGGTTTTACCAAGCGAGGGGGGAGGCGCATCGCCTCTTCCACCCTTATAAAGGGGCAAGAATTTACCCTCTTCACCCATACCTTCTTCCCAACTCATTCCATTCTGCTCAGGCTCCAACGCGTGAGCGTTCACCTCCTCTACCCACAAGAGGTCTTCCAAAGATGTCTGGATCCGGAGCAGGAGGCAAATGGATGGCCTCTACCGTCCAAGAGAAGGATATCAAAAAGCTTCGGGAGGCCTGGTACCTGGCCAAGAAAATCGGCCACCATCTCCCAACTCCGGAACCCCACGAGAGGGTTGTATTCCTCCCTCACTTTGTCCGTGGGCTAGGATTTCCCCTCCACCCATTCGTTCGCGGCATCATGTACTATTATGGGATCGATCTTCACGATATGTCCCCTAATTCCTTCCTCAACATCTCGACATTCATTGTCGTGTGCGAGACTTTTCTCCGTGTTTCGCCACACTTCAGTTTATGGCTGAAGGTCTTTACTGTGAAGCCCAAGGTGGTGGGCGGCGAGCACGCCGAGTGCAGGGGTGCTATGGTGAGAAGGATGCCCAACGTCATATGGCCAACAGGAACCTTTAATGATTCGGTCAAGGAGTGGCAACAATAGTGGTTTTACATCACTGAGCCGAGCGGTAAGGAGCGGGCCGCTTCTCCCGAGTTTCGATCCGGCGCCCGTCTGCGGCTTACGTCCTAGGTCAAGAAAGGACTAGATTGGTCCTCGTCCGACGAACTGTCGGTGCTCCAGACGCGTGTTAAAGATATGGGAGATAAGAACATTGAACTCGTCGACGTAGTCCAGGTGATGTTAGTCCGCCGGATACTGCCTGGTTAACACCGGACTTGCAATCTATGGGAGTTTGATCTGGCCAGGCACCAAACCTTGCGAAGGATCTTCGGCTCGTCACACGAGGACATTTGGGAGGTGCTTTTTAAGTCCAGCAAATCATGGCCGGACTCTGCCGAAGACCGCGGGTACCAACTGTCATGCCCTGCAAGTGCGGTGAGTTTATCAAACTTTTCCATCCGCCTGACCCAAAGGAAGCACTTGACGCGTGTTCATTCAACTTTCCCAGAGCTGGACGAAGAAGGCGGAGCGGATCCATTGTCCGGCCGTGCCGCCCGAAGACCCGGCCATCCCACTTATGACGAAGATGCTGGCCCTGACGCCTTACAAGGTGCCGAAGAAGACGGCCGAGAAGGGGGCTAAAAAGACCCGGGGCGGTCGTCGTCGTCGTGGCGCTTCGGGCACAATACCCGAAGGCTCTGATGCCCATTCCACCTTCGAAGAGGACAAAAAGGAGGAGGGAGATGAATCCCCTGCGGAGGGAAGACGGAAGAGGATGGCCTCCGCATCCTTGGAGGCCGAACTACCAAAAAGAGGAAAGATTCCTCGTCAAGAGGAGTCTC
This sequence comes from Triticum dicoccoides, assembly GCF_002162155.2. Classification (NCBI taxonomy): domain Eukaryota; kingdom Viridiplantae; phylum Streptophyta; class Magnoliopsida; order Poales; family Poaceae; genus Triticum; species Triticum dicoccoides. Next base: position 168,656,167 of record NC_041388.1, read on the forward strand.
CTGCCGCCGCAGACAGCGGCCCGACATGGGATCCCAGGGCCCAGCCCCTGGTGAACTCGTGAATATCCGAATACGTTTAAGCGCCCGGACTCATTGTGGCTTAGTATTTTAACCTAAGCCGTATATTTCTTGTAGTCCGGCGAGGTCCCGTACCGAGCAATCCTCATCGGAGGACCTGCTAAGCTCACACGCTATGGAGAGCGGGACGCCCCCAAAGGACCCTTCCTCCAAATAGGTGCCAAACACCGAGGCCTCGTCCCGAAAGGACCCCGGCCAAGGAGAAAAGGAAAAAACTATGAAGGCGGCACCTGGAGGTCGAACCGCAAGGGCCGGAGACGTGGGGAAAAAGATTCCGCCGGCAACCTCTGTCCATCCAGAAGTGTCGGATGCTTTGTTGGTGGCGCTACGAGATGCCTCCATCGTTGATGAACACCATGCCCTGATGGGTGCGGTGATTGAGAAAATTCAGTCGTCCGAGAGTGGACCAAACAAAGCATGTATCGGTCTTATAAAAGGCTTTGAGGTATGTTTTATGAGTTATCAAAGAGTGTCATAGTATAGATAGTAGCCCCTGATACACAATTCGATGAAAGAAAGAACCAGACATGGGATCGAATTCATGATCTCAGGAGGACTTACTAAATGACATTGATTTCTCCCCCGCTTCAAGCAGATACCTGTAGCGGCTGCTGCGTCCCACACTACGGAGATCGCCGGACTGAATCAAAGTTTGGAGCGGGCCAGAGAAGAAATTGGCCAATTGCAAATGCAGTTGAGGGATAAACAAGGTATGCCCCAGTATTATGTGCATTTATTGTGAGATAAATGTTCAGTATGAAATAAGCCGCATAATTTGTGCTAGGAGTTATGACCGAAGTCAAGGCCCTCAAAGGGGCCATTGTCGAGGCCGAGAAAAAGGCGGCCACGGAGCTGGCTCTTCGTGAGAAACACGAAGACAGAGTTATTAAAGCTGAGCAGGGACTGCAAGAGGCCGTAAGTAAATGCGAGGCCTTGGAGCAGAGTTTAACGGAGAAAGAGTCCGAACTCACCAAGGCGGGGCAAGCCACGAGCGACGCCCAGGGGGAAACCCAAAGCATGCTGCAGGGGATCCAAGAGGCGAGGAAGATCGCGGTAGGTAGGCTTTTCCCATGTAAAGAAAACATTTGAAGGAAAAACTATGTTTCTGATTGTGAATCTGGACTTCTCAGGTCTATTTGCTGAGCTGCCGCACGGTATATCAGATGCCGCTCGCTTCTACCGAGGCGAAGGAAGGAACACCGCCGATAAGCTTTTTTGGTCTCAGTATTTGGCGCCGAATTATCTGGTGCCTTTTGTCGATCAACTGAAACAGCTGATCGAACTGCATAAGGCGGCGGAGCTTGCCATGAAAGATGTGGTTATCCGGCTATGGCCTGCCGAACCAATTCCAAGCAGCTACTTTGGGCTCGTAAGGCGGCTTATAAGCGCTTGCCCTCGACTTGACGTCATCAAGCGGTCGGTATGTATAGAAGGAGCACGAATGGCCTTCGCCCTTACAAAGGTGCACTGGGGGAAGATGGATGCTGAAAAGCTGGTGACCGAAGGACCGCCGGAGGGGAAGGAGCACTGCAAGCCTGAATCATATTATAAGAGTGTCCTGAAAGGATCCTACCCTGCGGCGGAGTTATGTACCAAGGACATTATATTTCTTGAATGCGGATCATATTGTCCGTTGTAATGTTTAAACAAGGTCATTGATATGTCAACTGTTATATAAAAGTTTACCCTCCTGTGCGGCCGTTTGTATATTAGGGCCGAGAGTTGGCCAGTCGTCGGCTTCTGCCCCCACGTAAGGAGTACGGGGGTGTTCGGGATAAACCTGAGCACTCTTTATTCCAGTTTTGGGTCCTCCAAGGGAGGTGCTCAACACAACAAACCAGGCAATCAGACTATAGTGATTTATCACTCTCACTTAGCCAGAGGACCTTTAGTATGGTCGACGCAGCCCCTTGTGTTCGGAAGACCGTACTAGGGGCTCCATAAGCGCCTGATCGAAGAAAAAGCCGATCCTTCACACGCTGCATTGGTTATGGCATTGTGCGGGAGAAATCCTTAAAGATTTTGTGACCGCTCGAAGAGCTGACCAGCTCTCGCCGTATCATGACAGTCAGTTTTCGGCTTTCTCTACCGAGGTGCTCGTCCGGAAGAACCGGGACACAATCGCAGTAGTTCTCCCAGTGCTACCTTAGCCGATATAGCGGAATGTAAGGTACCAAAACATAGGAGCCGGGCAAACCCAACTATTGACCCAAGACATGATTCGGAGCTGATGCATATAATGCTATAAGTTTGGGGTGCCGAACTTCCGTGAAGGTGTTCAGACTTTTATTGCCGTGTAACGGGGAAGACAAAGCCCCTGGCGTATTTAGGGCATACCGCTGTGTTTAGATGCCATTTGATGAAATGATTTCGATAAGAAATAACTAGCAGGTAAACATCATATGAATCCACATGTTGTATAAATAATACGTCTATGCGTATGGTACAAGTAATGTGATAAAAAAGGAGATGTGATAGCGGAACCTGCTGTGACTAGGGGGAAGAGGTTGAGTGCGGGTCCGTATTCTAGACGGCGGTCGCTGCGGGGAATGTCTAAGGATCCCAGGCGCGTTCGAGCTGCCTCTGTGGAGTCCATCCTGGTCGGTGCAAAGGTAAACCTGCGAAGGAAATATAAGAAATGTTTGTGTGCCGGAGGGCGGTTGAGCCTCTGAGTTCAACATGTCGTGGCCTTTGCCTGAGTGTTTAATTGAACCCTAGAGGAGCCAGAGTATCCTTCCGCAAAGTAGTTCGGAGCCCCTTGACAGTGTCCGGGAGCCTAGGTGTCGACTCGAGGTTCGGCTGCAAGGTGTTGCTCGGTGTTCCTGCTGCTAAGGCAGTGATGTATTTGTTGGCGTCGAAAGAAAATACAGCCTTGCCATGAACCATGATGCGACGCGTGGACCGGGCATTTTGAGCTTACAGTAGGCATAATGTGGCACCATGTTGAATCGAGCGAACGCGGTTCGCCCGAGCAGTGCTTGATAGTCACTGCAGAAAGGGGCGATTTCAAAGATTAACTCTTCGGTACGGTAATTTTCTGGTGATCCGAAGATTACCTTGAGGGAAATGGAGCCTGTACAGCTGACCTCCATGCCTGGTATGATACCTCTGAAAGTGGCCTTAGTGGGCTTGATCGCTAACTGATCGGGGCCCATCTTGCGCACTGTATCCTGGTATAGCAGATTTAAACTGCTACCTCTGTCCATAAGGACTCGAGTGAGGTGGAACCCGTTTACTATTGGGTCGAGGATTAGTGCGGCTGGATTGCCCCGGTTGGCGTTGGCCGGACGATCCGTGCAGTTGAAGGTGACCGGCCCTAGCTTATATTGTGGGCGGGCGAGTTCCGTTGAGCCGTCATCCTTAAGGGTGTATATCTGGTCAAAGTGGGCCATTTGAGTGGTATTTACCACATTCACCGATTGAGTATGGGGGGGGGTTTCTTTTGCCCTCCTTTGTTCGGAAATCTGTGCTCTTCGTCGCTATCGTCGCTTTGAGACCCCTCTTCGTGTTTGGTGCCTGCCTAGCCGGCTTGTTTGAAGACCCAACATTCTTTGTTGGTATGGGTGGCTGGCGTTTCTAGGGTGCCATGAATTTGGCATTGGTGAGCGAGTATGCGGTCCAGACTGGATGGACCCGGATTTGTATTTTTGGGCGACCCCTTCCGCTGACCGGGCTTTTGGACCCTGAACCCGGCATTAACTGCCATATTATTGGTTTTATCACCATATATGTGGCGCTTGTGTTTGTTGCGTCGTGGTTTGCCCTTGGCATCTTTGTTATCTGGGGTGCCTGGATTCCTGGATGTGTTGTTGCTGCGAGCCAGCCAGCTATCCTCGCCCGCGCAAAAGCGGGTCATGAGTGTCGTGAGGGCTGCCATAGACTTCGGATTCTCCTGGCCAAGGTGGAAGGCAAGCCACTCGTCACAGATGTTGTGCTTGAATGCCGCTAGGGCCTCTGCGTCCGGACAGTCGACAATTTGGTTTTTCTTAGTCAAGAACCGTGTCCAGAATTGTCTGGCCGATTCCCCTGGCTGCTGAGTTATATGGCTCAAGTCATCAGCATCCAGTGGTCGCACATAAGTGCCCTGGAAGTTGTCAAGGAATGCTTCTTCCAGATCCTCCCAACTGCCGACGGAGTCTGCTGGCAAGCTATTCAGCCAATGCCGAGCTGGTCCTTTCAGTTTTACTGGGAGGTACTTGATGGCATGTAGATCATCACCGCGAGTCATGTGGATGTGAATGAGGAAATCCTCAATCCATACAGTGGGATCTATTGTACCATCATATGATTCAATATTTACGGGTTTAAAACCCTCCGGGAATTCGTGATCCATAACTTCATCAGTGAAGCATAGGGGGTGTGCGGCACCTCTGTGCCGGGCTATATCACACACAGTTCATATGAGTCTTGCCTGCTGTATTCGGCCCGGCCGGATTTACCTTTGGTGTATCTGGCGCGACGATCATTGTCTCGCGTTGGCGCATGCGCCTGTGACCCGTATATTGACCTTGCAAGTTTTGCCCTGCTGTCCAATACGGCTCGCAGGTCCCATGTGTTGCCCCGGGCCTTGGTATTTTTGATTGAGTAGCGGCGGGGTGCAGGCCGAACTTCAGGCTGAAATGCCTCTTTGGCTCTGCCACGCAGTGGCCGGTCAGCCGCATCGTACACTGGTGATGGAGGTTTCAATGCTTCCTTCTCGAGGTTAGGTAGCAACCTGCGTTTTGGGTAACTCTTGGAGGGGCGCTCGAGTTCGTATTCCTCGGCCGCAAGGGCTTCGGTCCATCTGTCTGCTAGCAAGTCTTGATCAGCTTGAAGCTGTTGTTGCTTTTTCTTCAGGCTATTTGTTGTGGCGATAAGACGGCGCTTGAAGCGCTCCTGCTCGATGGGATCCTCAGGCATGATAAATTCTTCGTCGCCGAGGCTCACCTCGTCTTCGGAGATAGGCATGTAATTGTCCTCCTCCGGTTCTCCATCTGCTGCCTGATCTGGAGGGCTAGCTTGTTCATCCTCCGGCTCTACATCGTGCTAGAGGGGATTGTGGTTGTCTTCGGCACTATCCAGAGTTATTATCTCCTGTGCCGTTATCACTACTTTTGTTGTGGCGGGACTTAGAGCGGCGCCGCTGACGTCGGCGCTTAGGTTGCTTCTTGGAGGGGCCATCCTCCGCTGTCTCTTCGCCATTGCCTTCTTTGGGTGTATCCACCATGTATATGTCATGTGATGAAGTGGCTATCCGGCGCCCTGTGGGCGCTGGTTCCTGTTTGTCTCCTACATCTTCCTCCATGCCGTCGATGTCTTCGGAGTCGAAGTTGAGCATGTCGTTTAAGTCGTCGACAGTGGCTACTAAGTGGGTGGTGGGCGGGCAGCGAATTTCTTCGTCGTCCGCATCCCATTCTAGGAGGACATAGTTCGGCCAAGGTTCTCCTGACAGGGAGAGAGACCTTAATGAATTTAGCACATCGCCGAAGGGCGAGTGCTAAAAGATATCCACGGAGGTGAACTCCATGATCGGCGCCCATTCGGATTCAACGGGCACGGATGTAAGCGGCTCGGAGTCCGTGGCAGGAGGTGAATCCAGTGGTTCGGTGACATGGCTCTCGTAAGGGGTGAAGTCAGTATCTGGCTCTATCACCACTGAGAGTGCGGCCTCCATGGCGGGGTCTATCCCTCCGCTCTCGGATGGCGCGATTTGCTCTGGATTAACGGCCGGAGTAGTTGCAGATGCGATTTCCTGAATATTGTTCGACAACAGAGTTACGTCATGCTCGTCGTGACTGTGCGGCGCACCTGACATGGGATCGAATCCGTCGAAGATCAAGTCTCCGCGGATGTCGGCAGTGTAGTTTAAGTTTCCGAATCTGACCTGATGGCCAGGGGCATAGCTCTAGATCTCCTCCAGATGGCCAAGCGAATTGGCCCGCAGTGCGAAGCCGCCGAATACAAAGATCTGCCCGGGGAGGAAAACCTTACCCTGGACCGCATCGCTACCGATGATCGAAGGAGCCATCAAGCCTTATGGTGATGACACAGTGGAACTCTCAATGAAAGCACCAATGTCGGTGTCAAAACCGGCGGATCTCAGGTAGGGGGTCCCGAACTGTGCGTCTAACGCGGATGGTAACAGGAGGCAGGGGACACGATGTTTACCCAGGTTCGGGCCCTCTTGATGGAGGTAATACCCTACGTCCTGCTTGATTGTTCTTGATGATATGAGTATTACAAGAGTTGATCTACCACGAGATTATAGAGGCTAAACCCTAGAAGCTAGCCTATGGTATGATTGTATGTTGTCCTACGGACTAAACCCTTCGGTTTATATAGACACCAGAGGGGGCTAGGGTTACACAGAGTCGGTTACAAGGGAGGAGATCTACATATCTATATTTCCTATCTTGCCTTCCACGCCAAGGAGAGTCCCATCCAGACACGGGACGAAGTCTTCAATCTTGTATCTTCATAGTCCAATAGTCCGGCGAAAGGATATAGTCCGGTTGTCCGGAGACCCCCTAATCCAGGACTCCCTCAACAGGCCATAGAGTTCTCCTGATGATATGATAAATAGTGCGAGGCAGATACTCTAGGTCTTCAACAAAGAACTCCTGTGGATATTCAGCGTCTTGGGGCAGTGGCTTCATCATGCTCAGCATTTGGCTCATGTTGGGCTCTGGCTTCTAGAAGATGCTTTCTAAAGCATTCTGGTGCAGCTGACAACCTGGTTCATAGTGTTCACCAGGAGTGGGCAGGGTAGTAAGCTCAATGCTGTCTTGGGCTTTGGCTTCATGGTGTACATCTCCTGTCATGCACTCAAGGATCCAAGTCTTCAGATCCCTATTATAGCCGCGAATGTGGAGGGTAGCATAAAATTGTAGCAGAAGCTCTTCATTCGAATGCTCTTTAGCAGTCACAAAGTTCAGGAGACCAGCATCACGGAAACAGTCAAGTGCCTCTTCTAAGCAGGGCAGTCCAGAAATAGCTTCACTATCGAGACGCATATGAGGAAAGATGCACCCTTGATCATAGAGAACACAAGAATAGTAACTGCACTGCTGATAGCTCCAGAATCGATCAGATGAAATTCTTGGCTTGGAGTAGGGGTTCTTGGCAGCATCAAAGAAGGTGTTGTGTGCTATGAAGCCATTCAAATTAAATGATCTCAGTGAAGTTGCAGTACCTGGAAACCTTGGCAGCCTTGGCTTCGGCTTCTGGACCTGAGGTCTGTGCTCCACATGATAGTCAAATTGAGGTCCAGGAGCAGGCAGAGGAACCAGAATGGGCCAGTGGACGGTCACAAGCTGACCACGATCATATGCTTGATCAATGGTGTGAGGTCTTGGAGGTGGTACAGGAGCAGAGGCATTTTCTTCGAGCTATGGCGCAGCATTGGCTTCAGGTGCATTCACTTCTGGCACCACATTGGCTTTAGGTGCCACATTAGCTTCAGCCATGACAATGTCATTGGCTTCAGTATTGGTGTTAGTGGCCGCCTCAGAATTTCAACCTCCACTCGAGTAGCTGGAGGGTCGGACACGTTCTCCTCAAGAACAACTTCAGGGTTGGACGGGGGGTGTAGCAACACGTTCTTATTCTTCTATGGGTTCTTCTTGTTCATCGGCTCATGCAGCCGGAATGTCTTCAACAGCTTTTCCTTCGGACTCATAGACATTCACAGTTCGAGTGCCATCAGGTAACACTTGTCGTGCCACTGAATTATGTTGCTCTTCTCCTTCTGGAACGCTCGATAGTGTGACTTGTGGCCTTGGTCCTTCGCGAAGCCTGCGGAGTGCGGGTGACACCTTTGGAGAGGGAGTCGGCTGGACCATGAAGTCATCATCTTCAAGCACCGGAGTGGTGGCTTGAGGTGGGGGAGTACTTGGAGAGTCTTGAGGGTGATCAGCTCATGAATCATCCTAAGCAATTGGCGTAAAGGGACGACCAATGCCGATGAGTTCGTTGTTCGTCAGAGCAGGGGATGATACCATGTTGTGCTCGATCTAAGGAAGGACTTCATCATCTTCAACATTGTCTTGGGGATCAAGGTCTTCAGCTGCGGTGGGGTCAATAGCTGGATCTTCTTCAGCTTCAGGAGCCTCTGTGGTAGCAGGCTCATGAACTATCAACTGGCGCTCACGGTGTTCAGACGCAGGGCGAGCAACTGAGATTGGCTCGACAAGAAGGGGCTCTGTGGGAGCAGCCTGATCCTTCTTCTTGGTCGGTGGAGCATCGTCAGTGGTGTTCTTGGTCTTGCGCTTTCGGGCTTCGGCTTCAGCTGCCGTTGTTTTCTTGAGTTCTGAAGCAGCTATGGGGACCTTAGGCTTCGAGCCTGCCATACTGGCAGGGAAGACAATGTGGGGTTCTTCCTGCCTTGACGCTTCGACTTGGGCCACAACAGGCTTCTTCTTCTTCTTGGCAGCCATTTTGGGGTCGATGCCAGGGCGCCCAGAGCCTTGCGCTTTTCTGCTTCATTGTGAGCTTGAACACTTTTCTCGGCAAAGTATTTCATTCTCTCTCTTGAACCCTTTGCTTCCTGGCGTTTCTGGTGAAACTGCTCCTTGAGCTCATGCAGCGTCTGCTTGAAGCTTTGAACATCAACCATGCTAAGGTTAGCCATATTCTTCTTGAACTGAGCCTTCTCATAATCAATCTTGTTCTTCAGTTCAACAATCTTCTGAGCCAGAGCCAGCTCAGAAGCAATGGCACTGTGAAAAGAGACACTGATGCCAATTGGAAGCTCAAGGTCTTCGAGGTTGATGCTAGGGTTTTCAAACCATTCATCAATGAAGTTATTCAAGATATCCACATCAAACAAGGGTAGATCATTGAAGATCTCCGCCTCTTCCTTGCTCTTTATCAGCAGCTCAAGAGGGTCATCGCCAAGATCGTCGTCACTTGACAGATCAATGGCTTCATTCTCATTTCTCAGAACGGCAGCTGGGGTCAGTGCTTGACCAGAGATTTGAATGGGCTTCTTCTTCTCAGTCTTGATGCAAGAGAGATCTTCAGACTGCACACTGGCTTCAGGAGGTGCAGTGGCCAGAGGCTTCGCACGCGAAGCTTTTGGTGCAGTGGAGGGCTTTGAAGCCTTTGGTTTCTCCTGCTTCCATGGCTTGGGAGGAGCAGGCGATTCATCAGAATCTGCGTCATCTTCAGAGTGCTCCCCGGCTGCCCCCTCAACAACAATGTGTGAGATGAGACCTTCGAGGTTATAGAAGGGCCCAATGATATTGGGTTCGGCATCACGGGTGCCATCAGCACGAGGAGCTGATGGACCCGGGTTGAAGTCTAGACCAAGTTCCTTCTTGTTCTTCTTTGCAGACTCTTTGGCAAACTGGAAGTTGCGCTTAAAGAGATTGTCTTTACGACACCATAGCAGACTGGATGGGTCGGCATTAGCAGGCTGAGGTCCACGGACCATGCAAGGGTAGAAGCCTTGAGCAATGGCTTCGGACTTGGACTTGGGCTGAAGACCTTTGTATATAATATCTCCCTAGGGGCTCTTGATGGCATTCTTTTCAGCATAATCATCGGTGAAAAAATTGTACTTGAACCATTCCTCTGCCCAATGTCTTCGAATCCATTCGATTCAGTTCTTGTGTTCACCATAGGTCTCTTCAGGATCTGACTTGTATAGCTCATAGAGATCTGGTGGCAGGTCCTTAGCTGTGTTCCCACGGCATTGTCTGCCGCCCTTCCTGACTGATTTCTCTGCTGCCATGAAGTTCAGACTGAATGGCTTCAGATCTTGCAGAGGCTTCCGTCTGCTGGTCAGACAGGAACTAGCTTCGGGAGAATTAATGTGACGCTGTAAGAACTCTTCAACTGAATGCAGACTATAGGAACCAAGGGATTCTCCCACGGACATGTACCTGTGACGGCATTAGAGATGCGAGGGAAGGGGAAGAGGTCATATGCATTCTCAGAAGATTTTGAAGATAAACCAGTTTAGAAGACATTGACCTCATAGTGCGAAGACATTCACTCATATGTTGAGAGTTGGTTCCAGATTTGTACGAATCCAAGAATAAGTACAAGTGTGGAATCTAACTACTTTGTGAAGCATAAGTGACTATACTAGGCATGTTATGAGATACAGAATAGGATAGATCCAAATTTGTAGGGACAGAAACCACTTGTGGTTGAAAAGGATGAATCTATCGGATCAAATGGACAATAAAAAGGAGGTTTTATTTACCACACGAAGAACTGCCAGACGGAGTAGAAGATGGGGCCGAGTAGTTCGATCTTCCGTGCCCTAACTTGGTGACGGAGGACACCAACGGCGACGGTGGATAAGATGATGTCCGCGGCCGGCGTGAGGACGGCGTCGGTGAGGTCGCGACAGCTAAGCGCTTCGTCGCCGGCGTCATCGAGAGCTAGCGGTGGCGCTAGGGTTTGTGTGAGAAGGAGAAGTGGAAGAAGAGATAATGACTGGGGTGTGGCGTGTATTTATAAGTACAGGGACGGCACAACATTATTACGCAGGTGCCCCTGGCGGTTCACATTTGAGAGACACGTGGCGAACATGCAACACATTGGAAGTTGTTCCATGTTCCCACGCGTGCCTGGATTGTCGGGTGGTCGTTCCCGCTTCTCCGGGTTTCAGGCAAAAAGGATTGAGCATTTAAAACAGATTTAGTGTTTGTCTCTGTATCTTCTGCTGACAAGGATGCAGAGAAGACATTCGATAGTTTAAATAGAATGCAGATGATTTGGATAGATAGATTTGAGAAGGGAGCATAGAGAGGTTAGGGTCCGATCACATTCACTTAGATCAAAAGATTCAAATGAGAAGACATAGCTATAAGTGAATGATGTAGAGGACAGAACACTAATATATGAATATATCAGAATAAGACCAAATCAACATTGTGAAGATAAACATGAAGTCATGTCAATATTGAAGACAAACCAAATGCGAAGACTTTGCAAATGTAACACCAACAGAAAACACTCCAAACAAAAGTTTGGTGGTGGCGTTACCCACCGTATAGGAAGTATTAGACCCAGACACGGCGCACAATTATCGTGGCGCTCCGAAGTCAAATTTGGCATTAATGTATTTACACTTGGAGTGTAAGTCTTCATTAGTTGAAGATATACGTTACTTTTTGTCTTGCACATCTAAGTCATCAACATGCATAAGTGTTAGGATGTGTGCCTAATCACAGGACATTTGAGGATTCCAAGATATTAGCTCACATCGCAACTTGCAAAACCTTTTCTCATCCAAGGGCTTTGTGAAGATATCTGCCAGTTGCTCTTCAGTGTTGACGTGAATGATATCAATATCTTCCTTCATGACATGATCTCTGAGAAAGTGATGACGAATTTCAATGTGCTTTGTCTTCGAGTGTTGAACGGGGTTGTTGGCAATCTTGATGGTGCTTTCATTGTCTCAGTAGAGTGGTACTTGCTTCAGATGGATGCCATAGTCTTTGAGTGTTTGCTTCATCCATAGAAGCTAAGCGCAGCAAGATCCAGCAGCAATGTATTCAGATTCAGCAGTGGAGAGAGATACACAGTTCTTCTTCTTTGAAGACCAACAAACAAGTGATCGTCCCAGAAAGTGACATGTGCCTGATGTAGACTTGCGATCCACCTTGTCACCAGCATAATCAGCATCTGAGAATCCAACTAGATCAAACTCCGAGCCCTTTGGATACCATAATCCTAGTGTTGGGGTGTAAGCCAAGTATCGAAGAATTCGCTTCATAGCTAAGTGATGCGATTCCTTTGGTGCCGCTTGGAATCAGACACACATGCAAACACTAAGCATGATATCTGGCCTAGATGCACATAAATGAAGTAAAGAACCAATCATGGAGCGGTATACCTTTTTATCGAACTCTTTACCATTGGCGTCAGGACCCAGATGACTTTTGGTTGGCATTGGCGTCATGTAACCTTTGCAGTCTTGAGTTCCAAACTTCTTTACGCAGTCTTTGAGGTATTTCTCTTGAGATATGAAGATGCCACTGCTTTGCTGACGTATTTGAAGACCAAGGAAGAACTTCAGCTCACCCATCATGGACATCTGATATTGGTCTTGCATCATGTGTCCAAACTCATCACTATATTTTGGATTAGTGCAACCAAAGATAATGTCATCCACATATATTTGGCACACAAACAATTCACCATCATATGTCTTCGTGAAGAGTGTGGGATCCAGGGAACCAGGTTTGAAGCCTTTGCTCTTCAGGAAGTCTTTGCGTGTGTCATACCAAGCACGAGGGGCTTGTTTAAGGCTATACAATGCCTTATTGAGCTTGTATACCATATCAGGGTGTTTTGGATCTTCAAAGCCAGGCGGTTGTGCAACATACACTTCTTCTTCAATCTTGCCATTGAGAAAGGAACTCTTCACATACATTTGATACAAAAGGATGTTATGATGATTTGCGTAGGCTAGCAGTATGCGAATGGCTTCAAGCCTAGCCACAGGAGCAAATGTTTCATCGAAGTTAATCCCTTCAACTTGAGTGTATCCTTGAGCAACAAGACGAGCCTTGTTTCTGACAACTTGACCATGCTCATCTTGCTTGTTGCGATATATCCATTTAGTGCCTATGATATTGTGTTTACGAGGATCATGACGCTTGACCAGTTCCCACACATTGTTCAGCTCGAACCGTTGAAGCTCTTCTTGCATAGCTTGAATCCATTCAGGTTCCATGAAGGCTTCAACAACTTTCTTGGGTTCAGATATTGAGACAAATGCAAAGTGCCCACAGAAATTTGCTACCTGTGTTGCTCTTGAACTAGTGAGTGGACCAGGTGCATTGATGCTATCAATTATCTTCTCAATCTGTACTTCATTTGCAACATGAGGATGAACTGGACGAAGACTTTGCTCTTGCTGATCATTGTCATCATTAGGAGGATTGTCTTCGGGATGAGCATTGTCTTCAGGTTGACTAGGTGCAGAAATGATAAGTTCCTCTTCAGCCTGAGCTTCATACGGTATGATTTCTCCAGTTCCCATAAGCTTGATGGATTCACTAGGTGAAATTTCATCTAGCACATTTGGCAGGTGCTCTCTTTGCGAGCCATTAGTTTCATCGAACCGCACATCTATAGTTTCAACCACTTTATAGTGAAAGAGGTTGAAGACTCTGTAGGAGTGCGAATCCTTTCCGTAACCAAGCATAAAACCTTCATGTGCTTTCGGTGCAAATTTTGAAGTGTGATGTGGATCCTTGATCCAGCACCTAGTACCAAATACTCTGAAGTAACTACCATTTGGATTCTTACCAGTAAGGATTTCATAGGATGTGTTCTTCAAAAGCTTGTGAAGATAAACACGGTTGATGACATGACATGCAGTATCAATAGCTTCAGGCCAGAACTTCCGTGGAGTCTTGTATTCATCAAGCATCGTCCGAGTTATCTCAATCAGTGTTCTGTTCTTGCGTTCCACGATGCCATTCTGCTGCGGCGTGTATGGAGCTAAGAACTCATGAGTGATACCCAAGGTATCAAGATAAGTGTCGAGGCCGGTGTTCTTGAATTCTGTGCCATTATCACTTCTCATATGCTTGATCTTGACGCCATAGTTGTTCATGGCACGGTTGGCGAATCGTCTGAAGACATCCTGCACTTCAGTCTTGTAGAGAATTATATGCACCCATGTATATCTTGAATAATCATCAACAATGACAAAGCCATAGAGACAAGCAGTAGTAGTGAGAGTAGAGTAGTGAGTAGGGCCGAATAGGTCCATGTGTAGCAATTCGAAGGGTTGAGTTGTTGTCATGATTCTCTTCGAGGGATGCTTGGCCCTTGTCATCTTTCCAGCTTCGCAGGCACCGCATAAGTGATCCTTATTGAACTTGACGCCTTCGATGCCTATGACGTGCTTCTTCTTTGTGAGAGTATGCAAGTTCCTCATGCCAGCATGCCCTAGCCTCCGATGCCAGAGCCAGCACTCTGAAGCTTTTGCAAGAATAAATACGGCAAGATGTGGTCCCGCTGAGAAATCTACCATGTACAAATCATCTTTCCGATACCCTTCAAAGACTAGAGACTTGTCAAATTCCATTAGAACAAGGCAACGATATTTTCCAAGTATCATAGTCATGTTAAAGTCACAAAGAATTGAGACAGACATTAAGTTGAAACCAAGGGATTCAACAAGGATCACTTTATCCATGTGCTGATTCTTTGAGATTGCAACTCTACCTAGGCCCAATACCTTGCTTTTACTAGTGTCAGCAAATGTGATGTGACTCTTGTCAGATGGACGTATGGTCGAGTCCATGAGAAGACTTCGTTCGTCAGTCATGTGGTTAGTGCATCCACTATCAATAATCCATTCTGAAGCATCTGGTGTCATACCCTACAGTGTAGTTAGGGGGATAGGCTTCACGAAGAGTATTGTGAAGCATAAACATTTGACGAGCAAGTGGATTATGAAAGATTAGATCGAGGTTAGGACTGATAGGATGAATAGTAAGCAACTCAGGAACAAAATACATAATAAGACCATTTGGGCATTCAATCTTGCCCCCCACAAGATGTTTTAGGTCCCCAGCAATAGCATCTGACACCTTTGATTACCAGCTGGAGACCTTTCCCTACAAAAGAGAGTTAAGTCTTCTTAACCACCCACATTTTCAAGGGTGGCTTCGAAGCAATGAGTCTAAGTGTAGCATCTGAGAACTTTGGCTTTGGAGCCCTAGCAAATAGTCTTGCAGGAGGTGAATAATACTCATAAAAATAAGCAGAGTAGTTCTTGGTTTTATGAACATGGCGGTTTGAAACACTCTCATATTCATAGTCCCGAGTATAGTTTCCCTGCAGAACATCAGCATTAGGGTGACTCAGGTGAGTCCTGTGTCTGTATGAAGCCTTTGGTCTGGGGTTTGTCTTCTTCCCTTGTGGCACTACTAGGAAAAGGCCTGTTAGTGGCGCACCTGTTTTGGCCATTAATGGCGCACTATAGGTGTGCCACTATCATCACGCCACTAGTAACAAGTACTAATGGCGCACCCCTGGTGCGCCATTAGTATACCAGACAATAGTGGCGCACCTGGCAGTGCGCCATTACTATGCCAAATGGTGCGCCATTACTATGCCTCCTAGGGGGCCATATTTACCTTCACGTATTCCCCCAAGTGCGCCATTAGTACCCCCATAATGTGCCACTGGTATTTAGCCCTGGTGCGCCACTAATGCTCAACAAGGTGCACCACTAGTATGAATATTAGGATTTTTTTTGCTTTTCTGATATTTGCATAGATTACAAAATACATTACAATACAGAATATAAACAGCACAACATATAAACAACAGATTTATCGAATACAATAGAAGATTAATCTCCGAATACAATTCATCATATTAGTCTCCAAATTCAAAAGATCGAACAATGTTAGAACATTACAAGTCTCGAGACCACGAGTAGCGAGTTTGTCTTCACATTACAAGTCGATATCTAAACTACCATCACATAGAAGAGAGATGCGGTCACGATGAGCATCATCGCGATGAAACTGATCTTCATCTGGTTCCTCCTCCGCTCCCTCCTCTCTCCCGCTAGATAGCGCACGTATCTAGCTTCCGCCTCCGCCCTAGTGGTGTACCCTTTGTATCTGTTACTGCTGAAACGGTGAACCTGTCTCCGACACTCCTCCCAGTCATCGTAGACTCCGGGAACCTTACCCATGTACACGACATACAACGACATCTCTATGCACTAGACAAACAAAATGTTAGTAGTAATTCACAAACAATACATAAGCAATATATAAGCATGCAACAAAAGGATCGGAAGATAAAAGCAACACATTAATAGCACGATTCATGGTCCTACTAATAAATAGCATCGATTACATATAAGTTGAACGACTATCCAAACCAAAGAGACATACAAGTTCATTAAAGTTTAATTACAACATGAGCTAATTGATATTTCAAAACTACATAGCATCACTACTTTCGACTCGACTCAGGGACCGGAGCGTGGATGGAGCCGCCATCTTTCGTGATGGTCATGAAATCACGATCGTTGTCAGCCTGCATTTGTAGCGTTGTTTCTATTTCACTGTTGGACTGTTGATATTTGAGGTAGAACTGCCCTGAGGTACAAAGGACATCTTGGTGGATGATTTCCGCAAACTCCGACTGGATGCGAAAGAATTCTTGTCTGAGGTCCGCGTCCTAGATCGCCGACAAGCGTGCGGCCCAATCTTTGAGACTATTTGGTAGCAGAAGGTGATTATGGTCCTGTATGATCGCCCGCATGTGATAGAGGGTGTAGTAGGCATCCTTCTGACCGCCAGGCGGCTGCTTGACGCAGTGGAACGTCGTTACGTGGGTGAACACATGCTTGCCGTACCTAAAAATTGGCCTCCTGAAGGTGCCTCCAGATTTGGCGTAGCCGGGGAGAACATCATCAAGAACTTTCTTGATATTTGTGTAGTCTTTATTCGACTGACGGTCCGAGTCGAAATACGTGGCCATGGAATAGTTCGGGCTTAATAGGATGAGTGTGCAACGTTTGTCACTGCACAAAACACGGAATGTTAGAAAAAAAGAACGATCGAAATCTAAGAAATCATATGTTACGGGGCGGTGAGGGGATGACTTATTCGGGAAAGTAAGGCACAAGGAAGTTATCCTTATCTGGGTTCGCCAGAATGACGCCTTCGAGGTATGAACTCGCGACTTGCCGGTCCCCAGCGCTGCCCAAGATCTTGGCACGCATGTAGAATGGGTCGACTATCACGATGTCCGGGGTCTTGTCTCTAATGATCCACATCTTCATACTTAGCGAAAATAGCCGAATGAAGGTGTAGTGCAGCGGATGAAGGTTAAAAATAGCGAAGATGTCATCAAACCGCAGGACGATCATACCCCCTATGGCGCTATCAACAAAGCCCTTGCCCTCTGGCACCTTGGCCACGAAAACCGGGTATGCCACATCATTCTCGGAGAGACGTCGCTTCTCCAAAGAAAGAATACTATCATGCAGACTCCGCATAGCACCGGTTGCAGCATTGAGCAGATTAGTTGGTAGCATTAGCCTACCCGCCACATGCACCCTCCTCAAGATATCCTTAGGTGAAGGTGGCCCGTCCTGAGCAGGGATCATACTCGGTGCCGGATGGCTCGCACCCTTGTTATTCTTTCTTTTATGTCCCTTCTTCTTCTGTTGTAATGGGATCGAGTTCTGCTCAGAGACCACCTTCTTGAGTGTGTTGGGGCTGATAATATTTCGCACCTCGGCTATCTGAGGCTCGGTGAAGGCGGTAGCTAGAGGCGTCTCCTAAGAACTGAATGTCAGACGACGCCTGTTGCAATTGGGTTTCTCCGTGATACCAGCTAGATCGTGATCGTCTTTTGCAGGGTTGGGTTCTTGAGAAGGAGGCCCCAAGAATTCGTCACCGTACCCATGTTCGTTGAAGTACTTATCGACCCTGGTAAATGTACCGTCGTCATCATCCGGATCCTGTGCCATATGCATGTCCGGATCAGCTGACGGTGGTAGCGTTGCGGTGGTCTTGCCATGGCTTGGCGCCGGCACGACTGGCGGTGTTGTCTGTGGGGTGGTCATCACATCATCTTCATCGGCCCCAGGGGGTCGATACGGAGGTAACAAGTCGTCGCAGCCCCGCAGCACCCAAACCAGTTGAACCCTATACACGTTGGGTGGCATTGGATTACCGTGGAACAGGTGGTTGCCCGGTTGAACGATTCTGGCGTTGGTGACATCGATCAATTCGCCGTCCATGAAGTGCAGGAGAGTGCATGGAACGTCGGCGGCGCCCTGCGAAAACATGTAGGGCGTCAGGGATGCCCAGTCAAAGGCAAGGAGATGAAGTCATCGGCTGAGAGGCTTAGTTACTGTGATGGCATCGAGCTGAGCTAATTTCGAGGCACCGCCAATGGCAGGCGTGCAAGTGACGGAGGGGCCGCTTGCTGCCGAGGTGTCGGCCGGCGTATTCTTCCCACACCCGGGTGCATTAAGCTCCAATGCCGGCGCTGACGCCGGAGACACCAATGGTGCCGCCGGCGCGTTGTGCGAGTTGCTGCCCGTGAAGCTGGGAATCGGGGGCGGCCCCTGTTGGCTGCCCGCAATCCACGCCTGCAGCCCCTCAAGCAAGGTAGGCATAATGGCGGTGATCGTCGCTCCCAGTTGGTCTCGCA
This sequence comes from Triticum dicoccoides, assembly GCF_002162155.2. Classification (NCBI taxonomy): domain Eukaryota; kingdom Viridiplantae; phylum Streptophyta; class Magnoliopsida; order Poales; family Poaceae; genus Triticum; species Triticum dicoccoides. The sequence goes on from NC_041388.1 coordinate 168,674,392, forward strand.
CTTGCTCTTCGACTATCTCCGGAATCCGTGCCACTTGTGCCTTGAGTTCTTGAACTTCGCGCTCCTGGCTTTCTGAGATGGTCTTTCTCTCCTTTCGCCCAGCGGTATAGTATTCCGACCATTTCATGGACAAGCCTTTGCCGGCCACATGACCAGCTGACGTCGGCTTACTGACCTTATCCTTGTGTTTCATTATGTTCAACGCCCTATTTAAAGTGGTGTCCCAAGGGGAGCTCTGAGACGACCCCGTGCTATTGCTTTCAGTTTCCTGCGGAAGGAATGTGAACCATTTTGAAATTTGGCTTCATTAATTAGAATGCAACCATATGGAGCTAATTATGCGGGGGTGTATTCCTTACCAGAACAAGCTCAAGCTCCTTGGTCTTAGGATCCGTGGTAAGCTCCTTTTGTTACTGGGTCAATCTTGTACTTGGCCCTAACATAGTTCCTGGTCTACTTGTCACGGTATTTATCGAAGAGGGGCGGTAGGCCTTGCTCGGCACGCTCCGCGTCCTCCTTGTCCCATATAGGTTCCGCCACTCTGTAACCACCGGGACCGAGTTTGTGGACCCCTAAGTTCAAGTCCCGCATATCTTTCCCCCACTGACTTGATTCCACGGTTACGTTGCTCTCGCACTTGATCTTGAACTCTAGGTAGTCAGCTTCGCTGATCGAAGGATTTGTCTCCTTGAGCTTCTCATAACTATCACCTTTTTCAATCCTTCTCTTCACCGCGGCTCTCCAAGTAGCCAGGGCCGTGCTCATCTTCATGAGGGCGGCACTGTTCACTTTATTCCCTGAGAGGGGTGTGTTTGCAAAGTCACCGGGGAACTTGCATCGTTCGTGCAGCTTTGTGAAGAGGAGGTTGCGCAAATTCCCTCGGTCACGATGCCTTAGGTTCTCGGTGTTGATCGAGACGGTGCTCCATAGAATGCACCCGAGCTGTCCCGCGTGCCCCTTGACTAATTCTTTGGGCGCCGTTGGATGCCCACTGGAGGACACTTCAGTAAATTCCTCCTTGACGGTGCCGAGCACGTTCAGGCACCGGTCCTTCTGTTGCCTCTTCGGTTGGCTGCCATCTGTGCGTACGCTGCCATCATCAGTGGTGGCATTCTCGGCGGCAACATCAGTGGTGTCATCCCCGACGCCACTAGGGGTTGTGTAGTCGGGATTGGTGTCTTCCGCGGCGTCCTCATAGCGGTGAGGTTCTTCCTCCATCTGCTGGGATAGCTCCCAGAATGCCTTGCCCGAACCGCCGGCCTCATCATTGTGGGCCATGTTTCGCTCTAAATAGGAAAAAAGTTTGGTCAAAAAGTTGGTTATTATCAAGGAACAAGATCTCTAAGTTGACCAAATAACCTAAATCTCGAGGAATGTCGCCAAAAAGTTGTTTATTGTCAAGGAACAATTGAGAGATGTTTGTGATATTGCCAAGGTGTTTTGGGATGGAACCTGTTAGTGTGTTGTTGCTAAGGTCGAAGTCCCTTCCTAACCCCCTTCTTCTTGTCTCCTCTCACTATCTCTCTCAATCACATGGCAAGCAAGGGTGTCTAAGTGTGTGAAAAAAATACTAAACTAATCCAAGGGCTAAAAATTGATCATCTGTTTCAGATTGCAGTTTTCTTTCTTGGGGCTTTGGTGTGCGGTACAAAACTGAATTTTGGAGATCTACATAAATTGTTAGGAATTGTCTTAGTCAAGAAGTGCTAGCAAATGGCTTAAATGTATCAGGTCCTACTCTAGTTTACTCCAGTTTAGGTTGCAGTAAAAATGCACCACTATGGAGTATCAGGTCCATAGCAAAAGTGCACTACAGAGCAAGCAATAATGCTACTCCAACTTTCACAGATTAAAGCAATACTGACTGCAAGCAATATTGCAAAATTACAGAGAACCAAAAATGCAAAATTCAGTACTCGATAACATTATTGAAACTTTATTGTGCTTGGAACTATACTGAAACTTTACTCCATATATATATGATCATTTTGTTTGAAAAGTTTCATTTAATTTTGTGTGGAGTAGTTTTAATTAAATAAAGTTTTTAACTACTTGGGATGAGAGAAATGAGAAGAAGAGAGAAGGGCTACTGCTTGCAACCACAGCTGCTTGCAAGTCCTACAGTAAATGGTTTTAGTTAAACATCTATTATTTATTCCATAAGAACAACAAATCAACTGCATCTGTCCTACATTGAGCCTGATTTCCCTTGGCACGGTAAGCCAATTTCATTCATTTGCATCTTTTTTGAAAAAATGCAGTTGGAAGATCACCCACTGTGTTGCCTAAAAAAAGTCATGCTAAATACACATACATGTAGTTTATCGAGTGATGGACAAAAAACAGTTGATCCTACTTAATTAAGTACTAAGATACCTGTTACCTCTTGAGCACTGTGTTGGTTTTCCCTGAAGAGGAAGGGATGATGCAGCAAAGTAGCGTAAGTATTTCCCTCAGTTTTTGAGAACCAAGGTATCAATCCAGTAGGAGGCTACGCGCGAGTCCCTCGCACCTGCACAAAACAAATAAATCCTCACAACCAACGCAAATAGGGGTTGTCAATCAATACAGGGCCACTTACGAGAGTGAGATCTGATAGATATGATAAGATAATATTTTTGGTATTTTTATGATAAAAGATGCAAAGTAAAATAAAGGCAAAGGAAATTGCAAAGGAAATAACTGAGTAGTAGGAGATCAATATGATAAAGATAAACCCGGGGACCATAGGTTTCACTAGTGGCTTCTCTCAAGAGCATAAGTATTCTACGGTGGGTGAACAAATTACTGTTGAGCAATTGAGAGAATTGAGCATAGTTATGAGAATATCTAGGTATGATCATGCATAGGCATCACGTCCGAGACAAGTAGACCGACTCCAGCCTGCATCTACTACTATTACTCCACTCATCGACCACTATGCAGCATGCATCTAGAGTATTAAGTTAAAAACAGAGTAACGCCTTAAGCAAGATGACATGATGTAGAGGGATAGACTCATGCAATATGAAGAAAACCCCATCTTGTTATCCTCGATGGCAACAATACAATACGTGCCTTGCTTCCCTTACTGTCACCGGGAAAGGACAACGCAAGATTGAACCCAAAGCTAAGCACTTCTTCCATTGCAAGAAACATCAATCTAGTAGGCCAAACCAAACTGATAATTCGAAGAGACTTGCAAAGATAACCAATCATACATAAAATAACTCACAGAAGATTCAAATATTATTCATAGATGGAGTTGATCATAAACCCACAATTCATCGGTCTCAACAAACACACCGCAAAAAGAAGATTACATCGAATAGATCTCCAAAAGAGAGGGGGAGAACGTTGTATTGAGATCCAAAAAGAGAGAAGAAGCCATCTAGCTACTAACTATGGACCCGTAGGTCTGAGATAAACTACTCACACTTCATCGGAGAGGCGATGGTGTTGATGTAGAAGCCCTCCATGATCGATCCCCCCTCCGACGGAGCTCCAAAACATGCCACAAGACGGGATCTCGTGGATACAGAAAGTTACGGCGGTGGAATTAGGTTTTTGGCTCCTGTTCTGATCATTTGGGGGTACGTGGATATATATAGGAGGAAGGAGAACATCGGTGGAGCAATAGGGGGCCCACAAGGGTGGAGGGCGCGCCTGGTGGGGGTGGGCGCGCCCCTACCTCGTGGCCTCCTCTCTTGTGCCTTGACGTAGGGTCCAAGTCTCTTTGGTCTTAATCATTGAGAAAATCATGTTCCCGAAGGTTTCATTCCGTTTGGACTCTGTTTGATATTCCTTTTCTTCGAAACCCTAAAACAGGCTAAAAACAGCAATTCTGGGCTGGGCCTCCGGTTAATAGGTTAGTCCCAAAAATAATATAAAAGTGGAAAATAAAGCCCAATAATGTCCAAAACAGTAGATATTATAGCATGGAGCAATCAAAAATTATAGATACGTTGGAGACGTATCAAGCATCCCCAAGCTTAATTCCTGCTCGTCCTCGAGTAGGTAAATGATAAAAAAAGAATTTTTGATGCGGAGTGCTACTTGGCATAATTTTAATGGAATTCTTCTTAATTGTGGTATGAATATTCAGATCCGAAAGATTCAAGACAAAAGTTCATATTGACATAAAAATAATAATACTTCAAGCATACTAACAAAGCAATTATGTCTTCTCAAAATAACATGGCTAAAGAAAGTTATCCCTACAAAATCTTATAGTCTGGCTATGCTCTATCTTCACCACACAAAATATTTAAATCATGCACAACCCCGATGATAAGCCAAGCAATTGTTTCATACTTTTGACATTCTCAAAACTTTTTCAATCTTCACGCAATACATGAGCGTGAGCCATGGATATAGCACTATAGGTGGAATAGAGTGGTGGTTGTGGAGAAGACAAAAAGGGGGAAGATAGTCTCACATCAACTAGGCGTATCAACGGGCTATGGAGATTCTCATCAATAGATATCAATGTGAGTGAGTAGGGATTGCCATGCAACGGATGCACTAGAGCTATAAGTATATGAGCTCAAAAAGAAACTAAGTGGGTGTGCATCCAACTTGCTTGCTCATGAAGACCTAGGGCATTTTGAGGAAACCCATCATTGGAATATACAAACCAAGTTCTATAATGAAAAATTCCCACTAGTACATGAAAGTGATAACATGAGAGACTATCTACTATGAAGATCATGGTGCTACTATGAAGCACAAGTGTGGTAAAAGGATAGTAACATTGTCCCTTCTCTCTTTTTCTCTCATTTTTATTTGGGCCTTTTCTCTTTTTTTATGGCCTCTTTTATTTCTTTCTTTTTTATTTTTCGTCCGGAGTCTCATCCCAACTTGTGGGGGAATCATAGTCTCCATCATCCTTTCCTCACTGGGACAATGCTCTAATAATGATGATCATCACACTTTTATTTTTCTTACAACTCAACAGTTACAACTCGATACTTAGAACAAAATATGACTCTATGTGAATGCCTCCAGCGGTGTATCGGGATATGCAATGACTCATGAGTGACATGTATGAAAGAATTATGAATGGTGGCTTTTCCACGAATACGATGTCAACTACATGATCATGCTAAGCAATATGACAATGATGGAGTGTGTCATAATAAACAGAATGGTGGAAAGTTGCATGGCAATATATCTTGGAATGGCTTTGGAAATGCCATAATAGGTAGGTATGGTGGCTGTTTTGAGGAAGGTATATGGTGGGTGTATGATACCGGTGAAAGGTGCACGGTATTAGAGAGGCTAGCAAAGGTGGAAGGGTGAGAGTGCGTATAATCCATGGACTCAACATTAGTCATAAAGAACTCATATACTTATTGCAAAAATTTACAAGTTATCAAAGCAAAGTATTACGCGCATGCTCCTAGGGGGATAGATTGGTAGGAAAAGACCATCGCTCATCCCGGACCGGCACTCATAAGGAAGGCAATCAATAAATAAATCATGCCCCGACTTCATCACATAACGGTTCACCATACGTTCATGCTACGGGAATCACAAACTTCAACACAAGTATTTCTCAAATTCACAACTACTCAACTAGCACAACTTTAATATCACCATCTTTATATCTCAAAACAATTATCAAGTATCAAACTTATCATAGTATTCAACACACTCATAAGAAAGTTTTATTATTAATCTTGTATACCAAGCATATTAGGATTTTAAGCAAATTACCATGCTATTAAGACTCTCAAAATAATCTAAGTGAAGCATCAGAGATCAATAGTTTCTATAAAACAAATCCACCACTGTGCTGTAAAAGATATAAGTGAAGTACTAGAGCAAAATTATATAACTCAAAAGATATAAGCGAAGCACATAGAGTATTCTAAAAAATTCCAAATCATGTATGGCTCTCTCAAAAGGTGTATACAGCAAGGATGATTGTGGTAAATTGACAAGCAAATACTCAAATCATACAAGACGCTCCAAGAAAAACAAATATCATGTGGTAAATAAAAATATAGCTCCAAGTAAAGTTAACGATAGAAGTAGACGAAAGAGGGGATGCCTTCTGGGGCATCCCCAAGCTTTGGATTTTAGGTGTCCTTAGATTATCTTGGGGGTGCCATGGGAATCCCCAAGCTTAGGCTCTTGCCACTCCTTGTTCCATAATCCATCGAATCTTTACCCAAAACTTGAAACTTCACAACACAAAACTTAAAGTAGAAAATCTCGTGAGCTCCGTTAGCGAAAGAAAACAAAAGATCACTTCAAGGTACTGTAATGAACTCATTATTTATTTATATTGGTTTTATACATACTTTATTCTAACTTCTCTATGGTTTATAAACTATTTTACTAGCCATAGATTCATCAAAATAAGCAAACAACACTGGAAAAACAGAATCTGTCAAAAACAGAACAATCTGTAGTAATCTGTAGCTAGCGCAAGATCTGGAACCCAAAAAATTCTAAAATAAATTGGTGGACGTGAGAAATTTATCTATTAATCATCTTCAAAAATAATTAACTAAATATCACTCTCCAAATAAAAATGACAGCAGTTCTCGTGAGCGCTAAAGTTTCTATTTTTTACAGCAAGTTCAACAAGACTTTCCCCAAGTCTTCCCAACGGTTCTACTTGGCACAAACACTAATTAAACACAAAAAACACAACCAAAACAGAGGCTATATAAATTATTTATTACTAAACAGGAGCAAAAAGCAAGGAATAAAAATAAAATTGGGTTGCCTCCCAACAAGCTCTATCGTTTAATGCCCCTAGCTAGGCATCTTTGTATAGAAGGATGCATGTGCATGGATTGTCTTTCAAGTTCAACTGCAAGCATGGCAATAGCATCCGCAAGACTACTAGTTCTATGAAGGATAGAACTACCCATAGAAGGTAAAGCACCGGCACAAGTAAAGAAATCTTAAATAACTCCTTTTCCAATAATATTACCACTACCAACACGGAATCTTTTTATATGTGAGATAGTGGGTTCTTTAGTAGGAGCATCAGAATTATTATCGACAATAGTTTCCCCAATTTCAGACATAGAGGCAGAAGGTAAAGGACTAGCCATAACGACAAGCAAACAAACTAACACACAAGCAAACAAAAAGCAAGCAGGCAAAAAGAGGAAAATAGAGAGGGAGTATATATAGAGAGAGAGGGCGAATAAAACGGCAAGGGTGAAGTGGGGGAGAGGAAAACATGAGGCAAATGGAAAATAATGTAATGAGGGAGATAAGGGTAAGTGATGGGTACTTGGTATGTTGACTTTTGCATAGACCTCCCCGGCAACGGTGCCAGAAATCCTTCTTGCTACCTCTTGAGCACAGCGTTGGTTTTCCCCGAAGAGGAAGGGAGATGATGCAGCAAAGTAGCGTAAGTATTTCCCTCTGTTTTTGAGAACCAAGGTATCAATCCAGTAGGAGGCTACGCGTGAGTCCCTCGCACCTGGACAAAACAAATAAATCCTCACAACCAACGCAAATAGGGGTTGTCAATCCCTATAGGGCCACTTACGAGAGTGAGATCTGATAGATATGATAAGATAATATTTTTGGTATTTTGATGATAAAAGATGCAAAGTAAAATAAAGACAAAGTAAATAGCAAAGGAAATAACTAAGTAGTAGGAGATCAATATGATAAAGATAGACCGGGGGCCATAGGTTTCACTAGTGGCTTCTCTCGAGAGCATAAGTATTCTACGGTGGGTGAACAAATTACTGTTGAGCAATTGACAGAATTGAGCATATTATGAGAATATCTAGGTATGATCATGTATATAGGCATCACGTCCGAGACAAGTAGACCGACTCCTGCTCGCATCTACTACTATTACTCCACTCATCGACCGCTATCCAGCATGCATCTAGAGTATTAAGTTAAAAACAGAGTAACGTCTTAAGCAAGATGACATGATGTAGAGGGATAGACTCATGCAATATGAAGAAAACCCCATCTTGTTATCCTTGATGGCAACAATACAATACGTGAATGATGTAAAGGGTTTTGATGATCGTTGGAGGGGGTAGGTTGATAGTTTGCTATCTTCTGTGTCATCTTTAGTTTTGTTGAATGGGGTTCCTGGCCAGCATTTCAAGTGTCGATCTGGAGTTCGTCAGGGTGATCCTTTGTCGCCACTATTTTTTGTCATTGCCGTTGACTTGCTATAGTCTGTAGTTAATGATATGTGTCAACGCAACATACTCACTTTGACAATACCCACCAAGTCTAATGAGTTTCCAATTGTGCAGTACGCCGATGACACTCTTATTGTTCTGCCTGCTGTTGACTCCCAACTAATTGCCCTTAAGGAGATGCTTGAAGTTTTTGCTGTCTCAACTGGTTTGAAAATCAACTTCAGTAAGTCTTCGATGATCCCTTTAAATATGTCTGATGAGGAGGGCTCTAGACTTGCCAGCTTGCTTGGATGCACTATTGGTACACTTCCCTTTACCTACCTTGGTTTGCCTATGGGAACAATGAGACCTACAAATATCTGATTTGATGCCTTTGGTCGATCGTATTGAGAGAAGGTTATCAGCTTGTTCTTGCCTCCTCAATCAAGGTAGTAGCCCCGAGTTGCTCCAATCGGTCCTCACTTCAATGCCAATATACTTTCTTTGCACTTTGTCGATCCCGCAAGGTATTCTTAAACAGATCGAGAGAATTGAACGTCAATGTCTTTGGAGAGGTAATTCAGACACGCCTTGACAACCTTTGGCAGCTTGGGAGTTGGTTAGCAGACCAAAGAAATATGGTGGTCCGGGAGTTCTTGATCTGAGTGTGCAGAATGATGCTCTTCTGATTAAACATCTTTTCAAGTTCTTTAACAAGATTGATATTCCGTGGGTAAATTTAATCTGGGACTCTTATTATCAATCCTCGGCTCCATAAGCTACCCAAATGTGTGGTTCCTTCTGGTGGCGTGGCGTGCTTAAGCTATATGATAAATTTTGTAAACTGGCAATGCCGCAGGTTCATGCTGGCGACTCTGTAGTCTTCTGGCTGGATAAATGGGAAGTAAGTGGCAATCTTGTTATTCTTAAGGATCAGTTTCCAAGACTCCATTCCTTTGTGATTGATGACTTGGCCACTGTTAAGGATGTCCTCGCGCTGCCTAATTTGACTGATAGCTTCCATCTACCTTTGTCTTTGGAGGCTTTCCAAGAGTTTGATCAACTTCAGTCTATGCTCCTTCCTATTGAGCTTGATCCTAACAGTAAGGACATTTGGAGATGGCCATCTAAGTCTAGTCAATTTCAGACCAAGATATATTATGACTATACTTTCTCTGGCATTGTGGTTGATGCTATTTTCAAATGGATATGGAAATGCTGTTGCACTCTCAAGATCAGAGTTTTTGGATGGCTTCTTCTTATGGATCGCCTTAACAAAAGGGATATGATGCAGCGCAGGCACTGGATCATCTAGGATGATTACTGTGTGCTTTGCCAATCTGAAATTCATGAAGATAGAATTCATCTCTTCTTCACATGCAATTTCAGCCAGAGAGTTTGGAACTATCTTGGGATTTCTTGGCAGGTTCAGCCTCATCGGTCAACCTACCCCATGGCTTCTTTGGCTAGAGATGAGTTTGGTTTGGCCTTCTTCATAGAAGTGGTTTTGACTACCACCTGGAACATTTGGACTCAAAGGAATGGCAAAATCTTCAGAAATGAGACACCAACTTTCAGAGCCTGGAGAAGGAACTTTGTACATGATTTAACTCTGTTAACTCATATGATCAAATGTAAATATAGAGACAAGCTTCTAGACTGGTTAGCCTCTTTACCCTAGATAGTTAGTTGTTCTTTTCTCTTGTTTTGTACCTTGGACTTTTTATGCTGAGTTTTAATAAAGAACTGTGAGGCTCTTGCCTTGCAGTATATAGTCAAAAAACAATACAATACATGCCTTGCTGCCCTTACTGTCACCGGGAAAGGACACTGCAAGATTGAACCCAAAGCTAAGCACTTCTCCCACTGCAAGAAAGATCAATCTAGTATGCCAAACCAAATTGATAATTCGAAGAGACTTGCAAAGATAACCAATCATACATAAAAGAATTTAGAGAAGATTCAAATATTATTCATAGATAGACTTGATCATAAACCTACAATTCATCGGTCTCAACAAACACACCGCAAAAAGAAGATTACATCGAATAGATCTCCACAAGAGAGGGGGAGAACATTGTAATGAGATCCAAAAAGAGAGAAGAAGCCATCTAGCTACTAACTATGAACCTGTAGGTCTGAGATAAACTACTCACACTTCATCGGAGAGGCTATGTTGCTGATGTAGAAGCCCTCCATGATCGATTCCCCCTCCAGCGGAGCTCCGGAACAGGCCGCAAGATGGGATGTCGTGGATACAGAAAGTTACGGCGGCGGAATTAGGTTTTTGGCTCCTGTTCTGATCGTTTGGGGGTATGTGGATATATATAGGAGGAAGGAGTGCATCCGTGGAGCAACATGGGGCCCACGAGGGTGGAGGGCGCGCCTGGTGGGGGTGGGCGCACCCCCCTACCTCGTGGCCTCCTCTCTTGTGCCTTGACGTAGGGTCCAAGTCTCTCTGGTCTTATTTGTTGAGAAAATCACGTTCTTGAAGGTTTCATTCCGTTTGGACTCCGTTTGATATTCCTTTTCTTCGAAACCATAAAACAGGCAAAAAACAACAATTCTGGGCTGGGCCTCCAGTTAATAGGTTAGTCCCAAAAATAATTTAAAAGTGGATAATAAAGCCCAATAATGTCCAAAACAGTAGATAATATAGCATGGGGCAATAAAAAATTATAGATACGTTGGAGACGTATCAATACCCCGGCCCATGCATTAGTCGCAAGTACCCCATATGTCCTATTTTTAGCAAAGTCATGCTAAAATTCACGGAAAATTTCAGCATGACCTTTGCTGAAAATAGGACATATGGAGTACCCGAATTTGCCGGAACAGAAGTTGATCGACATTCCGACAAACTCAAGGGCCTCTCGGGGTACCTGCAAAATCATTGTCCCAACCCCGCCCCGCTGCAACCCCACAACACCCCACAATATCATCACGAGACGATGGTCGGAGACAAAACCCCCCAATATCATCACGATATGATGGTCGGAGACAAAACCCAGCATTATATCTTCTAGCCATGAAACCCTACCCTAATTCTCCTTTCTTCCTCTTTTTTCACTTAAACCTGGAAACATGTAGGGAAAGCAATTACTACAAGGCACAAAAATGGCATGCTACGTAGCCTTAATGCTACAGAACGTATGAAATACATGCTAGCAATATATATGATATAAACTCCAATAATTTTTGAATAAAAATTGTAGCTAAAAATAGTAGCAAGCAAGCAATTCATTTGACTAACTATTTAAAACACTAGCAAGCAAGCTGTTTTCATGGCTGTGCATGGCTCACTTGATACCATGCATGGTTTATTAATTCGTGGGAAACTAGAAGAGACCTGGTCTCTGTCTCTACCATTTGGTGGCATGAATTAGTTAACACCATAAACAAAGCTATTATTTTTGCTAGCAAGCAAGCAAGTATATAAACAGCTCAAGCAAGCTTCCTGAAGAATATTAACAAAATTTATTTGTACCAATGAACTAAATCTATCTGCTACTACCTCTCGGCCTCTTGCCAAAGAAGATTAGAGGAAGCATATCAATGGACTAAATCTATCAGTTTTGCTGAAATAATAAAGCTCTAACAAAAGTGACTTTAGCACCCAGATACAAGCATATGAAGCAAATTCTATGACAGTATATACAACAACTTATCCTCTTAAGCCAAAACAACTTTGTAAAAGCCAGATGCAACTTGTTGAGCTAATTTTGAGCAGAACTCCTTGAGGAACTAGCAGCAAGGAGTGGCTAGAACTACAAACAATGGCTAGAACTGCAGATTTACACATTAAAGGACACAAACTCAAGCCAGCTTCCTGAACAATACCCTGACAGAAAATATAGGACAAGCAATGAATTTCTATAACTAGCAGAGATCATGTGCAGCTGCAGTGACTATCATTTGTATTCTTGTTGCTAAAACTTGCCAAGTTTATGTCTACGTAAGGAGCAGAAAGAAGAGGAGCCAAGCAATTTCTAATTGATTTCTAGCACTGGTTTTACTGATCTCATAAGTAGATGGTACAATTTTTATCTTTGAACAAATGCAGTTGGAAGATCACCCACTGTGTTGCCTAAAAAAAGTCTTAAACCGCAGGTATTTGCTCCTACATGACACCAATTCAACGTAAAGATTGTATTTAGCAACTTTGGATTTAACGTGATTAGGAGGCCCATCTAACCAATGTTTGGTTCCTAAATTAATCCCCATTCTAGAAAAAATCATCGCCATGCCTACACAGGAAGATGGACACTTGCTACAGAGCAAGAAGATGGACACCTGCTAATTTGACCAAAATTAGCAATTTTTGGAACCTAATTTGACCTAAATTCGAGAGGGATTTGACCTAAACCTATCAAAAGAGAGAAGAAGAGGGCATGGTCGGGAGGGAGGAGAGGAGGAAGAGAGGAGAAGAGAGGCAGAGGGAGGAGGGCAATGAAGATTACCTGACGACGATGAGGTGGTGGCCGGAGCGGAGACGCTGGAGGACGGAGATGGTGAGCTTGGGGGAGGCGGGGATAGACGACGAGGAGGTCGCGAGGTGCTCGGGCCTCCTCTCCTGGTGGACACGGGCCTTCTCCTCCTAGTGCTCCGGCGGCGACTCCGGCGGCGGAGTGGGCGCGGGGGTCGTCGGGTGCGGGGGGTCGGTGGCGGCGATGGAGCGGGCGCGGGGGGCGAGGGGGATCTCGCGAGGGAGGGATAGCGAGATGGACAGAACACACCTACATAGAGGGTGGAAGGTTAGCAATGGCGAACCATCTAGGGGTGCGCCATAAACACAGTGATAGCAATGTCGCACCTTCCCCTCGTGCGCCATTACTAACTTTTTATTATTATTTTTAATTGCATCTAATAATTTTTTAGAAAATGATGATCAAATTTGAAAACATTTATGAATGTGAAAAAATATCATCAAATTTGTTATTTGAAAATATTTATGAATATGAAAAATATCAGCAAATTTGTTATTTAAAAATATCATCAAATTTTTTATTTGAAAATATTTGAAAAAATATCATAAAAATTGGTATACCAATGGCGCACCTCCTAGGGGTGCGCCGTAAGTACCTTGATAGCAATGGCGCACCTTCTCCTGGTGCACCATTACTAACCTTTTATTGTTATTTTTAGTTGCATCTAATAGTTTTTTAGAAAATGATGATCAAATTTGAAAACATTTATGAATGTGAAGAAATATCATCAAATTTGTTATTTGAAAATATTTAAGAATATGAGAAAACAGCAACAAATTTGTTATTTGAAAATATCATCAAATTTGTTATTTGAAAATATTTGAAAAAATATCATAAAATTGGTATACCAATGGCGCACCTCCTAGGGGTGCGCCATAAGTACCTTGACAGCAATGGCGCACCTTCTCCTGGTGCGCCATTAGTAACTTTTTTTTGGATTTTTTGTTGCATCTAATAATTTTTTAGAAAATGAAGAACAAATTTGAAAACATTTAAGAATGTGAAAAAATATCATCAAATTTTTTATTTGAAAATATTTATGAATATGAAAAAATATCATCAAATTTGTTATTTGAAAATATCATGAAATTTGTTATTTCAAAATATCATCAAATTCGTTTTTTTGGATTTTTAATTGCATTCATTTGTGAATTGGTAAAACATTTATGAATATGAGAAAATATCATCAAATTTGAAAAAATATTCATGAATTCAAAACGTGCCCATGAAATTTAAAAATATTCATGAGTTCAAAAAATATTAACAAATTCAATACTTTTGTGAGTAAGAAATTCAATACCAGAATAAACATAAATAAAAATTGGTATACCAGAATAAACATAAATAAATATTCATGAGGACTAGAATATAAGAAATATCATTTCAATATGTCGGAATACAATCGAGAAATGAAGACTACAATTTAAATACAATCGATCTTAGCTAGCCATCTTTTCACAATCTTCTTGCCCTTCTTTTTCGCAAATGGAGTTCTTCTGTTGAACGGACGTCCTTTAGGTAGGGTGGTCCTGCTTCTTCTTGTGGTGTATGGCACTTCATCGTCGTCGTCATGTTCCATCTTCGGGTCGCCGTACACGATTTTCTTCGCCTCCTCGAAACTGGTCGGGCACTTGTTCCCCATGGGAAGACATTCGTGCCAGAATGACATGTTCTCGTCGAAGCATGCATCAGTCATTTTGTGTTTTACCTTCATCTCTAGAGCCATGAGCGTTACTTTCAGGAGGGTATCCTTGGGCCTGCATCCTTCATACAATGGAGTAACCGTGTCTATCTCCAGTTGATCCAGCTTGGCTTTCTCTCGGGCGGCAGCTCTTGCGTTATCTGTCTGCTTGAGAAGTAGCTCTTGAATATCAGGGTCCTGCACCCAGCCCATCAATGGTCCATCGTCGTCTACTCTGGCATCTTCATCTTCATGATCACGCCCTTCGTCTTGACCTTCCTCATCATCATGTCCGGCATCTTCTACATGATGACTGTGTACTGCATCTACTTGGTGATCATGTCCTGGAGATTCTTCATCTTCTTGCCTGCCCTCGTCGCGGTTGTCTTGCTGCCGTTCCTCATTTCTTGCCCACCCCCATGGACGACTGCATAGTCATCTTCATCACCTTGCCACCGATAGCCATCCATGACACCACGCAAGAGCAGGTAGTCCCACACACGTACGGAATCCGAGTCCATAAGGCTCTTCAGCTTGCATCTTCGACACGGACATCTTATCTCCGTCTCATTCTTTTGAAGCATCTCAGCCTTCACGGAGCTCAAAAACCTATTCACTATGCCTTCGGTCATCGTGCGGACCATGGTCGGCTGCGGGGTAGAGCAAAACGATATTTTAGAACCAATTTTTTTTGGCATGACTTTGCCTAAAAATAGGACAAAAAAGAATGCATAGTGCCAAATTTTCGCCAAAACAGAAATGAATCAACATTCCGGCAAAATATTGGCATCTATCGCATTTCAAATACCGGTACCTGCAAACATAAACATATGCAACACCACAAACATATGCAACACCACAAACATACGTAGATCTAGGCCATAAAAACTGTGTACGTTGTTGGAGGGAGAAAAAAGTAGACCTAGAACATAAATAAAGCTTTCCCCTTACTTACCTATCAAAAAAGGAAATTTAACCACTTAATTTGCTTGAATCTATGGTGCAAATGAGGTGAGGAGGTGGAGGCAGCCGAGACCAAGCTTGGTAGAGGTGGAGAGAATGAAGTGGGGAAAGTGAGTGTGCTAGGTGGCTGTCCATTATCTAGCTGCTCCCAGTTTACCAATGGTACACCACCTATGAATGTGCCATTAGTAACCATGGTTACTAATGGCTCCCCTGGTGAGTGGTGCGCCATTACTAGTTTTGAAAAAAACATGTTAGTACTGGCGCACCAGTGGACAGTGCGCCATTACTAGTTAGAACTAGTAATGGCGCACTGTCCCTTGGTGCGCCACTGCTAACAATTGTTTTTACCTTTTTTTCAAAACTAGTAATGGCACACCGGCCACCAGGTGCGCCATTAGTAATGAGGACATTAATGGCGCACCATGTATGTGGTGCGCATGGTGCGCCGTTAATGTCCATATTAGCTATAGCCCTTTTCCTAGTAGTGTGGTGTCATGACGACATTCACTGGAAGATTCTCCAGACACCTTTTGGGCACCCAGATTTTCTTCATAGGTGGCCCATTCCTGCAGTTGGTACCAATATACCTGGCAAACACTTCACCATTCTGATTCTTAAACAGTTTATAGTTTGCATCAAAGGATTCATCAATGACAGTAGGGTTAGCACAAGTGAAGCCAGATAGGGTGGATGGATCCACTGAAGGTTCCTTTGCAGCAACCCATGTAGTTTTGGGGTACTGCTTAGGCTTCCAGTAAGAGCCATCAACATGCATTTTCCTTTCGAACCCAACACCCTCTTTCCTAGGCTTTCGGTTCAGAATCTGCCTTTTGAGGACATCACATAGTGTCTAATGCCCTTTGAGACTTTTGTACATCCCTGTTTCAAGCAATGTCTTCAACCTAGCATTTTCATCAGCAATAGCAGTGGCATCCTCAGCAGAGGGGTTAGTTACCACACCAACAGTTGAAGATATTGCAACAGTAGCAGTAGTAGAACATTCAGCAACAGAAGTAGCGTTATCACGCTCAAGGCATTTTAGACATGGTGGTTCAAATCCTTCCTGAGCGGGACTGATCTGTTGAGCGCAAAGTGACTCATTTTCCTTTTGAAGATCTTCATGAACTGCTCTCAATTTATCAAGTTCCTGCTTTCTTTGAAGATAATCATAGGAAAGCTTTTCATGAGTTGTTGAGAGCATTTCATGGTGACTTTCAAGTTCCTCATACTTAACATGAAGATTTTTTATGTCTTCAATTAAGGACAGAGATCGGGTCATTTCCGCGTCCAACAGGTCATCGCTTTTGTCTAACAGTTTTTGAATATGTTCCATAGCTTTATGTTGTTCAGTTGCAATTTTAGCAAGTGTTTTGTAGCTTCGTTTGGATGCACAATCAGAGTCATCTTCACTTCATGTTTGAAAGTAAGAATCGCGTGAGTTTACCTTGGCACCACGTGCCATGAAGCAGTAGGTGGGAGCGAAGTTGTCCTTGTCATTAGCATCAGCATAGGTGACGGAGCCATTGTCTTCAGTGTTGAAGATGGACTTGGCAACGTAGGCTGTAGCCATACTTGCAACGCCAGAGTCGGACTCCACCTCAGACTCCACCTCCGCCTCCTCAGAAGTAGACTCTTCCTCTGAATCCATCTCCTTGCCAACAAAAGCACGAGCCTTGCTAGATGAGCTCTTCTTGTGTGATGAAGACTTTGAGAATTTCTTCTTCTTCTTGTCATCAGGATCATATTCCTTGATCTTCTTCTTGTTGTTTTCATTGTCCCACTGCGGACACTCAGAGATGTAGTGACCAGGTTTCTTGGACTTGTGGCATGTTCTCTTCTTGTAGTAATGAGTAGAAGCTTCATCATTTCTTGAGCTGGATCGTGAAGACTTTCTGAAGCCTTTCTTCGCATCCAGTCGGAGTTTGCGGACATCATCCATCAAGATGTCCTTCATACCTCGGGGCAGTTCTTCCTTAGATATCAACCATCCAA
The DNA here is from genome assembly GCF_002162155.2 of Triticum dicoccoides. Taxonomy (NCBI): domain Eukaryota; kingdom Viridiplantae; phylum Streptophyta; class Magnoliopsida; order Poales; family Poaceae; genus Triticum; species Triticum dicoccoides. The sequence continues at coordinate 168,691,617 of NC_041388.1, forward strand.
CATTGAGATAGACGGAATGCTACAAATGCAGGCTGACAACGCCCGCGATTTCATGACCATCATGACAAATGGCGGCTTCATCCACGCTCCTGTCCATGAGTCGAGTTGAAAGTAGTGATGTGTAGTTCTGAAACATTGATTGGCTCATGTTGTAATTAAACTTTAATGAATTGTATGTCTCTTTGGTTTGGACAGTCGTTCAACTTAGATGTAATCAATGCTATTTATTAGTAGGACCATGAATCGTGCTATTAATTTCTTGCTTTTCTCTTCCGATCCTTTTGTTGCATACTTATATATTGCTTATGTATGTATTGTCTATTGTTTGGCTTGTGCATAGAGATGCCGTCGTATGTCGTGTACAAGGGTAAGGTTCCCGGAGTCTACGACAACTGGGAGGAGTGTTGGAGACAGGTTCACCGTTTCAGCGGTAACAGTTACCAAGGGTACACCACTAGGGCGGAGGCGGAATCTAGATACGCCCGCTATCTAGCGGGAGAGAGGAGGGAGCGTTGGAGGAACCAGATGAATACCAGTTTCATTGCGATGATACCCATCGTGATGACCGCAGCTCTCTTCTATGTGATGGTAGTTTAGATGATCGATATCGACTTGTAATGTGAAGACAAACTCGATACTCGCGGTCTCGAGAGTTGTAATGTTTTATCTTTGTTCGGTCTTTTGAATTCGGAGACTAATATGATGAATTGTATTCGGAGACTAATCTTCTATTGTATTCAATGAATCTGCTGTTGCTGTGTGCTATTGTCTATATTCTGCCAAATAATATATTTTGTAACCTGTGCAAAATCAGAAAAGTAAAAAAAATAAAACCTAATATTCATACTAATGGCGTATCACTACAGAGTGCGCCATTAGTATGCCAATGTATATTAATGGCGCATCACCAAAGAGTGCGCCATTAGTATGCCAAGTATACTAATGGTGCATCCATCCGCAATGTGCCATTAGTGTGCCAAAGCACATGGTTAAATATGGCCAATGGGAGGCATACTAATGGCGCATGGTGTTATATACTAATGGTGCACTGGGTGGTGCGCCATTAGTATACCAGATACTAATGGCGCACCAGTGGTGCACCATTAGTAATAAATACTAGTGGCGTGATACTAATGGCGCACTAGTGATGCGCCATTAGTAGGCAAAGCTGGTGCGCCATTAGTAGGCCTTTTCCTAGTAGTGAAGATCGAACCACTTACGGGGAGTAAGTTCTGTCGTTGGAAGTCCCAAGTTGAATTATGTTTGGGTCATAATGATTTTGATTATGCCTTGAGGGAAGAAAAACCTGTAGCACCTGTGGTAGGTGCTACAGGGTAAGATGGAAAAATGGAACAAGTCCAACCATATTGCGCTTCTCATCATGAAAGAGACAATATCACCGGACATTTACGAGGCACACCCTAAGAAAGACACTACTAAGGAATTCCTAACTGAAATGGAGGAGCAATTTAGAGGCTCCGACAAAGTTTATGCTCATGAGCTTTTTACTAAGCTTGTGCAGAAATACACTATTGACGGAAATGTTAGGTAACACATACTAAGGCTAGTGAACGCTTTCACCAAGCTTAAAGATCTGGAGTGTTCTTTAAGTGAAGGTCTTATTGTAATAATGATTCTTGAATCTCTTCCACCTGAATTTGAACAATTGAGGGTCAACTATAACTCTCTGAAGGAAAAATGGCAACTGGCTGAGGTGACCGCAAGGATTGTTCAGGAGGAAGAAAGTATCATGAGGCAGCAAAAGACCATGTTTTTATGTTGGCTCTAACAAGAGAAAGCATGAGGGGCAAGGTTTCCCTAAGCCTTAGAAAAAGCAATTCAAGAAAGAAGGCCCTAAGCCATTCAACCCTAAGACATTCAAGGGTAAAGAAGCCGACAACTCTTCTTCTGCTCCTAGCAGCTCCACTGCTGGAGAAAATGCTTGTAACTTCTATACCCAGGAGGGACACTACCAAATGGACTGCCCAGGCTTTCTAAAATGAATGAACAAAAGAGGTACTGATGAAATAACCTTTGTAGATGAATCTCTTTATGTCAATTTTTCTATAAAGTCATGGTGGTGTGATCCCGGTGCAACCACTCATGTTGCCAACTCTATGCAGGGATTCCATACGATCCAAGCTATAATAGGAGGAACAAGAAAGCTTAAGGTTGCGAAGGAGTTGAAGCCGATGTTGAAGCCGTGGGATCTCTCATGTTGGAGCTACACACCGACCACACTCTTAGATTGAATAATGCTATTTATGTGCCTACCTTATAAGTAGGAATTTGATTTCAGTTTCTCGTTTAGATGATGATATGTATGAGTGTCATTTTGGCATGAAACAATTTGCTTTGAGTAAATGTAATAAGAATGTAGGCCTCGGTGTTAGACGAGGCCAACTATACATGTTATCTCTTAATAATGATTCAGTTATGTACGTGAGCGATGAAATTAATGTTGAGAAGGAATGGAAAAGAGCTAGTAATTCTTCAAAAATGTGGCATTGACGTTTAGGCCACATTTCAAGGGGGATAACTGAACACTTAGTTAAAATGAAGTACTCCTCTCATTAGACTTCTCAGATGCGGAAAAATGTATCGACTGCATTAAAGGAAAGTACGCAGAAACAATTAAGAAAGGAGCAGCAAGAGACACAAGGGTTTTAGAATTAATTCACACTAAATATGTGGACCCCTTAATGTTAAGTTTGTAGGTGGTTTTGATTCATTCATTACATTCACAGACGACTTTTCTCGCTATGGGTATATTTATCCCATATGTGACCGATTGGAGGCTTTGGAGAAATTCAAAGTCTATAAAGCTGAGGTTGAAAATCAACTGAACACAAAAATCAAAGTTGTACGGTCTGATCGCGGGGGAGAGTATTATGGTAGGCATGCAGCTTTTGCCAAGTTTTTATCTAAAAATGGAATCATTCCTCAATACTCAATGTCTGGTGAACCACAACAAAATGGTGTGGCTAAGTGTCGCAATTGCACCCTTATGGATATGGTGCGAAGCATGCTTAGTCACTCGAGTTTACCAGCAAGCCTTTGGATAGAGGCATTAAAGACAGCCACACACATACTAAATCTTGCTCCAACTAAGTCAGCACCGAACATACCTTACGAGATGTGGGTGGGAAAGAAACTGAGCTTGAATTACTTGTGGGTGTGGGGTTGCCCTGCTGAAGCTAAAGTTTTCAATACAAAACTAAAGAATTTGGATCCAAAAATAGTTAGTTGTTTCTTTGTTGGATACCCTCATAGGGGAAAGGGATATCATTTTTATTGTCCAAGTCATACCACCAAGTTTGTCGACACTAGACAAGCGGCATTTTTCAAGGCCAATAAGGTCACAAATTTAAGGGAGATCGATCTTGAGGAGAACCGGGTTTGTGCACCATCCCTGTTTATCCAAGAGATCGTTTATCCAATACGAAGAAATGTGACATCTGATGATCCTGAATCTCATGGTTCAATTTCTCAGTCAAATGGTGATCCAGAGACTAATAATTAAAATCTAGACACAAATGAGGACCACCAGGAAAATAATGATCCCCAAAATAATGATGTACCACCACCACCTCCTCCCGTGGGTAGACCATGGCGTGAGAGGAAGAAAGCCATATCATATGATTACGTCACATTCATGATTGAGGATATGAATGATATGGGAAAGGTGGAGGATCCAACCTCTTATAAGGAAGCCATCAAAAGCAAAAATTCATCCAAGTGGTTGGTTGCCATGGAAGACGAGTTGAAATTTATGGGCTCAAACGATGTTTGGGATTTAGTAGAAGTTCCCTATGGAGCTAAGAAAGTAGGCTGCAAACGGGTCTACAAAACAAAGTATGACTCCAAAGGGAATGTTGAACGTTTCAAGGCAAGTCTAGTGGCAAAAGAGTATACATAGAAAGAAGAAATTGACTATAAGCAAACCTTCTCTCCTGTGTCAACCAAGGATTCTTTCAGAATCATAATGGCATTAGTATCTCATTACGACCTAGAACTACACCAAATGGATGTTAAAACGACATTTCTAAATGGTGACCTGAAAGAAAATGTTTACATGGCTCAGCCAGAAGGATTTGTTGTGGAAGGGAAGGAACATTTAGCATGTTGTCTAAAGAATCAATTTATGGCTTAAAGCAAGCTTCAAGAGAGTGGTACCTCAAGTTTGATAAAATCAGCAAAACTTTTGGTTTCACCGAAAATGTTGTGGACAACTGCATATATGTTAAGTTTAAAGGCAGTAGGTTCACAAATTTAGTAATATACGTTGATGACATATTGTTGTCATGTAGCGGTAAGGATACGCTGCATGAGACCAAGAATTTTCTGTCATCCAGTTTTGATATGAAAGATCTCGGTGAAGCCTCGTATGTCCTCGGCATTGAGATTCATCAAGATAGGTCCAGAGGAACGTTAGGACTATCTCAAAAGGCATACTTTGAGAGAGTACTCAAGAAATTCAATATGCATAAGTGCTCACCCGCACCTGCCCCTATAGTTAAGGGCGATAAGTTTGGGACATTTCAATGTTCGAGGAACTAGTATGAAACTGATCAGATGAAGTCGGTTCCTTATGCTTCAGCTGTCGGAAGAATCATGTATGCTCAAGTGTGTACGCGCCCAGATTTGCTTGGCAGATACCAATCAAATCCAAGACCGAACCACTGGAAGTCAGCAATGAAAGTCTTGTGTTATATGCAAGGAACTAAGGATTTCATGCTTACATATAAAAGAACTGATAATCTAGAAATTATTGGTTATTCAGACTCTGATTTTGCCGCGTGTGTGGACAGTAAGAGATCCACGTCAGGTTATATATTCACACTCGCTGGGGGAGCCATATCATGGAGAGGCTCCAAACAAACGTTAACTATTGGATCCACGATGCAAGGAGAATTTGTGGAATATTTTGAGGCCACTAGACAGGCTGTATGGCTAAAGAATTTTGTTCTCACGCTTAAAGTGGTTTACAGCATATGTAAACCAATTTTATTATGCTGCGATAATGAATCCGTAGTTTATTATACGAGTAACAACAGGTCAAGTGATGCTGCCAAACACATTGACATCAAGTATCATGTTGTGAATTATAGAATCCAGGATCAAACAGTTGATGTTAAACATATAAGAACGAAGCATATGCTTGCAGATCCGCTAACTAAAGGCTTACCACCCATTATTTTTCGTGAGCATGTTGCCGACATGGGATTACTGGAAGCCTTATGATTCTGGAATAATAGGACCATTAAAATAAACCACTCCCCAATTAGTAAATTTTTTCCATTTTGAAATAGGTGGGTGTGCTATACGTGTTGGGGTTCTATGGTGTTTCGAGCCGTTGTAACACCTCACTTCGGTACATCATTCCTATGTAAAATGGGAGAATGAAGTTAAGCCTAATGATCAAGGGGGAGAATGTTGGTTTGATCTGACGGTAAAACAAGCTAGTTAGATCTAACAATCTAACAGAAAAAGTGAAGAATAACGTTAATGAAAAGGCCCCACACACCAACGTACGTGGGCTTTTATCCCAACTGAAGCGCCCTGGTCGGGGCACCCAAACCAATGCATGGTTTAGGCCCTCTGTCACTAGCGCCATATAAACAGGGAAATGAGAGAGAGTTGGCTAATCTACGAGAGCACAATTCATGTAAGGTTTACTCTCCTCCCGATATTCTCACCCCATCCGATTAGGGGGAGCGCTGCAGCGACGTGAAGCCCTACTCCAGCCGCCGCTGCCGTCCCCGAACAGTGCCGGTGGCGTCCTGAGGGCATTAGGACGTTGAGGACGTCTTCTACCTCGACTACATCACCCCTTCATTACACCTGCACTGAGCAGGCGATCATGTCGACCTCCGTGACATGTAAAGGATCTCTAAACCCAGCCCTATTTATGTTGTATTAGGTGATATAGATGCGATCAGTTCCTGCTAATGGCATCCCAGAGAAGCATAAGATCTAGCAATGGTATCACACACCAATTTTGATTGTAATAGATCCCTACCTTATTGGTCAGTAGATCAACATCATGTTTAGATCAATGTCAGGTTTAGGGTTTTAGGATCAAAATTGAAAGTTTTAGCCCCTCGTTATCCCAATATGAATGCTGTTGTTTTTTGATGCCCTTTGTAAATCATCACGTTGTATTCTAATTTGCTAGGGATCAGTACTGCCACCTATGCTCATCAATTTTAATGAATCTAAATTAAGATCTAATGCTCACTTTTACGTTAAGTTGATTAAAATTGATCATGTTCAATTCATGTTTCCATATGCATCCGGTAATTAGAAGATAGGGGGATTAAGAGTACGTAAACAACAACAAACCCCCATGTTGCAGAACCCTAGATTTTATCCCCAATTTGAAAGAACCCTCATTCTCCAATTAGAACTATTTTTACCCCAAAGTTAAGCACTGATGAGCATGAATTGGAGGAGAATGATAAATAGGCTCACATAACCCGCGGTGTAGCCGCCTTTTCCCTTCGGGGCCCGCACAACACCCAACATTGTGCAAGGGCGGAGATGCTGCGACGCCACCATCCCCTAGATGACATGCGAAACCACATCACACTACAAAAAAGACACATCCGTGACATTTTGGGCCAAACGAATTTTTTTCTGTCATACTTATGACACTTCTATGACGATAATTGTGACAAAACCCGATATCATCATAGATGTGGTGGGCTCCTACTTCTATGACAAAAAATCATGACAGAAAATGGGCTTTTCGTCCTGGGTGGGCCGAAGACGCAGCTGCATCCATTCTTTGGGCCATCCATGATGGAAAAAACCATGGTAGAAGCGAGGGCGAGGAAAATATCGGGGTGTTCTTGGTTACGGTGGGTGGTCAGGGCCGGGTGATGCACGGAGGTTTGTGCGTTTCTGTCATACACGCACGCACGTGGGTGCGAGGCGTTGGGCTCTAACTGAACCCGAGCGAGGCGTTCGCCTACTGAACCCGAGCGATTGCACTGCAGGCTACGCGTTACTAAACCCGAGCGATCGATCGATGGCGGTTAACTGAACCCGATCGAGCAATTCCTTCACTACTACTGCTAACTGAAGCCGATCGATGCTGCCTCTGGATGAACAGTGAGCGTTGCTGGGGGGGTTTGGATGAGCAGTTCCCGGTGGGGGTGGATGAATAGACCCCGTGGTGTTGCCTCTGGATGAACAAGACCCCGATCGATCGAGCCGGTTGGGGCTGGATGAATAGGACCCGTGGAGGGCTGGATGAACACTAGACGATGGAGGGCTGGATGAACAGTAGACGGTGGAGGGCTGGATGAACAGTAGCCCGTGGAGGGGTGGTTGAACAGGAGCCCGTGGAGAGGGCTGGTTGAACAGTAGCAGGTGGAGTAGCGCGCGGTGGAGGCTGGATGAACAGGAGCCCATGGATGAACAGTCGCAGGTGGAGGCTGGAGGAGGTCGACGATGGATGAGCAGTAGCCGGTGGAGGCTGGAGGGGGTCAACGGTGGAGACGAATAGTATCCCATGGAGTCCCGTTTTGCGGTACGCCACACCCCTCCCGATGAATAGGACCCCTGTTTCGACCGTAGCGCTCCAACAGAAGTCCGTTTCCTCTGTTTTGCGGTACGCCACACCCTCCCGATCAACAGGACCCCGTTTCGACCGTAGGAGGTCCATTTCCTCCGTTTTGCGGTACGCCAGACCCCTCCCGATGAACAGGATCCCATTTTGAACATGGCCGGTCGAACACAAGGTCGTTTCCTCCGTTCTGTGGTACGCCAGGCCTCATTTCCATTGGCAGTTCCGTCCAAGCCTATTGGCTCCCACGCGTTTCGTTGCCCCCAGATGAACATGACGCATTCCGTTGCCTCCCCATGAACACGACGACCACATTGTTGTTTTTTTGCGGGAAACAACGATGCTGTTGCTCCATTCTGACCCAGCCATGTACACGAGCCCTGGCCGTACATATGCGCGAGTAGGCGTTCGAGACCCCGCCTGTATGTACGTACGTGGCCGTATTTTCTTTCTTGCACACTGGCCGCTGTACGTACATGTACATGCTACGTGCACGCCTCTACTACGACACATGCGCACCTCCACAATGACTAGTATGTACGTACACGTTCGTGACCAGAATGACAGTGCTACATACGCTTCGACCAGGTCCCGACTGTCAGGCACTTCCTTGCGTGCGAAGATGTAGCTAGTGGGTCCCAGCAGTTAGGGGGTGAATCATTTTTTTGCCTGGACGCACTTCCTTGCGTGCGAAGATGTAGCTGGTGGGTCCCAGCAGTCAGGGGGAAACTTTTTTTCGTGAAATATGGTGGCCCGTCCGGTGGGTCCCCGCTGTCAGGTGGAGGAATAACTATTTTGTGCGTAATAAGGAGGCACTTCCTTGCTGTGGCCGTGGACCCAGCTGTCAGCCTCTCCATGTACAGTCCATGTCCGATGGAAGCTGTTCCTTGACCATTTGATCACGCCGCGCTGAGAGCACCAGGGCGGTGGATGACAGCGAGGCCTAGGAAGGGGACGACGCGAAGCCGGGGAAGAGGCAGCAGTGGATGCCCATGCGTAGAGGGGTATGAGGGTTCACTAGTTCGCTACGGTGTGAGGCTACCGTCGCCACAGAATAACAGGGGGTGTGGGTGAGTAGAGGGATGGCCTAGCCAGCGATGGGAGTAGTAGGGGGCAGTGAGGCCTCCGCCGCATCGCAACCGGCCACGGGAGGCAGGAGTAGGAGGCACGACCGGCGCTGGTTTGGGCGGCTGGAGCAAGAAGACCAGAGGTTGAAGAAGCACTACGGCCATTGGATGGACATCGTATGGTCACTAGAGATAGAATCGTGCATATTGACTAAGTTGACAAAGCCCTCTGTCCCCGTCAATTTAGTAGTCCCACAAGTCAGCCTGCCACTATACTGGGTCCCAGCTAGCAGGGGGAGTATTCATTTTGTTCTGCGTAATAAGGAGGCACTTCCTTGCATGTGAAGATATAGCTGGTGGGTCCGAGCTGTCAGCGGCGATAACTTTTTTTCGTGAAATACAGAGGCCCTTTCGATGGGTCCCAGATGTTAGGTGGAGGAATCATTATTTTGCGCGTAATAAGGAGGCATTTCCTTGCATGCGGCCGTGGACCCAGCTGTCAGCCTCTCCACGTACAGTCCACTTCAGATGCATGTCGGTCATTTACCATGTTGACCAGGCCACGCTGAGAGCACCAGGGCGGTGGACGACGGGGAGGCCTAGGAAGGGAACGACATGGAGCCAGGGAAGACTCAATAGTTGTTTCCCATGAGGAGGGGAGTACGACTATATGAGGGTTCACTGGTTCGTCTGCTGTCGCCGGAGAATAACAACAGGTGTGGGTGAGTAGAGGGATGGCTAGGCCAGCGATGGGACTACGGTAGGACGGTGAGGCCTGCACGACAGCACAGCCGACAGCGGGGAGGAGCGAGCAGGCAGTCCCACCGGCTCTTATTTGAGCGGCTGGAGCAGGAAGAGCATAGATTGAAGAAGCACGACGGCCATTGGATGGACATCCAACAGTCACTTCTTGTGCGTCAACCTTTTCTTAGGAAAGCCACAAATCTGTGGAAAACAGCGTACAACCCATCTGCCATTATTTCTAATAATTTAGAGCCCATTTGCTAATTCTTAAGGTTTTTTTGGAACCCATATTATTTTTGTTAGCATTACAGCCCATATTGTGGCCACGGTTAAAAAATTATACAAAATTTTGCATATTTCGATGCGGTCTGAACTATTTTTAATCCAGGAATTTTGAGTCACATTCAAACTGATTTTAAAAATAAATGTATATCAATATAAAATCCAACAAATTGTCCATGCATAAAAATCAATGCAATTTAAGATCTCGAAATGAAAAAAAAAGAAATTTGAAACTAATTGCCGGTTTGATGTGTTTTAAAAATGTAGAACCCATTTCTCATTACTGGTAGGCCATTTTCTCAGCTATCCGAATGAAGCTCTCCTCGTCTTGAAAGATTTGCAGCCCAACAGGCCTGATAAAGCGACTTACTTGGCAAATCACAAAAAAATGGGCTTTGGCCATGGACCCAGCTGTCAGCCTCTCCACTTACAATACTCTTTTGATGGAAGTCATTCATTGACCACATTGACCATGCCGCGTCGAGAGCACCAAGGTGGTGGATGATGGCGAGGCCTAGGAAGGGGAAGACGCGGAGCCGGGGAAGACGCGACAGTGGATGCCCACGCGGAGAGGAGTACGAGGGTTCACTGGTTCGGTTGCGGTGTGAGGCTGTCGTCGCCGCAAGATAACAGGGGGTGTGGGTGAGTGGAGGGATGGCCTGGCCAGCGGTGGGAGTAGTATGGGGGCGGTGAGGCCTCCGCGGCAGCACAACCAGCCACAGGAGGCAGGAGCAGGTGGCATGACCGGCGCTGCTTTGGATGGCTGGAGCAAGAAGACTAGAGGTTGAAGAAGCACTATGTCCGTTGGATGGACATCGTACGGTCACTGGTGCTAGAATTGTTCATATTGACTAAGTTGACAAAGCCCTCCGTCCCCGTCAACTTAGTAGGCCCACAAGTCAGCCACCCACTATGGTGGGTCCTAGCTAGCAGGGGGTATTCATTTTTTTGTGCGTAATAAGGAGGCACTTCCTTGCGTGCGAAGATATAGCTTGTGGGTCCGACCTGTCAGCGGGGGGAACGTTTTTTTCGTGAAATACAGAAGCCCTTCCTGTGGGTCCTAGCTGTCAGGTGGAGGAATCATTATTTTGCACGTAATAAGGAGGCATTTCCTTGCATGCAGTCATGGACCCAGCTGCCAGCCTCTCCACGTACACTCCACTTCCGATGGATGTCGTTCATTGACCACGTTGACCAGGCCGTGCCGAGAGCACCAGGGCGGTGGATGACGGCGAGGCCTAGGAAGGGAACGACACAGAGCCAGGGAAGACTCGGCAATTGTTTCCCACGTGAAGGAGTACGAGGTTTTACTGGTTCGTCTGCCATCCCCGGAGAATAACAGCAGGTGTGGGTGAATAGAGGGATGGCTAGGCCAGCGATGGGAGTACGGTGGGGCGGTGAGGCCTGCACGGCAGCATAGCCGGCCACGGGAGGAGGGAGCAGACAGTCCCGCCGGCGCTTATTTCAGTGGCTGGAGCAGGAAGAGCAGAGATTGAAGAAGCACGACAGCCGTTGGATGGACATCCAACAGTCACTGCTCTCGTGTGCATTATTTCTAATAATGTATAGCCCATTTGCTAATTCTTAAGAATTTTTTTGGAGCCCATCTTCTTTTTGTTAGCTTTACACCCCATATTGTGGCCACGGTTAAAAAGTATACGAAATTTTGCATATTTCGGTGTGGTCAACTGTTTTTAATCCCGAAATATCGATTCACATTCAAACTATTTTGAAAAATAATTTATATAAATATAAAATCCAAATAATTGTCCACTCATAAAAATCAATGGAATTTAAAATCTTGTAATGAAAAAAAATTGAAACTAATTCCCGGTTTGATGTGTTTTAAAAATGTACAACCAATTTCTGGGCAAACCGAATGAAACTCTCCTCGTCCAGAAAGATTTGCAGCCCAGTGATACGTCTCCAACATATCTATAATTTTTTATTGTTCCATGCTATTATATTATCTGTTTTGGATGTCAATGGGCTTTAATTTACAGTTTTATATTATTTTTGGGACCAACCTATTAACCGGAGGTGCAACCCAAATTGCGGTTTTTTTGCCTATTTCAGTGTTTCGTAGAAAAGGAATATCAAACGGAGTCCAAGCAGAATGAAACGTTCGGGAGCGTGATTTTTGAAACAAACATGATCCAGAGGACTTGGAGTGGACATCAAGCAACCAATGAGGTGGCCACAAGGTAGGGGGCGCGCCTACCCCCCTAGGAACGCCCTCCCCCCTCATGGGCCTCTCGTGGTTAAACTGACCTACTTCTTCCTCCTATATATGTTCACATACACTGAAAACATCTAGGAGCACCACGAAATCCTATTTTCACCGCCGCAACCTTTTGTACCCAAGAGATCCCATCCTGGGGCATTTTCCGGAGCTCCGCCAGAGAGGGCATTGATCACGGAGGGCCTCTACATCAACTCCATGGCCCCTCCAATGATGTGTGAGTAGTTTACCTCAAACCTTCGGATCCATAGTTATTAGCTAGATGGATTCTTCTATCTCTTTGTATCTCAATACAAAGTTCTCCTTGATTCACTTGGAGTTCTATTCGATGTAATCTTATTTTGTGGTGTGTTTGTCGAGATCCGATGAATTGTGGGTTTATGATCAAGATTATCTATGAACAATATTTGAATCTTCTCTGAATTCTTTTATGTATGATTGGTTATCTTTGCAAGTCTCTTTGAATTATCAGTTTGGTTCGGCCTAGTAGATTGATCTTTCTTGCAATGGGAGAAGTGCTTAGCTTGGGGTTCAATCTTGGGGTGCTCGACCCAATGACAGAAAAGGAAACGTCACGTATTGTATTGTTGCCATCGAGGATAAAAAGATGGGGTTTATATCATATTGCATAAGTTTATCCCTCTACACCATGTTATCTTGCTTAAGGCGTTACTCCGTTCTTATGAACTTAATACTCTAGATGCATGCTGGATAGCCGTCGTTGTGTGGAGTAACAGTAGTAGATGCAGGCAGGAGTCGGTGTACTTGTCAAGGACGTGATGCCTATATACATGATCATACCTAGATATTCTCATAATTATTCACTTTTATATCAATTGCTTGACAGTAATTTGTTCACCCACCGTAATACTTATGCTATCTTGAGAGAAGCCACTAGTGAAACCTATGGCCCCCGGGTCTATTCTCCATCATACAAATTTCCAATCTATTTTATTTTGCAATCTTTACTTTCAATCTATATCATAAAAATACCAAAAATATTTATCTTATTATTATTATCTCTACCAGATCTCACTCTTGCAAGTGGCTGTGAAGGGATTGACACCCCCTTTATTGTGTTGGTTGCGAGGTTCTTATTTGTGTGTGTAGGTACGGGGTGACTCGCGCGTGGTCTCCTACTGGATTGATACCTTGGTTCTCAAAAACTAAGGGAAATACTTACACTGCTTTGCTGCATCACCCTTTCCTCTTCAAGGGAAAACCAACGCATGCTCAAGAGGTAGCAAGAAGGATTTCTGGCGCCGTTGCCGGGGAGATCTACGCCAAGTCAAGACATACCAAGTACCCATCACAACTCTTACCCTTCACATTACATTATTTTCCATTTGCCTCTCGCTTTCCTCTCCCCCACTTCACCCTTGCCATTTTATTTGCCCTCTCTTTCTATTTCCCTTTTTTTCGCTTGCCTCTTGTTTCTTGTTGCCCTTATGGCTTTACCAAAAGGTGTTGATCCTCACCTTAGAAGGTTGGAATAAATCGAAAACAACGTTAGAAGTCTTATGTCCTTGCAGTTTGAGCATAATAATTCCTTTAGAAACGAGCTTAAAGAACAAAAAGGTTTTATTGGTTTCATGAATAAAGAGCTCGATGATATGTCTAAGGAATTTTATGGTTTGAAATCTCAGTTTGCTCATCTTGAAAAATTAATTGCCCAAATTTCTGATAAGCAGGCCACTTTAGTTAATAAGATGGCCACTAAACCAGAAGAGTTAGATAATAAAGATGAAGATCTAAAAGTGATTGATGTGTCCCCTATTAAATCCTTGTTTTGGAATATGAATCTTGATAATGATGGGACTGGAGATGAGTCAACTTTAGTTAGAAGGCGTCCCAATGATTCAGAGTTTTTAGATCTTGATGCAAAAATTGATAAAGGTGGGATTGGAGAGGTCAAAACATTAAATAGCAATGAACCCACTATCTTGGATTTCAAGGAATTTAATTATGATAATTGCTCTTTGACATATTGTATTTCCTTGTTGCAATCCGTGCTAAATTCTCCTCATGCTTATAGTCAAAATAAATCTTTTACTAAACATATTGTTGATGCTTTGATGCAATCTTACGAAGAAAAACTTGAGTTGGAAGTTTCTATACCTAGAAAACTTTATGATGAGTGGGAACCTACAATAAAAATAAAAATTAAAGATCATGAATGCTATTCTTTGTGTGATTTGGGTGCTAGTGTTTCCACGATCCCAAAAACTTTGTGTGATTTGCTATTTAGTTAATTATTTTTGCAGATGATTAATAGATAAATTACTCACGTCCAGCAATTTATTTTAGAATTTTTTGGGTTCTAGAAGTATTCGAAACCTACAGACTACTACAGGCTGTTCTGTTTTTGAGAGATTCTGTTTTTTCGTGTGTTGTTTGCTTATTTTGATGAATCTATGGCTAGTAATAGAGTTTATGAACCATAGAAAAGTTGGAATACAGTACATTTAACACCAATATAAATAAATAATGAGTTCATTACAGTACCTTGAAGTGGTGGTTTATTTCTTTTTTCTAACGGAGCTCACGAAGATTTTCTTTTAAGTTTTGTGTTGTGAAGTTTGCAAGTTTTGGGTAAAGATTTGATGGATTACGGAACAAGGAGTGGCAAGAGCCTAAGCTTGGGGATGCCCAAGGCACCCCAAGGTAAAATCCTAGGACAACCAAAAGCCTAAGCTTGGGGATGCCCCGGAAGGCATCCCCTCTTTCGTCTTGGTCCATCGGTAACTTTACTTGGAGCTATATTTTTATTCGCCACATGATATGTGTTTTGCTTGGAGCATCTTGTATGATTTGAGTCTTTGCTTTTTAGTTTGCCACAATCATCCTTGCTGTACACAACTTTTGAGAGAGACACACATGAATTGGAATTTATTAGACTACTCTATGTGCTTCAATTATATCTTTTGAGTTGGATAATTTTTGCTCTAGTGCTTCGCTTATATATTTTAGAGCACGGCGGTGGTTCTATTTTATAGAAATAATTGATCTCTCATGCTTCACTTATATCATTTTGAGAGTCCTTTAGAACAACATGGTAATTCACTTTGGTTATAAATTTTAAATGCTAAGAGAAGTTGGATGCTTGATAGATATTTTGAGATATAAAGGTGGTAATATTAGAGGTGTGCTAGTTCAGTAATTGTGAAATTGATGAATACTTGTGTTGAAGTTGGCATGTCCCGTAGCATGCACGTATGGTAAAAGTTATGTGACAAATTTGAAGCATGTGGTGTTCTTTGATTGCTTTCCTTATGAGTGGCGGTCGGGGACGAGCGATGGTCTTTTCCTACCAATCTATCCCCCTAGGAGCATGTGTGTAGTGCTTGGTTTTGATGACTTGTAGATTTTTTCAATAAGTATGTGAGTTCTTTATGACTAATGTTGAGTCCATGGATTATACGCACTCTCACCCTTCCATCATTGCTAGCCTCTTCGGTACCGTGCATTGCCCTTTCTCACCTTGAGAGTTGGTGCAAACTTCGCTGGTGCATCCAAACCCCGTGATATGATACGCTCTATCACACATAAGCCTCCTTATATCTTCCTCAAAACAGCCACCATACCTACCTATTATGGAATTTCCATAGCCATTCCGAGATATATTGCCATGCAACTTTCCACCGTTCCATTTATTATTACATGCATCATCATTGTCATATTGCCATGCATGATCATGTAGTTGACATCGTATTTGTGGAAAAAGCCGCCGTTCATAATTTTTCATACATGTCACTCTTGATTCATTGCATATCCCGGTACACCACCGGAGGCATTCACATAGAGTCATATTTTGTTCTAAGTATCGAGTTGTAATTCTTGAGTTGTAAGAAAATAAAAGTGTGATGACCATCATTAGAGCATTGTCCCACGTGAGGAAAGGATGATGAGACTATGATTCCCCCACAAGTCGGCATGAGATTCCGGACGAAAAAAAGAGGCCAAAAGAAAAAGAAAGAAAGAAGGCCCAAATAAAAAAAAGAGAGAAAAAGAGAGAAGGGACAATGCTACTATCCTTTTTCCACACTTGTGCTTCAAAGTAGCACCATGATCTTCATGATAGATAGTCTCTTATTTTGTCACTTTCATACACCAGTGGGAATTTTTCATTATAGAACTTGGCTTGTATATTCCAATGATGGGCTTCCTCAAATGCCCTAGGTCTTCGTGAGCAAGTGAGTTGGATGCACACCCACTTAGTTTCTTTGATGAGTTTTCATATATTTATAGCTCTAGTGCATCCGTTGCATGTCAATCCCTACTCCTTTCATTTACATCAATTAGTGGGCATCTCCATAGCCCATTGATTAGCCACGTCAATGTGAGACTTTCTCCCTTTTTGTCTTCTCACACAATCTCAATCATCATATTCTATTCCACCCATAGTGCTATGTCCATGGCTCGCGCTCATATATTGTGTAAAAGTTGGAAGAGTTTGAAAAGGCTAAGTATGAAACAATTGCTTGGCTTGTCATCGGGTTTGTGCATGATGAGCGCATTTTGTGTGATGAAAATGAAGCATGGCCAGACTATATGACTTTGTAGGGATAAGTTTTCTTTGGCTATGTATTTTTATAAGATATAATTGCTTGATTAGCATACTTGGAGTATTACTATTTTTATGTCAATAATAAACTTTTATCTTGAATCTTTTGGGTCTGAACATTCATGCCACAATAGAGAAAAATACATTAAAGAATACTCTAGAAAGCATTCCACATCAAAAATTCCGTTTTTATCATTTACCTACTCGAGGACGAGCAGGAATTAAGCTTGGGGATGCTTGATACGTCTCCAACGTATCTATAATTTTTTATTGTTACATGATATTATATTATCTGTTTTGGATGTTAATGGGCTTTATTTTACACTTTTATATTATTTTTTGGACTAATCTATTAACCAGAGGCCCAGCCCAAATTGCTGTTTTTTTGCCTATTGCAGTGTTTGGCAGAAAAGGAATATCAAACTGAGTCCAAACAGAATGAAACCTCCGGGAGCGTGATTTTTGGAACAAACATGATCCAGAGGACTTGGAGTGGACATCAAGCAACCAACGAGGTGGCCACGAGGCAGGGGGCACGCCTACCCCCCCTGGGCGCGCCCTCCCCCCTCGTGGCTCAACCGACCTACTTATTCCTCTATATATGTTCACATACCCCGAAAACATCCAGGAGCACCACGAAACCCTATTTCCACTGCCGCAACCTTCTGTACCCAAGAGATCCCATCTTGGGGCCTTTTCCAGAGCTCCGCCGGAGGGGGCATTGATCACGAAGGGCCTCTACATCAACTCCATGGCCCCTCTGATGATGTGTGAGTAGTTTACCTCAGACCTTCGGGTCCATTGTTATTAGCTAGATGGCTTCTTCTCTCTCTTTGGATCTCAATATAAAGTTCTCCTCAATTCTCTTGGAGATCTATTCGATGTAATCTTCTTTTGCGGTGTGTTTGTTGAAATTAGATGAATTGTGAGTTTATGATCAAGATTATCTATGAACAATATTTGAATCTTCTCTGAATTCTTTTATGTATGATTGGTTATATTCGTAAGTCTCTTTGAATTATCATTTTGGTTTGGCCTACTAGATTGATCTTTCTTGCAATGGGAGAAGTGCTTAGCTTTGGGTTCAATCTTACGGTGCTTGATCCCAGTGACAGAAAGGGAAACAACACGTATTGTATTGTTTCCATCAAGGATAAAAAGATGGGGTTTATACCATATTGCATGAGTTTATCCCTCTACATCATGTCATCTTGCTTAAAGCGTTACTCCGCTCTTATGAACTTAATACTCTAGATGCATGCTGGATAGCGGTGACGTGTGGTGTAATAGTAGTAGATGCAGGCAGGAGTCGGTCTACTTGTCACGGACGTGATGCCTATATACATGATCATACCTAGATAGTCCTATAATTATTCGCTTTTCCATCAATTGCTCGACAGTAATTTGTTCACCCATCGTAATACTTATGCTATCTTGAGAGAAGCCACTAGTGAAACCTATGGCCCCCGGGTCTATTTTTCTCCATCATACAAGTTTCCAATCTATTTTATTTTGCAATCTTTACTTTCAATCTATATCATAAAAATACCAAAAATATTTTTCTTATTATTATCTCTATCAGATCCTCACTCTTGCAAGTGGCTGTGAAGGGATTGACAACCCCTTTATCGCGTTGGTTGCGAGGTTCTTATTTGTTTGTGTAGGTACGAGGTGACTCGCGCGTGGTTTCCTACTGGATTGATACCTTGGTTCTCAAAAACTGAGGGAAATACTTACGCTGCTTTGCTGCATCACCCTTTCCTCTTCAAGGGAAAACCAACCCATGCTCAAGAGGTAGCACCCAGCAGGGCTGATAAAGCAAGTAGGCCTCGTTTGGGTATAAAACCCTAGCTAGACGGGCCACAGCCCCCGAACAACCCCGTTGTTACCCTGATCCGTTGCTAAAACTAGTATAAATAACAACTACTTGTTCCTCAAAAAAAACTGTACGACCTGCTGGGTCCCTGGTGTCAGCCGCTCGTAGTGTAATTCTCTCGTTTATTGACTACGTTGACAATGGCGTGAGCCCCAGATGTCCAACCATTAGGAGGAACCATATTTTTGGGCTTGTAATATAGAGGCACTTGCTTGCGTAGTGCCATGACACTAGTGGGTCCCTACTGTCATCCTCTCCACGTACAATCATCTCCTTGTTCCTCTCGGTTGTTGACGACGTTGACAACGCAAGAGGGCGGAACACCGCACACGGCAAGCGAACCAAGGCCGCGAGGCGGAGGATGATGGCGAGGCCTCGGACGGAACGAACAGGAGCCGTGGAAGATGTGCCGGTCCAGTCACAGGTGGAGGGGAGTATGAGGGTTGACTGGTTCAGGTGCGGGTGTGTGTTGGGGCTGACGTCGACGGAGAATAACAGGACGTGTGGGGTAATAGAGGGAGGGACTGGCCAATGTTGGAGGGTACGTATGATAGGGTGGCGGAGGCCCAGCCAGCCATGGGAGGCGGGAGCAGGCGGGGCTGACAGGGTGGTTTGGTTTGGGTGGCTGGAGGAAGAAGAAGACAAGAGATAGAAGATACACGACAGATGTTGGATGTCAATCAACCGGCTGGTAGGCAGAATCGTTTGTTGACTGGCTAGTAAGTCGACACCACCTTGGATAGGCTATTTCCTTGCGGGTCCCAAATGTCAGAATCCAAATCTGTCACGGTCATGCAGCCTTTCCTATGAAAATTTATAGCCCATTTGATGTGTTAGTTCGAAATAAGATTGTGGGTGCTCGTGGGGGCTAATCACTTTGCTTCTGTAATGCATAGTGAGCTCAAGCAGCCGGCGAGAGTGGTGTTATTTCCCTTGGTTGGGATTTGTTAGTTGTTATAATATTTCACTCTAAATTAAACCACTGGCAAGCCATTTGCCTTGCTTCAAAGAAAATATGACAGTCACAGCCGAGTTGAAAAGGGCAAGAACATCTAACTCCAGCTTACAAACTGTACAAAAGCACGAGGGTTAATTGTTCATCAAGTTTACAAAAAAAAACCAGGTTGAAAAGGGCAACAACATCTAACTCCAGCACTGTTTTCGGAAGTCACTGTCAAATGGATTGGTCAGGTCCATAGATTGAACATCCTGGGTCGTAAAATTTACTGGATTATGACCACAATATGTTGTAAATAGAAGCCCTGCATGTTCAGAAGCTCTTTTGCCCACCTGAAACTCCTTTTTTTGCTCTTCCACATCCCCAACCGTCAAAACCATGCTGCTGATAAACTTAAGCCTGATGGACAATAGTAACCTCGCATTCAGCAGGAAGAATGTGACAAATCTAGTGTTTGCACGGTTGGCTACATATCGTTCTAGCGTTATTGTCTTCAATGAATCTCATGAGAAGTGAGAAAATCCCGATGCTTACGAATCCACCGATTGGTTATAACTTTCTTACCCCGTCCTGTTGCCTAAATAGACACGAAGAATGAAAAAAGTTAAGGTCTAAAAAAAGAGTGTCGAAAGACCAAGAGCTGAATGGTTAATTCTAGTACACTATATGCGGGCTTCCAATGTGCATGAAATTATCAACTTTATATACAACTTCTCCAGACATGGAAAGCATTGCAGCAAGCCAATAATCTTGTCCGGATCAAAACTATTCATTTGGATATATAAGATCTTGACAGAATCCAGCACCATTGATGGGCCATCCATGGAGAAACTCTTCATTGAGCATAGAAAGTAATATTAGTAGAAAATGTGTACTCCAAGATGACATATAACTTATGCGCAGAAATTTAAAATGTAGCTTATGGTTACAAGTGTAGATGATAATATAAAGTACCTGAAGAACTGTGGAGCCAAACACCATATTGAAATGAGCACAGAGATCATGTATTACACCCAAGGTCTCCAGTTTAGGCGCAGAGAGGACGGTTATTTGCAACGGTGAATAACTAGAGTTAAGCATCAACCTTTGAGGTGAAGGGGCATCTTGGATGACGAGCTGCCTTTCCTCAAAAGAAATTCCAATTCTTACAAGGTTAGGCGACTTTATTTGGAGACAACTGATTCTAACTGTGAAAACAAGCACCAAGCACTCCAGGACAGGGCAACTGGAGTGGATGATGATGTGCAATGAGGGCTCCGATATATGAACCCGCACAAGTGAAAGTTTCTTGAGAAATGGGAGTTGAAGGTTTAGTACCAGATTGTCTGGTAGGTCGCACATCGCAAATGTGGCAGTGTGGAGAGAGGAGGAAAACCGTGAGATGGACATCGGTGCTGAGGGCACAGGTAGATGGCGTTCAGTATCTGGTAGGTGATTCCTAGGGGAATAGTAGAACTCAAGCATCTGTAGTTCTATGAATTCAGGGGATTTCAGCCAGGTGTCCACCATGCAGGGCATGGTATGCTTGCTCAGCTAGCATGACAGGATGCAGAGGCTTTGAACAGAGCCCTGGTGGGAGGAGATGACGGCTCTAGGGATTTCAAAATCATTGAAGAGATATAGCTGACGACAGTCGAGATTAAGGGGCACGACGCGCCATAGAGGGTGCCACCGAATTGAGATGACTTGGGTGCAGCAGCAATCCTTGGTGCGGAGAAGCGAGATGATCTCCCCAAGGACGATGTCCGGGAGATCACTGATGCAGTCCACATGAGATTCTACGGGTTCCTGGGATCCGGTGGGGGCGGGATCGCCGCTTCTCCCCGCACTGCCGGGTGCGGGATCTACAACAGGTGTCACCGCTAGCGGGAGCCTCATCTTCTTGGTGCTGGGGTCAGCCAACTCCATTTTTCTCGAGGGCGTCGCGTTCACAGATTTGAGCGGAGTAACGAATGACGAACCTAGTTGTAGTGCGATTGAAGAAGAAGGGGAGCTGGGGTTTTTCTGTAGTAGTGAGGAAGAAGGGGATCTGGGGTTTTCTGTAGGAGTGAGGTGAGGAATTTGGGGGTACGAGTGAAGCGAGCTGATGTGAGGTGGGAGTGAGGAGGAAGAAGAACACCCAGGTTTTTTTTGGGGGCGGTGTGCTAGGTGTGGGTAGCGCCTCTCATTAAGTAAATATATGGACTTTTGAATTGATTTTACTATTTACTAGTGTGGATGGGCTGTTTTGTCTTGAGCCTAGAGAAACAATTACTACTAGTACAGTGGAAACACTCTACAGCTACCTAGAAAAACAATTACTACTAGTACAGTGGATACAATACCGCTTCTGGCTCCTCCTAGGTCATCGAAACGTCTCCCTCTACTGAATGCCATTATACTTTTGTTCACCGACATGCGGGCCATGCAGCGCGCGGGCCCAAATGCCATCCACCAAATTAGAAGGCAGTATGCAGGCGGAGAGTCACCCCGGTCATAGCACGGCAGTAATGAGCCGTCATATCACAAAACCCCACCTCCCCGCAGTCTAAGTTTGATGGACGAAGCAACCATCATTTCACTCTTCATTGAATCCCCTTCTCCCTTACTGTCTTCAAGAAAGGCAACACTCGCATCTGCCACTGTTCTTCTCTCCCAACGAAGGGAAGGTAAGCGGGTCCGTGATGTTCGTATATTTTCGTTCAGAGAAGAAAAGAACTTTTGCAAATCACTAACCGATCCTCGCTCTCTTTTTTGTTTCATTGTCATTGCGATTGTGTTTTCCTTTCAGTGGTCTCCTAGTATTCGTCAGTTTCATGATGGACTAAGGAGAACCAGGCAAAGATCTGCCGATATTGGAGCAGACGCGGCAGGCTGATCCCCACGAGACAGAGAGCTCCAAGAAGATGGAGGCAGCCACCGAACCGACCCCAGATACGCTCACGGCCACTACTGAGATGGTCAACACTCCGTTTGAGGTTACAGCCCCTGTGGCACTGCAGGAGCAGTTTTC
>NC_041388.1:168714226-168720883 GCF_002162155.2 Triticum dicoccoides
TGAGCTGCCCAAGGTGATTTTCCCCCTTCGATTATGGTTTTTCATCTAAGTATGTGGTGATGAATAATGCAAAGTTTTATTAGCTTCGATGCCATGCTATACATAGTGGTTTAAATAACTTGTGTTTCTTATACTAGAAAGTAATTCAGAATTTGTTTCTGTTTCAATTAGAGCCCGGATGCAGACAAGGATTATGTGGTTGTACATGTCACTCGCTATGAGGCAGATGACCTGAATATACGCACTGGGAAAACAAAGTTTTTAGGCTATTGGATCCTGGAAGCCATTTGCGCTTATACCAATGAAGAGTTGTATTCCGGCCTCACTGCTGTCAGGCATGTTGTCCAGTGTGTACTGAAGCACAAGAAGTTCGAAGCTACTCCTTCGTTTGTGAGGCATACTGTTCTTGTCAAGCTTACGCAGGAAGATGACGTGGCATGCCTCCACAAACAAGTTTATGAGTGGCAAGGCCACAAGGTTGTCTTCATGAAGGTTCACAGGATTGAGCTGATGCCGGATGTCCTCGATGATGTTCATGGCAAGGTCCATCTTGTGTCCAGCCCAAATTAGACCGAGGCATGAAATAGTTGCCCCAGCTAGTGTTCAATAGTAGTTTGGGTTGTGTCTAATTATCCGAACCTTGCCTGTTATCGAGCCCTCTGGGGCTAGTACTCTGTTTGAATCCATCTATGGGAACTGCTGCTACTTTTGTGTGCCCGTGAATCATGCGAGAACCATCGTAATTGTTGCCGAAACTGATGCGTCATCACTAGTTTTTTCATGAATATGGCATGGTAAGACATAAGTTGTCACAGTTTATCATACGAGTAGTGTGTGTTTTGATGAAATAGAGTACTCATTCGAGAACTGTGTGCCGACGTATACATAAGTACTTGTAAACACTGTTGGTGCTACTCAACTTGTAAGCAGTTGTGCAAAACACGGCACCTTGGCTCAGCTCGCTTCAACACTAGGCTATCGACCAGCTAATAATCAACAATCTGCTGTCTGACATATAAGCAACAATGTATCTTGTTATAGTGGTTCATGTAGTTAACTCAGGCCACAATGTAAATTCCAAACGTTCACACGCTAGTCCAGCGTTCATGTGGAACACTCACATTAAGCTTGGCTTCATAAAAAACTTGAAAAGCATAAGTTAAGCAATTTTATACATCTCAATGATTCATAACAAACATATACTAGTTCACAGCCAAAGACAAAGTTGTGAGAAGGTTTACAAATCAGGAAAAAACAAGAAAGGCTTCTCAGAGCAAAGGGCCTCCCGGCAGGCTTAAATTTCCTAGAGTTCACTCTAGTTTTTTCTTGTTGCCACCATCTAGGTTAGGTTCTCTCATTCTAGAATAACTAATTATAATTGTGTTCTCAGCTAGAATGCTGAACTGAACCATGTAGGGTACTGACCAGCTTAAAGTCTTGTGCATTCCACTAAATTTAAGCACCGCTATTTGCAGAAATAAGCAGACCACAATGCCTCTTGTCCGCGCACCTGTCCAAAAAACTGTCATGCATCCGTGCCAGCTAGTCCTCGGTCCATGGATGAACTGGTAGAAAGTGCATTCCGGACTAGGATTTAGTTGTTTTCACTCGTCCCTACACTACAATCAGGAAGTAAAACGTACGAATCAACTTCTTTTATATTGTGTTGGTCATTCTACCTAGTAACTACCAATGTAGGAATACCTGGAAGATGGGTGGTTAGACGATGACAACGAGGAATAGCCATCTCATTTTGTGTAGTTCTACTAATACGGAGGTGTGTGCTTTTGATTGCATGGATAGAAACGATACGGAGAAAGACATCCTGAAACGATATGGAGACAGACATCCCTGTTTTCGCAAATATGAAATACAGTTATTTAAACAGTGACAGATATTTGCAGTGGCGTATGATTAACAGCAGCATCTATTGTGTTATAATTGGCACTAGATTGACAGTATGGAAGTGTCCTTAAGTAAGTAGCATCACATCACATCAACACTGCCACTAGATTAACATGCAAAACAATAGCATTAGTATTAATGTAATGAGAGTAGCACATGGTTAGGAAATGTGCAATCAAATTTGTTCAGCTCCACTAGGATGAAGCAATGTTAGTGGTGTGAGATTTAAGTGTAACTGCAAAAACACAATTCATGGGAAATAAAGCAAGAAGGAAGCACTTCATAAAATGGTGGTGGCATTGCTTCAATTTATCGACGGCACTAGACCATTAATTATAGTGACATTAGGTGGCATTGCTTAATGGTTCATGTGATTTTACATTAACGGTAGCGATATGGGCGTAGGGACAGCAGGGGAATAAAGTGGTGAGGCAGATGTGGTTGCCAAGAGCGGCAAACACTCAGGTAGCATGTCTGCATTTGTCCCATTTTTTATCTCCTCGGCAACATTTTCCTATGTGAGCACAGGAAATCTAGACCTGCTCATTCTCATTTGCGTTGTCCCCCAACACCCGTCACTTTCTTTACTTTTTCAACCAAGAGATAGGTCCACTTCGCCCCACCCTTCACCATCCACCATGCTTTCTTCATATTTTCAACCAAGAGACCGTTTGGGTAGCTAGTATCTACTACTTTCCCCCGTTTCATCTTAGAACCATGTCCTAGATTCATGCTACAACTTTCCCACTTTCTTCCCTGTTTGAACCAACTCTTAGAGTCGACTGTATGAACTAGCTTTACCTCTAATAATAGTAAAAGTCTAGGTGGCTTTGGAACAGCGGACGGAAGTAGAAAAAGATCCACACGAAGCCAAGTGGGGAGCTGGGGCAGTAGAGCAAGGCAGGTTTTGAAGGAATATATACCTAAGGGTCATCAGCATGTGGCAAAGATGGCGTCAGGGGGGCGCATCTTGGCCACAATACCACAGGGAGGAAGAACGGGTTGGAGGCCCTCCCGAGCCGGCGCTCTCTCGGAGAGAACGACACGGCCGCTGATCGGGACGCGCGGGCAGCCGTTGGTCTCCTCCCTCACCGCCGACGATAGCATGAACGATGCACCTATACCCCTGCCCCGGTCGAGGTTGTCCGGCCGGATTTGTGACCAGCCGTGAGCTGAGAGAGAGTGTGGCCACCTATGTCTTGCTTATATCTGGAGAGCATGAGAGAGTGAACGAGAGGTACCCTAGTAAAGCAAGCGCTAAGGCTCCTGCTTAGATATATAGTGGAGTGATTTTGTTGTACCAGCTTCAAAAATGCACTCCTACGTGTACCCGCGAGTGGGTGCGAGAGAACTAGTGTGTGCGTGCACCACGTGTCTTTGTGAGAGTACAATATACTATGCCCAAAGAACGTTTGCCACTAGAGTAATAGTATAAGTGTGTGACATGTGAGCTAAAATAAAATGTGCGCGACGTCTTTTGTTTTTTAGAAGTTCCGAGGGTAGGGTGTGAAGAGCACATATGTGTGTGACGTCTACCTGCAGATAGACGGTGGGTGCGAGAGGAGTCGGGCGAGTCATGACTCGTGAGGGTGCGTGTGCGTGAGAGAGAGGGGGGCACGTATCATCGCAATGCATGTGTCCGTAAATCATTATCCGACAAATGTTCGCCACAAGCCTTTTCCTGACGAACGCCGTAAGAACCGTTAGATCGGCATCTAACAGTGTCAGTTTTGCCATGTCATTTAACAGAACAGCCACTCCTCCAACACACAAATCTTCCACGTGAGTGTTAGCAACTGACGTATGCTCCCTCCGTTCCAAAATGCAGTGCATATAGCTTTATTGAAAATTCGAACCTCGCAAACTTTTACCGAGTTTTCGTGTACCAAATTGCACATGTAGAATACCCTGTATATATCATATCAATCATCCTCGAGAGGTAACTATAAAGATGGGGGAGGAGTATACAAAGAAAGACCATCATATCACCTGTAGCAATTTCAACCATCCTTTGGTGTGGAGGAATATCATAGGAACTCTATATGATATGATTTTTATAGGATTTTTTCCTTTAGAGCCAATTGGTTCATAGGAATAGATTCATATACTCCAAATTTCAAAGGAAATAAACATGATATCATTTCTATAGCTTTAGAGCCACTTGGTTCATATGAATGGATTCCTATACTCCCATAATTTCAAAGGAAAATAAACATTAGTGTATATTCAATAGAAAATTTCCTATGATATGAACCAAATTACATCTCTTTTCTAATCCCTCCTCATAGGAATTAAGATACATGTCATCTCTAGATTCAATAGAAAAGTTCCTATGATGTGAACCAAATGACATCTCTTTTCCAATCCCTACTCATAGGAATTGAGATACTCCATGTCATCTCTTTCCCTACAACTTCCATGTATACATCTTCTATTCCTAAATAGCTAGTACAACCCACTAGTAGCTTTTTTCCAAGATATGCAACTATGGCACAAGAACTATATAGTGTGCGAATAACTTTGAAAGATGGTCGCTGGATGAAGCTAATCCGACAGTGAAGAGATGGCAAATTCGAGCACTACTGGCCGTTGGATATCATCAACATTCCACCAGATCTGCCGCATGTACAATTTAGAAGACTCCATGGTTGAACTTAAGCATAATGCACAAACCTCAAAACACAAGCACTTCTCCTTTGTTCTAGAATCTTCCATATCATAATTGATTTTTTTTTCAAAATGAATCGCCATTATTTGTTTTTTACTTTATGCTTTACAATGCACAATCCCCTGAATCTTAACATTTTTATAAAACTAATTGATTTTGAATGAGATGAACTATAAAAATAAATGAACATCTACATCATGCATATATGACTCAAAGCTTTACATGCTATAGTGTGTATTAATTCATAATTTGGTTTCTAAATCTCATGCGTTCAATGCATGTGTACCTTACTAGTTTTGAGTAGAGTAGCAAATTTCACGGGGGCCCCGGGTATATCAAAATGCAGGGCCCATGCATCATTTCCTTTTGGTCGAACCCACGTCCACAATTTTTTGTAGGTACTATATCTCCACTAGTCCCCGAACCCAAATTGCTGCCTCGTTCCCCTAAAACCAAGCGGCCCACACATATTTAAGGCGTCGACTCGAACTCAGTCCCTCTCCTGTTTACTACGACTTGGCCCTGCACACCATAGTAGTACTCCTACAAACCCTACCGCCGCACACATCATCGGTTTTCATCAAGAGGACGAGGGAGAATCTGATTTGTAGTGGAGGCGCTTTAAAAAAATGATTTGTAGTGGAGATCCCTACCCTAGGGTGCCCTAGGTAGTTGCCGCACACATCATTGGTATTCTCTTTTCTTTATGCTATTGCGCCCTAGAGTGAAATGATGGTTGCTTCGTCCATCCAGCTTAATGCGGGAAAGGTGGGGCTTTGTGATTTGACCCCTCATTGCTCATTTTCTACTATTGCGGCACTACGAACAGGGTGCCTCCAATTCCAACCACTGTTCTGAACTGTAATTTGGTGCATTGCACGTGGAACAAGCCGATGGATGAGCCACGTGTCGGCCAAAGGGGTCCTGTTAAGTGTGTCGCCATTTTGTGTGTGGACTGACCCTGCTTGAGTTGCTAGGCCAACACGACAGGTGCAGCCTACCACTTGGTTTTGCTCCTTTGTGAATCCCGACTATATTGATCTAAAAAGATACGTACTGAACTACCCTCTCCATCTCAGTTTTTTAGGCGTCTTAGTTTATAGGGCATGCACGTAGTTCTAGGTCATCCATTTGACTAACTAAATATGAGTTACCATGTCACAAAAAGTATATCATTGGATTATTAAGCGGATGTAGTTTCTAAGCATATACTGTTCATCACATATATAGGCAATTAAATGCTCAACATAGAACGACGTGTATGCCATGTAAACCGATACAAAGGAAGTATAGTAGTAAAAATGAGGTGATTTTACCGAGCGAACGGTGGGGGACATGGCATGTCATGCGGTCCCATGTGTCATGATGTACCAAGGTGATGCGCGTGTCCCTCTTGAGGTAGAAGCAATACTACGTGGTTAGAGATGATGGCGAACCGAAGTGTGAAATAATGGTTGCTTCGTCCGTCTGGGAAGGTGTGTCATTGTGATTTCATGTCTCATTGCTCATTACTACTACTACTGGGCGGTACGACTAGGGTGCATTCCCCTGCTGTTCTGCACTGTTATTTGGTGCTTGACATGTCGACCCGGTTGCTATATGTCTCACATGTCGGCGACAGGAAGTACATAATTCATGAAAGCGAGTGTCGACGGAGGAGTACAAGACACGGCTTGGGTTTTTGCTGCTTCACGCGATCCATCGATACAAACCCGGACAAAAAAAGGCGAGGGTGGGTCTTTTCCCACGCGGCAGGCAAGGGAGTTTGGCATAGTCTGTTCGAGGTAAGGATGCAGGAAGGGAAACAAGCAAATAAAGGTTGAGGCACTTAGCTTTGGGAAAATCTGATTTTACGGAGTACATACCCACTAGGTTTTATAGGGCTCATCTAAAAAACATTCGTTTTTCCGTTTTATAAGTCTCAATTCTACTACTAGTAGTAGTACCATCACATGTTGGATTTCGAGGTGCGTTAGATCACTCGATGCAAGCAGTGTCAAGAGAAAACTCACCAATGCATGTAGAAGTTCATGGAAATTTAGTGGTCATTCATGCATTCGTTCTAATTAATGCCTCGGTAAACA
>NC_041388.1:168732791-168784462 GCF_002162155.2 Triticum dicoccoides
CCCCCTTGCATCGAGCTTTTTCTCTGGCGATTCCCACCCCACCGCCCAATCAACGCGCCCCCACCGCCGGCGACTGCCAACCAGAGGTCCCACGACTTCGAGTACCCACCGAGCACTAATTTATTACCATTTCTGTCCTTCATATACGCGCTGATGGGTGGGCCCTATGGTAATGTGCGCTGCTGAATGTGGACCATTTGACTGGTCAATTGATCGTGTCATCAACAAATTATGGAGCTGTATGGTGAGCCAGTGACCGTATGATCACCCTAAAATGTATTTTATTAACAAAGTACAGACTCAAACTACCATTTCTTTCTTTCATATACGGGCTGACAGGTGGGCCCCACTGTTACGTGCCCCGATGTTGCAACACTAGTTGCGCCACATGGAATGTTTTACTGGTCAATTGATTGTGTCATCAACAAAATACGGAGTTGTACGGGTGAGCCAGTGACCGTATAATCATGACATGTATTTTTTAACACGGTACAGACGCAATGGCTCATATATACGCGCAAGCACTCACCGCTATAAGCACACACACACACAAACCCTACCCCTATGAGCACCTTCAAGAGAGTGAGCCAGCATATGATCTTGAGATTTTACGAAGTCACCATAGGTGCCTCGTAGTCGAGTGGAACATCTCCTCCCACTGAACGCACATCGCCGGAAAATACTGAAATTAACCCAGGATAAATGTGAGCATCGGGACTTTAACCCTGGTGGGCTCGAGAAACCACTGTCCTCCTAACCATCCAACCACATGTTGGTTAGCACAACAAAATGTATGTGGTGACCGTGATGAGCTTATTCTGAAGTCCTGTGACCATATCGTGCTTTCTCTTCAAATACAATGACCGTAAGTGTCGTCAACAAAATACGGAGCACGCATCAAATGCAAAGTCCTTCAGTGTCATCAAGAAAATACGAAGACGTATCGTGAGCTAGATACCGCATGATCTTCACGAGAATGTATACGGTGACCGTAATGAGCATATTCTGAAGTCCAGTGACCGTATAGTGCTTTAGCTTGAAATACAGTGACCGTCACGCATGAATGTGTCGTGGGCATGCATAGTTTTAGAGGGCCGAGAGATAGTTTGTGTGCGTACGTGAAAGTGGTGTAGAAAGAGGGGGTGTCCGGTGGAGACAAGGAGAGATATGCCCTTCATTTCTCTTTCTCGTGACATATATTTTAGGAGAATATATAAAAATTCACACTGCAGAACAAATATTTTTGGATGCACCATGCAATTAACTGGTGATTGAGTGCGTGGTGTGGTGGGTGATACATCCATTTTGCATCATGCTTCTACATCACTATTTATTTCACTATGGGCTGTTATTACACATTATATCACAATACTTATGCCCGTTCTCTCTTATTTTACAAGGTTTACATGAAGAGGGGGAATGCCGGCAGTTGGAATTCTGGGCTGGAAAAGGAGCAAATATTAGAGACATATTCTGCACATCTCCAAAAGTCCTGAAACTCCACGGGAATTATTTTTAGAATATATAAAAAATATTGGGTGAAAGAAGTGTCAGAGGGGGCCACCCACCGTCCACGAAGGTGGGGGGCACGCCCCCTGCCTTGTGGGCCCCCTGGTCGCCCTCTGATGCCCATCCTTGGCTGTATGGAGTCTTTTGTCAAGGAAAAAAATCATAGGAAGCTTTCGGGAAGAAACTCCGCCGCCACGAGGCGGAACCTTGGCGGAACCAATCTAGGGCTCTGGCAGAGGTGTTCTGCCGGGGAAACTTCCCTCCGGGAGGGAGAAATCATCACCATCGTCATCACCAATGATCCTCTCATCGGGAGGGGGTCAATCTCCATAAACATCTGCACCAGCTCCATCTCCTGTCAAACCCTAATTCATCTCTTGTATCTAATCTTTGTATCCAAACCTCAGATTGGTACCTGTGGGTTGATAGTTGTGTTAATTACTCCTTGTAGTTGATGCTAGTTGGTTTACTTGGTGGAAGATCATATGTTCAGATCCATTATGCATATTAATACCCCTCTGATTATGAACATGAATATGATTTGTGATTACTTATGTTTGTTCCTAAGGACATGGGAGATGTCTTGCTATAAGTAGTCATGTGAATTTGGTATTCGTTCCATATCTTGATGAGATGTATGTTGTCATCCCTCTAGTGGTGTCATGTGAACGTTGACTACATGACACTTCACCATTATTTGTGCCTAGAGGGAGGCATTGGGAAGTAATAAGTAGATGATGGGTTGCTAGAGTGATAGAAGCTTAAACCATACTTTATGAGTTGCTTCAAAAGGGGCTGATTTGGATCCATATGTTTTATGCTATGGCTAGGTTTACCTTAATATTTCCGTTGTAGTTGCGGATGCTTGCAATAGGGGTTAATCATAAGTGGTATGCTTGTCCAAGTAAGGGCAGTACCCAAGCACCGGCACACCCACATATCAAATTATCAAAGTACCGAAAGCGAATCATATGAGCGTGATGAAAACTAGCTTGACGATAATTCCCATGTGTCCTTGGGAGTGCTTTCCTTTATATAAGAGTTTTTCCAGGCTTGTCCTTTGCTACAAAAAGGATTAGGCCATCTTGCTGCACCTAATTTACTTTTATTACTTGCTACCTGTTACAAATTACCTTATCACAAAACTATCTATTACCAATAATTTTAGTGCTTGCAGAGAATACCTTGCTGAAAACCACTTATCATTTCCTTCTGCTCCTCGTTGGGTTCGACACTCTTACTTATCGAAAAGGCTACGATAGATCCCCTACACTTGTGGGTCATCAAGACTCTTTTCTGGCGTCGTTGCCCGGGAGTGAAGCACCTTTGGTATCTGGAATTTGGTACGGAAAAATTTATATAGTGTGCTGAAATTTACCTTCACTTGTTACTATGGAACATAATCCTTTGAGGGGCTTGTTCGGGTATCTTCACCCCGACCAGTAGAGCAAAGAGTTGCTCCTCAACCTACTGAACCTATTGAAAATGTTTACTTTGAAATTCCTTTGGGTATGATAGAGAAACTGCTAGCTAATCCTTTCACAGGTGATGGAACATTACATCCCGATTTGCACCTAATCTATGTGGATGAAGTTTGTGGATTATTTAAGCTTGCAGGTATGCCCGAGGCTGTTATCAACAAGAAAGTCTTCCATTTATATTTGAAGGGAGAGGCATTGAAATGGTTTAGGTTATGTGATGATATTGGATCATGGAACTACCAACGATTGAAATTGGAATTTCATCAAAAGTTTTATCCTATGCATCTTGTTCATCATGATCATAATTATATATATAATTTTTGGCCTTGCGAAGGAGAAAGCATCGCTCAAGCTTGGGGGAGGCTTAAGTCAATGTTATATTCATGCCCCAATCATGAGCTCTCAAAAGAAATGATTATTCAAAAATTTTATGCTCGTCTTTCTCTTAGTCATCGCTCCATGCTCGAAACTTCTTATACTGGATCTTTTATGATGAAGGCTATTTAATTCAAATGGGATTTATTGGAGAGAATTAAACGTAAATTTGAAGATTGGGACCTTGATGAAGGTAAGGAGTCAGGTATAACACCTAATTTTGATTGTGTTAAATATTTTATGGATACCGATGCTTTCCGTGAATTTAGCACTAAATATGGAATTGACGCT
The DNA here is from genome assembly GCF_002162155.2 of Triticum dicoccoides. Taxonomy (NCBI): domain Eukaryota; kingdom Viridiplantae; phylum Streptophyta; class Magnoliopsida; order Poales; family Poaceae; genus Triticum; species Triticum dicoccoides. The sequence continues at coordinate 168,736,448 of NC_041388.1, forward strand.
GAGATAGTAGCTTCTTTCTGTGAATCCTTTGCTACTCATGTTGATCTCCCTAAGGAGAAGTGGTTTAAATATAATCCTCCCATTGAAGTAAAAGTTGTTGCACATATTAAATTTGAAGAAAATACTATCACTTATAATGATCCTGTTGTTCCTACTACTTATATTGAGAAACCACCTTTCCCTGTTAGAATAAAGGGTCATGCTAAATCTTCAACTATGGTTAACATAAGTAATATTAAGACACCTAAACCCCCTGAGAAAATGAAAGTTGAACCTAGTGTTGCTATGGTTAAAGATCTCTTGGCCGATAATATTGATGGGCATGTTATTTACTTCTGCAATGAATCTGCTAGAATTGCTAGACCTGATACTAAAAATAAACATACACCTGTTGTAGGCATGCCTGTTATTTCTGTTAAAATAGGAGATCATTGCTATCATGGCTTATGTGATATGGTTGCTAGTGCAAGTGTAATACCTCATTCCTTATACAAAGAATTATGCATGATATTGCACCTGCTGAGATAGAAGAGATTGATGTTACTATTAAGCTTGCCAATAGAGATACTATTTCACCAGTTGGGATTGTTAGGATGTTGAAGTCTTGCGCGGGAAAGTTAAATATCCTACTGATTTTCTTGTTCTTGGTTCCCCACAAGACGACTTTTATCCCATTATATTTGGTAGACCCTTCTTGAATACTGTTAATGCTAAGATAGACTGCAATAAGGATATTGTTTGTGTTAGTTTAGGGGATATGTCTCATGAATTTAATTTTGCTAAATTTCGTAGACAACCCCATGATAAAGAATTGCCTAGTAAAGATGAAATTATTAGTCTTGCTTCTATTGCCATGCCTCCTAGTGATCATTTAGAACAATATTTGCTAGACCATGAAAATGATATGTTTATGAATAAAAGAAGGGAAATAGATGAAGTATTCTTTAAACATGGACCTATTTTGAAACATAACTTGTCTGTTGAAATTCTAGGGGATCCTCCTCCACCTAAGGGTGATCCCGTGTTTGAGCTTAAACCTTTACGTGATACTCTTAAATATGCTTATCTTGATGAGAAAGAGATATATCCTGTTATTATTAGTTCTAACCTTTCAGAGCATGAAGAAAAGAAATTATTGAAAACTCTGAAGAAGCACCGTGCTGCTATTGGATATACTCTTGATGATCTTAAGGGCATTAATCCCACTCTATGCCAGCACAAAATAAAATTGGAGAAGGATGCTAAACCAGTTGTTGATCACCAATGACGGTTAAATCCTAAGATGAAAGAGGTGGTAAGAAAAGAAATACTAAAGCTTCTGGAGGCATGTATAATTTATCCCGTTGCTGATAGTCAATGGGTAAGTCCCGTCCATTGTGTCCCTAAGAAGGGAGGTATTACTGTTGTTCCTAATGATAAAGATGACTTGATCCCACAAAGAATTGTTACAGGTTATAGAATGATAATTGATTTCCACAAATTAAATAAAGCCACTAAAAAGGATCATTACCCGTTACCTTTTATTGATCAAATGCTAGAAAGATTATCCAAACATACACATTTTTGCTTCCTAGATGGTTATTCTGGTTTCTCTCAAATACTTGTGTCAAAAGAGGATCAAGAAAAGACGACTTTTACTTGCCCTTTCGGTACTTTTGCTTATATACGTATGCCTTTTGGTTTATGTAATGCACCTGCTACCTTTCAAAGATGTATGACAGCTATATTCTCTGGCTTTTGTGAAAAGATTGTTGAGGTATTCATGGATGATTTCTCTATTTATGGGACTTCTTTTGATGATTGCTTAAGCAACCTTAATCGAGTTTGGCAGAGATGTGAAGAAACTAATCTTGTCTTGAATTGGGAGAAATGCCACTTTATGGTTAATGAAGGTATTGTCTTGGGGCATAAAATTTCTGAAAGAGGTATTGAAGTTTATAAAGCTAAAGTTGATGCTATTGAAAATATGTCGTGTCCTAAGGACATTAAAGGTATAAGAAGTTTCCTTGGTCATGCTAGTTTTTATAGGAGGTTCTTTAAGGACTTTCCTAAAATTTCTCGGCCTCTGACTAATCTCTTACAAAAAGATGTCCCTTTTGTCCATGATGATGATTGTGTAGAAGCATTTGAAATACTTAAGAAAGCTTTGATTTCTGCACCTATTGTTCAGCCTCCTGATTGGAATTTACCATTTGAAATTATGTGTGATGCTAGTGATTATGCTGTAGGGGCTGTTCTAGGACAAAGAGTTGATAAGAAATTTATTGTTATTCAATTTGCTAGTAAAAATTTAGACAGTGCCCAAAGAAATTATGCTACTACTGAAAAAGAATTTTTAGCCGTTGTATTTGCTTGTGATAAGTTTAGACCTTATATTGTTCATCCTAAAGTAACTGTTCACATTGATCATGCTACTATTAAATATCTTATGGAAAAGAAAGATGCTAAACTTAGACTTATTAGATGGGTTCTCTTGCTTCAAGAATTTGATTTGCATATTATTGATAGAAAGGGAGCTGAGAACCCCATTGCAGACAACTTGTCTAGGTTAGAAAATGTTCTTGATGACCCACTACCTATTGATGATAGCTTTCCTGATGAACAATTAGCAGTCATAAATGCTTCTCGTACTACTCCATGGTATGCTGATTATGCTAATTACATTGTTGCTAAATTTATATCACCTAGTTTCACATACCAGCAAAAATAAAAAGTTCTTCTAAAATTTAAGACATTACTTCTGGGATGACCCACATGTTTATAAAGAAGGAGTAGATGGTGTTATTAGACGTTGTGTACCTGAGCATGAACAGGAACAGATACTACGCAAGTGCCACTCTAAGGCTTATGGAGGACACCATGCTGGAGATAGAACTGCACATAAGGTATTGCAATCAGGTTTTTATTGGCCTACTCTCTTCAAGGATGCCTGTAAGTTTGTTTTGTCTTGTGATGAATGTCATAGAATTGGTAATATTAGTAGATGTCAATAAATGCGTATGAATTATTCACTTGTTATTGAACCATTTGATGTTTGGGGCTTTGATTATATGGGACCGTTTCCTTCCTCTAATGGGTATACACATATTTTAGTTGATGTTGATTACGTTACTAAGTGGGTAGAAGCTATTCCAACTAGTAGTGCTGATCATAACACCTCTATTAAGATGCTTAAAGAAGTTATTTTTCCGAGGTTTGGAGTCCCTAGATACTTAATGACTGATGGTGGTTCACATTTTATTCATGGTGCCTTTCGTAAATGCTTGCTAAGTATGATGTTAATCATAGAATTGCATCCCCATATGATCCACAGTCTAGTGGTCAAGTAGAACTTAGCAATAGAGAGCTTAAATTAATTTTGCAAAAGACTGTCAATAGATCTAGAAATAATTGGTCCAATAAACTTGATGATGCATTATTGGGTTATAGAACTGCATATAAAAATCCTATGGGTATGTCTCCGTATAAAATGGTTTATGGTAAAGCATGTCACTTACCTCTTGAACTAGAACATAAGGCATATTGGGCAATTAAAGAGCTCAATTATGACTTCAAACTTGCCGGTGAGAAGAGGCTTTTTGACATTAGCTCACTTGATGAATGGAGAACCCAGGCATACGAGAATGCCAAACTATTTAAAGAAAAAGTTAAAAGATGGCATGATAAAAGGATACAAAAATGTGAGTTTAATGTAGGTGATTATGTATTGTTATACAAATCTCGTTTAGGATTTTTTGCAGGAAAACTCGTCTCTAAATGGGAAGGTCCTGACATCATCAAGGAGGTCTATCGTTCCGGTGCCATAAAAATCAACAACTTCGAAGGCACAAATCCGAGGGTGGTAAACGATCAAAGAATCAAACATTATATCTCAAGTAATCCCATAAATGTTGAAACTAATGTTATTGAAACCTTAACCCCGGAGGAATACATAAGGGACACTTTCCAGAATGTTTCAGACACCAAAAAGGAATAGGTACGTGGTACGGTAAGTAAACCGACTCCAAAACAGTTCTAATGGCAATTTTTCTCCATTTTCGAATATTTAAGAAAATAGGAAAATAAGAAGCAGTCCGTAAAGGACACGAGGCTTCCACGAGGGTGGAGGGCGCGCCCCCTGCCTCATGGGCACCTTGTGTGCCCTCCGGACTCCGTTTTCTTGCACGATACTTCTTTTGGTCGGCAAAAATTCATTATATAATCTCCCGAAGGTTTGCACCACCGTGTCACGCAAATATCTTTTGTCTTTGTTTCGAGCTGTTCTTCTGACAGATCTAAATCGCCATGGCATCTTCAAGTGCCCCCAAAGACAACTTCTTCGAGAAGGTCGTCAACCCCTACCTTGTGGAGGTGCTGCAACACCCTCAAACCATTGAGTTGCGTGAGGGGTTGCTGCACATCTGTGATGTTGAGGGACCAAGGAGGACCGGAAGCATGGAGACAAGGCTCGAGGCAATGGAGCAACAAGTTTTCAAATGCCAGGAGATGGTGGAACATGCACTAGACTCCAATCATATAATGATCACGGAGTTCACCAACAACCACAATATGGGATGACAAGGACATTGGGGAGGCTATCTTCAAGCTTCACAAGAAAATCAAGCGCCTGCAAGCCCAGATCTATGACCTGCAAAACCAAAACTGTGAGTATGAATATAGGTTCAAGAGGATGAGTTCGGCTGCAGATTTGAGGATCTCGAAGACTCGATCATCCTTCTATGATGGTGAGCCTACATCACCAACAACTCCATCATCCTTTGAAGATGGACGACAAGCCTACATCACCAACAACTCCATCATCACCACCTCCGAGGAAGGAAACATAAACACATGGGTATGGGCACTCCCCTTGGCAACTGCCAAGCTTGGGGGAGTGCCCCGGTATTGTATCACCATCACTTTTATCTTTACCGTTTTTCTTAGTTCGATCCTTTTGGTAATATCTTGATCTAGTAGAATAAAGTTTTAGTATGATCTAGTTGTGAGATTTGCTTTATGATCCTTCTATGTAATCTAGTCTGTGAGCTATATATAATAAAGATTAGTGTTGAGTCAAGGGCTTGATTATCTTGCTATGATCTTGAGGGAATAGAATAAAAGAGATGAAATAAAAAAGAAATAAAGAGATCATATGGATCTTATGGAGAGTAATGACTTCACATATAAAGAGTATGATGAATAAAAGTTGTTGAGAGTTGACAAACATAGTTTTGATTATCGTTGCAATTAATAGGAAGTAATAAAGAAAGAGAGGTTTTCACATATAAATATACTATCTTGGACATATTTTATGATTGTGAGCACTCATTAAAGTATGATATGATAAAGAGTTGATGTTGGACAAGGAAGACAATGTAATGGGTTATGTTTTCTTACATCTAAGATAAATTATATTGTCATGGATCATCCAACATGTTAAGCTTGCCTTTCCCTCTCTTTATAGCCAATTTCTTTGCACCAAATAGATATACTACTTGTGCTTCCAAATATCCCTAAACCCGGTCTTGCCATGAGAGTCCACCATATCTACCTATGGATTGAGTAAGATCCTTCAAGTAAGTTGTCATAGTTGCAAGCAATAAAAAATGCTCTCTAAATATGTATGCTTTATTAGTGTGGAGAAAATAAGCTTTATATGATCTTGTGATGTGGAAGAAATAAAAGCGACGGACTGCATAATAAAGGTCCAAATCACAAGTGGCAATATAAAGTGACGTTCTTTCGCATTAAGATTTTGTGCATCCAATCATAAAAGCACATGACAAACTCAGCTTCCCTCTGCGAAGGTCCTATCTTTTATTCTTGTCTTATACTTCATGCAAGAGTCACGATGATCTTCACCTCTCCTTTTTACATTTTATCCTTTGGCAAGCGCAATGTGTTGGAAAGGTCCAGATATATATGGCTAATTGGATGTGGATAATCATGAACTATTATTGTTGACATTACCCTTGAGGTAAAAAGTTGGGAGGCAAAACTATAAGCCCCAATGTTTCTCTGTGCCCGATTAAAACTTCATAACCATAAATATCGCGTGAGTGTTAGCAATTGTGAAAGACTAAATGATGGTTGAGTATGTGGACTTGCTGAGAAGCTCTTATATTGACTCTTTCCTATGTTATGATAAATTGCAATTGCTTCAATGATTGACATTATAGTTTGTTAGTTTTCAATGAAGTTTGTGATTCATACTTGAGTATGTTAATGAATTGTTACTTTAGCATAAGAGATCATATTACAATATATATATGTATGTTGCTGTTCTAAGAATGATCATGATGCCCTCATGTTCGTATTTTATTTTATCGACACCTCTATCTCTAAACATGTGGACATATTTTTTGATTTGGGCTTTCGCTTGAGGACAAGTGAGGTCTAAGCTTGGGGGAGTTGATACGTCCATTTTGCATCATGCTTCTACATCAATATTTATTGCATTATGGGCTGTTATTACACATTATATCACAATACTTACGCCTTTTCTCTCTTATTTTACAAGGTTTACATGAAGAGGGGGAATGCCGATAGTTGGAATTCTGGGCTAGAAAAGGAGCAAATATTAGAGACCTATTCTGCACATCTCCAAAAGTCCTAAAACTCCACGAGAATTATTTTCAGAATATATAAAAATATTGGGCGAAAGAAGTACCAGAGGGGGGCCACCCACCGTCCACGAGGGTGGGGAGCGTGCCCTACCCCCCTGGGCGCGCCCCCTGCCTCGTGGGCCCCCTGGTGGCCCTCTGATGCCCATCTTTGGCTATATGGAGTCTTTCGACGAGGAAAAAATCATAAGCAAGCTTTCGGGAAGAAACTCCCCCGCCACGAGGCGGAACCTTGGCGTAACCAATCTAGGGCCCCGGCGGAGCTGTTCTGCCGGGAAACTTCCCTCCGGGAGGGGGAAATCATCACCATCATCATAACCAACGATCCTCTCATCGGGAGGGGGTCAATCTCCATCAACATCTTCACCAGCACCATCTCCTCTTGAACTCTAGTTCATCTCTTGTATCCAATCTTTGTATCCAAACCTCAGATTGGTACTTGTGTGTTGCTAGTAGTGTTGATTACTCCTTGTAGTTGATGCTAGTTGGTTTACTTGGTGGAAGATCATATGTTCAGATCCATTATGCATATTAATACCCATCTGATTATGAACATGAATATGATTTGTGAGTAGTTACGTTTGTTCCTGAGGACATGGGATAAGTCTTGCTATAAGTAGTCATGTGAATTTGGTATTCGTTCAATATCTTGATGAGATGTATGTTATCATCCCTCTAGTGGTGTCATGTGAACAACGACTACATGACAATTCACCATTGTTTGGGCCTAGAGGGAGGCATTGGGAAGTTATAAGTAGATGATGGGTTGCTAGAGTGACAGAAGCTTAAACCCTAGTTTATGAGTTGCTTCGTAAGGGGCTCATTTGCATCCATATGTTTCATGCTATGGTTAGGTTTACCTTAATACTTCTATTGTAGTTGCGGATGCTTGCAATAGGGGTTAATCATAAGTGGGATGCTTGTCCACATAAGGGCAGTACCCAAGCACCCGTCCTCCCACATATCAAATTATCAAAGTACCGAACACGAATCATATGAGCGTGATGAAAACTAGCTTGACGATAATTCCCACGTGTCCTCGGGAGCGCTTTCCCTTATATAATAGTTTGTGCAGGCTTGTCCTTTGCTACAAAAAGGATTAGGCTATCTTGTTGCACCTTATTTACTTTTATTACTTGCTACCCGTTACAAATTACCTTATCACAAAACTATTTGTTACCAATAATTTCAGTGCTTGCAGAGAATACCTTGCTGAAAACCGCTTATCATTTCCTTCTGCTCCTCATTGGGTTCGACACTCTTAATTATTGAAAAGGCTACGATAGATACCCTACAATTGTGGGTCATCAGTAGGCACATCATTTCTAGTTGCGGTGGGTCAACACGAGGACTCATGGGTCGGTTCCATCCTGCGCCACATAGGTTGGACCGAGACGCGTTATACGAAGACCCATGTGGAGTACTCAGCGTAAAACATGAAGCTAGCTACTAGAGTCGTGGGGGACTCTATTCCCACTGGTGATAAGCCGACTATATATGATTTGTAACCCTAGGCCTCCAGTATGTTATAGAAGCTTGGGGGCTAGTTCGTCGATAGTATACACACACGCACAATCTCTAGTATTCACGTTTACTTTGTACACACCCCTATCACTAATATACAGTACCAAGAGTAGGCTTTTTCCTCAACTGCAAGGGTCCGAACTAGGGTAAAACTTTGCCTCATATTACCATCTAGCCTAACAGTCAGGGATATCCTACCGAATGATATGATGGAATCATATCTGCCAACTACTAAGAGAGACGTGTGTTTGGGGGGGAATGTGCGCGAGAGAGGCCTAAAGATAATGTGCATGCGGGAGACACGTAGGTACATATATGTGCGTATAGAGGGCTAGTTGAGACCGTGCGTGTATATATGCATGTGAGAGAAATAGTGTTTTCCAACTGAGATTAGTGAAAAGAGTGGTACATAGTAGTCAGAAAGAGAGAGAGAGAGAGAGAGAGAGAGATACAGAGAGATCATGTGTGTGAGACTCCCCGACACCCCGAGAGAGATTGTGAGCATGTGTGAAAGAGAAATGCCGATGCATATAAAGTGTGTGCACTTATGCGGTGAATAGAGAGATATATAGCGCATTTGTGAGAACGGGCCGAGGCATAGTGCATCTACGTGTAAAAGGCGGTTCTATGCATTAAATTAAAATATAAATGGCATTATTATTTTTGGATGAGATCATGAATTTTGCAAATTGCGTATGGACGAAAATCGGTCTATCACACACCCATACTCTATTGAATTCTAGCATGTGCACGTGTTTATTTCATATTATTGATCCATAGAGTGAGAGAGGTTTGAAATACAGGCAATGGATGCTTTTGCAATTCATATATAAACATTAATTAGTGCACTCCATGTTGTTAGTGTGAAGCACTTTATACATTTGTTACTTGCATGGATACATTCCAAATTGCTAGCTACGAAATAGAATACATGTCGAATTCAACATAAAGGGGGTTTCGAAGATTCGAATTCATAGGAAGTGCATTCATCTATTTGAACCCGAGATAATGGCATTTGTAAATCAGATGTAAAAGGGGGCATCAATCTTTGTTGTGCGTTTGAACATGCTATATATATTCATACGCATGTCTAACTTTTTTTGCAACCAAGGAGATTATATCTGGAACCATGCATGAACTGAGGTAAGTTGCATATTTTTAAATATATACTCGTGTACAATGTATATTCAAATGTACCCCCTCCATTCCAAAATAGTCGTAGCTTTAGGATTTTCAAGAGTAAAGACTTGTGAAGTTTGGCAAATCCTGAAAGTTCAATTCAAGTGAACTGAAAACGTTAATGCTTCTGCTCCCAAATATTGAACAAAGCGACAAATAGGCCTCTGGTCACCCGAAACCGCGCTAGACTAATGTTTGGTGGTACGAAATTACTGTCGTGACTCTGGCCCGTGTAGCCTATCGGCCCGATGTCCAAAGGTCTAAACCGGGGTAGGTTTGTAACTTCACAAAGATGCCAGTCTCAACCGCCTCCGAGAAGCATTCATACGTCGTGGGCGCCTAAACACCCATGTGCTCGGCCGAAATCTATCCCGCCCACATTTGGGACACTTGAGATTACTGTCCTACCACCAACCCGCAATATGTCCGAAATTTTAGATGGGGGCAAAGTTTGTAACTTTCCCCAAATATCAAACAAGCGCGTCCCAAACCGAAACATTGTTCCCCCTTAGTTCCCCGCCTCCCTCCATTTCCCCATTCATACTCCATGGGCGCCAAAATGCCCTCTCCACTAGCTGTGAAACCCCAGCCTCCTCTGTCCTCCACCCCATAGCGCCCAGTCCACCGTCTCCCTCCTCCATCATGCTGGAGCCGGTAGCCTGCCGTCGTCGTCCAACACAACCGCAACTGCAACGCCCTCAAGGACTTAGCAGCTGAAGCCGAGGTAGAGCTGCCTCCACAACGCCGACGCCGACGTGCGCTGTACCAGAACCACTCCGTGTAAGTGCATCTAGTGCCCCTTATTGATTTTGGTGTATTGAAGACTTATAGGTTAAGGGACTAATGTGTTTTTGAGTGTACACAGGTCTATAAGTCTATGAGCAGTTTGATATTTACAGAGAAAGTCAACCCCTAAAAATGAAGTTCTTCGACTGAAGACTTTGGATTTCTGAAGACTTTCTGAAGACTTTGAAAGTTAAGAAATTAGTGCAATCCTGAAGACTTGGTATTCATTTGAGGAACATGAAGCATGAAGACTTTTGTTTTCGTAGTTTCATTTTCTCTTTCTTGAGTCATAGGAAACACCGTACTGTTAAAGGGGTTCGAGGAAATACTAAGGAAAAATTTCCATGTCATGCTCAACTCAAAATCCTACACCTACCAATCCCTTCGATTGAAGCCATTGGAAATCTCATACAGTTCAGTCATATTCTTCAGTGACAGAGACGAAGTTCTTCTGGTCTCTGAGGAATTTGTTCTAACTGAGGAGTTAGGAATTCTCTAGTGCGGATTGCCTACACAGTGAGGAACATGATAGCCCCGAGGAATTTGATACTCAAATTTCCAGCCGTTGTTGTGCCTTGTGCCAGCTGTCCCAAAATATCTACCCACCTAACGGTCATATCATCGAAGGGCATTTATGTCTTATCATGTCGGGCTGCTCCCTATGCTATAAATAGCTGCCCCCTAAAACCACTAGCTGGTTCGCTGCTCCGAGAGAAACTGACACTTGTCATTTGAGAGCATCCCATCCTCCGAGGACTTTGAGCGAAAATCATCAAGTGAGGAAAACCCAAACCCAAACACCTACAAACCCCAAGTGATTGAGCATCACTGAAGAGATTGATCCTGCGTGGATCCGACGCTTGTTACCTTTGAAGACCGTGCTTCTTCCAAACGGTTAGGCGTCAAGGTCTAGAGCATTCAAGAGGAATTGTGGATCGCAGAGTGACCAAGTTTGTGAAGGTTCGGAAGTCACCTGAAGACTTACCACGAGTGATTGGGGGTGTGACCTTAGCTCAAGGAGAATACGACGAGGACTGTGTGTCCGGGACTGTGTGTCCTCAGGTTTAAATACCTAGCCGCTCCAACCAGATGTACAACTGAGACAACAATTGGAACTAGTCTACCAAATCATTGTCTTCACCAAGCTCACTGGTTCTATTTCCTCAACTCTTTCATTTCCTCATAACTGTGTTGAGTGCTTGCTTGTATCTGTGTTTGAAGACTTTGACTGGAGACTTTGTCAATTTCCTCAGTTCAATTTCTTCAGTCTGTTTGTCTTCATCATGTGTTATCCTGTGTTTACGCTTTCTGTACTATGTGCTTGTCTTCATTTCATCATCATGACTACGCTTGTGCTCTGTTATGTTTACTTTTGAGTACTTATTCCGCTGCTAGTAGTTCTTCCCTAAGGAATTTCCTCACCTGCAAATTCGTCAGTGAAGAATTCATAGAAGTCACCTATTCACCCCCCTCTAGTTGATATAACGCACTTTCAATTGGTATCAGAGCAAGGTACTCCCTTGTTTTGTGTGATTTTGGTTTAACCGCCTGGAGTTTTAGTTATGTCGACCACAGGAATGAAGACTGTGTCATGCCCCATCTTTGACGGTCACGAGTATCCCAAGTGGAAGGCAATGATGAAGAAGCGCCTCATGGCAATGAATAGTGAGCTATGGACCGTCACTGAGATTGGTCTGACCGATCTATGCAAGATGGCAGAAGCTGATGACATTCGCAAGTACACTGTTCTCAACCTCACGGCAAAGGATGTCATCTGCTCATGTGTGTCTCAAAATCAACTTAGGAATATCATACATCTCGATCATGCGAAGCTTATCTGGGACCGTCTCTCTGAGGTCTATGAAGGTCATCGAACCCGTCATGATCCTTGGTTTGAGGACTTCAAGGAATCTCTCAAAGCGATGACATTTGAATCAGAATCATCATCTTCTGCATCATGCCTTATGGCAAAAGATGCTAAGGTAACTGAATGCTATCTATCTGAATCCAGTGATGATGAATCCGGTGATGAATTTGGACCCAGCTATGTCAAACTTGCTTCCCTTGCCACTAAACAACAAAGAGCTTTGGAAAAAGTTCAATACATACTAAATAAGAGTGATGATATGTTGGGAGAAGAAATGGCTGAGAGTCTTCAGATGCTTCAGTCTAAGTTTCACAACCTTCAAGGTCATCATAACACTCTCTTATCTGATCATGAGAAGCTTTCATATGAATTTCTTCAAAGAAAGCAAGATCTTGAAAAGCTAAGAGTGAGTTATGAAGATCTTCAGAAAGAGCGCGATTCATTACTTTCTCAACAAATCAGCGCTTCTCAGGAAGAATTTGTTCCTCCATGCTTGAAGTGCATTGAACGTGAATCTGCTAATTCTTCACCTGAATATTCAAATGCTGCTAATGTTTCAAATTCTTCACCTGCCTCTGCTATCACTAATTCCTCATCTGAGGACATTGCTAGTATCACTGAAGATGCAGGGCTGAAGGAATTGTACATGACAGGCATGTACAAAAGCCTCAAAGGGCATCAGACTCTTTGTGATGTGCTTAAAAAGCAGATCCTCAACAGGAACCCTAGGAAAGAGGGTATTGCCTTTGAGAGGGAACTCAATGCTAATGGTACATATTGGAAGGCTGAGCAATACCCCAAAACCTCATGGGTTGCTGCAAAGGGACCTCTAGTTGATCCATCTAATTTATTTGGCTTTGCATGTGAATCTCCTCGTTCTGATGATGAGTCATTTGACTCCAACTATAAACTGTTCAAAAATCAGAATGGAGAAATATTTGCTAGATATGTTGGCACTAACTACAGGAACGGTCCTCCTATGAAGAAAATATGGGTTCCCAAAAGGTGCCTTGAAAGTCTTTAGGTGAATGTCCTCAGGACACCACCTTTGAAGAGTAGGAACCCCAGATCAAATTCTTCATATGGACCAAACTCCTCAAAAGGATCAAAGTCCTCATGTGAATATCATCGTGCTAACAACTCTGTTTTGCAGGGAAGAGCTAAGGGCTATGAATATGACCATTATTCTTCTAATTATTATGTTCATAAGTCCTCGAAGAATTTCTCTACTTATTCATATGCTTATCCTAACCCCTCTTATGTGAAATGAAATGGACTGGCTTCTATGCCACCTTTCTCGTATGGAGCTCGCAGAGTGATGAACTCTTTGCCACCCCTTCAGATGTGAGTGGTGAAGAAAAAGAACTAATCTCTTCTGCAGGGTCAGGTCTCCAGACATACGTAATTGTCTGAAGAATTTGCTGGAGACCTGAATGTGCCTCAAAGGACGCAGGCTAATCATGAAGAAATGAACTTTCATTTCTCACGTTCTCATACTGCTTTATCTATTCTATTGCTTGATGAAATTGATCTAATGAATTGATGTCATATTCTTCACTGATGAAGTATATGAGTTCGTAAGTTGCACTAATTCATCTGCAGGATGATCAACCCAAAGCCACTAAGTGGGTCCTCGATAGTGGATGTACAAATCACATGACTGGTGACAAGAATCTATTGATGGATGCTCCCTTATCACCATCGCATCTGAAGCATATCATGTTCGCTCACAAAGGAAAAAGTCAGGTATTGGGTCTAGGTAAGGTTGCGATCACAAAGGATCGACACATGGACAAAGTCATGCTTGTCGATTCCTTAGGATACAACCTCATGTCTATCTCAATGCTTTGCGATCTTGATATGGTTGTTGTCTTTGACAAGTACCGTTGTGTTGTGCTTATGGAAGCTGACAATTCCAAAGTCTTTGAAGGCTTTAGGAGAGGAGACCTGTATATAGTTGATTTCTCTACAGGACCGCAACCAGCCATGTGTCTACTTGCAAAAGCTTCAGAAGGCTGGCTCTGGCATCGGCGACTTGGTCATGCAGGCATGAGGAATTTGCACACGCTTGCGAAGAAGAAGCATGTCATTGGCATCGAGAATGTCAAATTCCTCAAGGATCACTTATGCGGAGCCTGTGAAGCTGGGAAGATGACAAAGGCTAAGCATCCAGCAAAGACTATCATGACCACCACTCGTCCATTTGAATTGCTTCACATGGATCTCTTCGGTCCTAACCATTATTCTGCAGTCTCGAATGATGCATCTCAATATGGATTTGTTATTGTTGATGATTACTCTCGATACACATGGGTACACATTGTTACTTACAAACATGAAGTGCAGGAAGTCTTCAAACGATTTTCCTCGAGGGCTTCAACCAACTTTGGTGTGAAGATCAAGCACATTAGAAGTGACAATGGAACTGAGTTCAAGAATTCTGGTCTTGATGACTATCTTGATGAACTTGGTATTACTCATGAGTTATCTGCTCCTTATACTCCTCAGCAGAATGGCGTCGTGGAGCGCAAGAATAGGACTCTTGCTGAGATGGCTTGCACTATGCTTGACGAATACAAAACGCCTTGTCGTTTCTGGATTGAGGCAATTGATACTGCGTGCCACATCATCAATAGAGTATATCTTCACAAATTCTTCAAGAAGACTGCCTATGAACTCCTCACCGATAAGAAACCCAATGTAAGTTATTTCAAAGTCTTCGGTGCTAAATGTTGGATTAGAGATCCTCATCACAACTCAAAATTTGCACGAAAGCACATGAAGGTTTTATGCTAGGTTACAGAAAGGACTCGCACACCGACAGAGTTTTCAACAACGTTCTTCACAAGGTTTTTGAAATTGTAGATGTGCGGTTTGATGAAACTAATGGCTCACAAAGAGAGAACCTACCTTCTGTGATATATGAACCAGCACCTGAGGAAACTATCAAGTTCAAGGCTACTGAGGATGTCATTCCTACTGAAGAATATGCTGAATAATTCATTCCAGAACATGAAGAACGTCGAGATAATGCACCTGAAGAAAATACTGAAGAAAATGGTGCTGAAGAAAATGCTGATCAAATTCCTCAACGACAACTAGCTCATCCTCGCATTGCAAAAGAAGTGCAAGTTGAAAAGATCATCAATGACATCACAGCGCCAAGTCCTCTCACACGCTCAAAGCTTCACATTTATCTAACTTTTGTGGGAACTATGCTTTTGTCTCTATCACAGAGCCCACTAAGGTAGATGAAGCATTTCTGGAGCCTGAGTGGATTCAGGCCATGCAAGAAGAATTACATCAGTTCAATCTCAACAACGTCTGGGAACTGGTCAAACATCTAGATCCTCGCAAGCACAATATCATTGGCACAAAATGGATCTATCGCAACAAGCAAGACGAAAATGGCCTTGTGGTAAGGAATACGGCACGTCTTGTAGCTCAAGGCTACACACAGGTTGAAGGAATTAATTTCGATGAAACTTTTGCACCTGTTGCTAGACTTGAGGCTATTCGCATATTACTTGCTTATGCTAACCATCATGATATCACTCTATATCAAATGGATGTGAAAAGTGCATTCCTCAATGGTAAGCTTGAGGAAGAAGTATATGTTGTTCAACCCCTGGGTTTTGAATATCCAAAGTATCCTGACAAAGTCTTCAGACTCAATAAGTCCCTCTATGGCCTCAAGCAGGCCCCATGGGCATGGTATGATACTTTGAAGGAATTCCTTATGAAGAAAGGCTTCAAACCCGGTTCACTCGACCCTACTCTTTTCACTAAATCTTATGATGGTGAATTGTTTGTGTGAAAAATATATGTTGATGATATTATCTTTGGTTGTACTGACCAACGTTATAGTGATGAATTTGCATATATGATGAGTGAAGAATATCAAATGTATATGATGGGAGAATTGAAATTCTTCTTAGGTCTTCAAATTCGTCAACAACGCAATGACATATTCATATCTCAGGAGAAATACCTCAAGGATGTACTGAGGAAATTCGGCATGCAAGATTGCAAAGGCGTCAAAATTCCTATGCCCACAAATGGTCATCTTTGCACTGATGAAAATCGTATCGACTTCAATCATAAGGTATACCACTCCATGATTGGTTCTTTATTGTACTTATGTGCATCTAGGCCAGATATTATGCTTACTGTTTGCATGTGTGCCCGATTTCAAGCTACACCGAAGGAATCACACCATAAGGCTGTGAAGCATATTCTTCGATATCTAGCTCACACACCAAAACTTGGATTATGGTACCCCAAGGGCTCGGCTTTTGATCTTATTGGATACTCTGACTCTGACTATGCTGGTGATCGTGTGGACCGCAAGTCAACATCTGGTACATGTCATTTGTTCAGATGATCTTTGGTCTGTTGGTCCTCGAAGAAACAGAACTGTGTATCACTATCTACTACTGAAGCTGAGTACATTGCCACTGGTTCTTGCTGTGCTCAATTGCTATGGATGAAGCAAACTCTCAAGGACTACAGCGTCAACATGAAGAATGTGCCTCTCTTCTGTGACAATGAGAGTGCTATCAAGATTGCTCACAACCAAGTTCCGCACTCGAAGACAAATCACATTCAGATTCATCATCATTTTCTTCATGATCATGTGTTGAAGGGCGACATTTCTATTGAGCATGTGAAGACTGAAGAACAGCTAGCCGATATATTCACTAAGCCCTTGGATGAGAAGAGATTTAGCAAGTTGCGGTGTGAGCTAAATACCTTATAATCTTCGAATGTTCTTTAAAAAGGACACTCATCCTAACACTTATGCAAAATTGATGACATAGATGTGCAACACATGAAGAAATGTTTTTCTTCAATCAATGAAGAATAACACTCTAAGTGTGAAGAAATTAACGAAGAATTTGATTCCTTGAACCCTACGACAATTGTACGCGGTGTCTAAAATCATCATTCTTATACGGTGGGTCACGCCACCACCAAAAGTTAAAAATCCTCAATTTGAGTTTTTTTGTGTTGAAATTCCTTAGTTGTTCAAATTCTTCAACTTTGCTTAGTCTTCATTGTTTCCTTCGTTTTTCTTCATTGGCTATATATATATGAGTTTATGTCCTCTACAACATTCACTTATGGCTATTTCTTCAAGTTGGTTTTTCTGCTAAGTGAATGTGATTGGACCCTTCCCCCTCCTTGCTATACTCAACCCAATCTGTTCACAAATTCTTCATGTGCGTTCTATTTGAAACTCGTTCAAAATCTTCACTGTTTCCTTGTCAGCTGAAGAAATTGCGAACGAAACTTGAAAACCTATCTTATCTAAATTTTTGGCTTTGCCACCCAAACCATTCCGCATCCCACGATATACTTATCTATTCACCCACGATCACATACGATCTCCACTTCTCAGTACGTGGGTGACACATGTCAAGTGAATGAGAAGGGTCAGGGGCACGTTCGTCCTAATTCTCCAGGCGAACAGTTTTTCACCGTGGATATAAATACCCCCTTCCCCTTCCTCACTTCCTTTACTCTGCTCGACCTCTCTCCATCTCGAGCTTCTCAAACCCTAGTGCCGCCACTACATCATCGTTGCCGGTGAGGAAAATCTTCACTGCCTCGACCTCATCGCCGTCGTACTCGCGCCGACCGCGGAAATCTTCACTCCGCCACCGTCGTAGCTGTCTTCCTCCGCCAAGTTAGGGCGTGGAAGATCTGCACTGACGAACTTCACATCTCCACATTCCAGTTTGTTGTGTTCTTCGTCCAGGGTAATTGAAAGTTATTTTACTGCCCTCTTTGATTCAAATGATTTCTACAAAATCCTCTAAGCTGTTTTTCTTCATATCTTCACACACTAAAACACCTCACATGTCATCTGTTCTTGATTTGTTTATCTAAGCTATGTTTTTCTTCAAGATTCCTCAAATGTGTGGATTTTCGATCTATACATCTCTGGAACCTAAGACAAAGAACGCTTAGTGAAATTCTTCAAGACTCATCTGGTCAAATTCCTCAAACTTGTTCTTTATGAAAAAACTTTTGAGAATGCATATGACCTCTCCAAATTCCTCGCAACTATACTCTG
Organism: Triticum dicoccoides; assembly: GCF_002162155.2. NCBI lineage: Eukaryota > Viridiplantae > Streptophyta > Magnoliopsida > Poales > Poaceae > Triticum > Triticum dicoccoides. The sequence goes on from NC_041388.1 coordinate 168,754,485, forward strand.
TTCACAGGTACTCATGTCAACTGCTGAATCACTAGGTTCTCATCAACTTAACTCATTTGCAGTGTTCCTCGAAGAAAAGTTGCATACCTCTTCAAAGAATTCAATTGTTCAAATTCCTCAACTGAAGAAAATGGCTGATGGTAAGAAGCCATAGAAAGGAGGAAAGAGGCCTGAGGTCAACACTGCCTTTGAAATACCTGAGGACATCTATGCTGGGTACTGCACACCCCCTGAGGAAGATAAAAATCAGCGCAAGGTGCGCATTCAAAAGATTGAGAGGAGATGGGCAAGAGAGTGGAGGGAGTACAGATATGTCACTCCCAAATATATGAAGAAATTTGCACTAAATCCTCCATGCCCAAGACCTCCGTTGGCACATGGTTAAATAGCTGATCCCACCAGCCTCAAGCATGGTGAGGATTATCCTGATGAATGGGCCAAGCGCCAGGCCAAGTTGGCCAAACAAGCGAAAGATGCAGTGAGTAAATTCAACAAAGACTCTGCTGCCGCTGCTGCTGTTGAGGCCTCTGTAAAGCCGAAGAAGGCCATGCCAAAGGAGCCTGCTCACAAGCCCAGTGCTTCACCAGCAATGCCCTCACGGCCAAGTTCCTCAGCTATGCCCTCACAGACAGATTCCTCAAAGCCCTCACGGCCAATTCCTCACGGTGCTCCTGCTTCTACAAAATCCTCAGCTCCTCCGCCAAAGTTTTCGGCTGCTCCGACCAAATCCTCAGTACCTGTGCATCTCGTGAGGTGCCAAAGGACCACAGGCATATCTATTGCCTCAGGAGCCTCTGCAAGTTCCTCAGCTGCTCCCACTCTTCCGAACAAAAAGACCACTGCTGGACGAGGTCCTCGACCAAGTCCTCACAAGAAACAAGTTGCTTTCCAAGTGCCCTCTGATGATGATGAAGATGATGATGAAGAACTTGCTGAAATCATCAGGGACAGGCAACTCAAGGCCGCTAGAGCCAAAGGCAGTAATGTGCCATTAATGCTGGATCCGAAGTTGATCCTAGACTTCATTGACTTGTGGCACAAGGACCCCAACACACCTCTCCCTGAGCTGAAACTCACTCCTGGTAAAAGTCATGTACTGACTCACTTCATTGATGAAGAAAAATGGAAATTTGAACAGGGAAGGAGGGTGAAGAAAGCGCAGTACAAGAAAGAGCGCTTTCTAAAGCAAAACGTTCTGAAGCTTTCACCTGAAGAACTTGTTACTCTTCAATCTGAAATCAAGAAATTGAGTGATCAATGATCGCTATTATGCTGACTGGCTAGGAGCCAAAGTTAGATTTGTAAAGATAACTGAACAATTCACTTCCAATGTTGCAGCCCCAACGCAACAAGAAATTCCTCAGGCTGAAGCATCTGCTCAGCCGACTAAAGAAAATGCCAGCACTGCTGATGAAAATCAGGTTGCTGAAGAAAATGTGAGTTCTAGGGCTGATGACTGCATTCCAGCCGCTGATGAAATTTCCACGGCATCCACTAGTGGTGCGCCTGAAGAAAATGAACAAGTCAGGGCAACTGCATCAGTTGCGCCTGAAGAAATACAACTCAATTCCTCTGCTCCCGTGCCTATACCAACTCGATCCTTCCATCTGCATCAGATGTGAAGAAAACCAAGGCTGTAGAGTGTGCAGTGGTGAAGAAAAGGAAGGCATCAACTGCATCAGATTCTTCAGATCAGAAGAAGATGAAGCCATTGACTAGCTCATTTGCAAACCCCATTGATGTTGTTCCTATCTCAACCATGTCACCAAAGGACCTTGTTCCTTTTGATGAAGAATATGTGATTCCAAATGAATATGATGAAGAGAATCCCTCTGCTACTTCGTCAGAGCAGATGGATGAAGAAATTGAAGTGGATACAATCCCTGCAACACCAGTTGTCTCCTCGCCTATGCCTCAGTTTACTGCTGAAGATGCCGGTGTTGAAGAAATGGGAGATGAAGATGTGGACATTGGCTGTACCACACCCGTGCTAAGTGATGAATTTTGGGAAAGTCAACACCCCAACTCTACACTCTTCACACCATTGCAACAAATTCCTCAGTCCCCAGTAACTACTGTACAAATGGGATCTGATGAACCACATGCCACACCGTTTGTCCATGAAGAAATTCCAGCCACCAGTGCTGAAGATGATGTAGATGAAGAATTGAAGTCTCAGGCTGCCACTAAAGCAGCACCTGAAATTCCTCAGCCTGTGGAACCTGAGATCGAGATCCCGGAGGTTGTGATGCAATTGACTGACACTCCTCACCCCAAGCCAAATGATCCATTCTCAAAGAAGCAGAAATTCAAGGCTGATGATTTCTTTGGCGAGCACGTGTTCTTCACTAACTACAATCATTATGACTCTACTCGTTTAAGGAGGAAGCGTTTCTGGACTGCAAGCCAGGCCAACTTCTATTCTTCACTACTTTTCAACAAAGACAAAATCTTCTACCATGAGCATATTCCTCATGTGGACATGGAATCATTACCTTGCTTCTCTCTTGTGCTCATTGTTCTTCATGATGCATGCCTCCTCAACTTTTGCTCCGACATTGTTGATTGGAATGAAGAGCTTATTGTTCAGTTCTACGCAACATTGCACATCACAGGTGATCCTGAAGATATCAACACATGGGTCTTGGACTAGATGACCGAAAATACTCACAATAAGACACCGGCCTCTGAATTGCTTCACGCCCTACCCATCAGTCCACCCAGTGAAGGAGCTCGTTGCCTGTATCATGAACCAGAACTCACAACCCATTAGATGTGTAAGTGCATCTAGTGCCACCCCTAGTTGGTTTTGGAGTATTGACGACAAACCTAGTTGAGGGACTAATGTGTTTGTGAGAATTGCAGGATAACACAGGTAGAAGTCCCTCATTGATTCGGTTTTACTACCAGAGATGACCCCTAAAAATGTATGAAGACATTGAAGTCAAAGGTGGTATATGAAGATATTCACATTGAAGACAATGACAAAAGAAGACACGTTATGAAGCCAATGGAGCTCGAAGACTTAGATCTTTCGTAGTTCTTTTTCTTGTGTGTTGAGTCATAGGAACCACCGTACTATTAAGTGGGGTCCAGGAGAACCAGTCAGAATGGCTGAAGTGATGCCTAAACCAAAAACCTATGTCTTTGAGTGAAGACAATGAGAGCGAATCTTGTCCAGAGCTGGACAAGTCAGCTTTGCTTGTAGCCCAAGTAAAGTTGCCATGAGAGTTTGAAATCTGACCGTTGAGACACGTGTCAGTTCCTTAGTGACCCAGGGTCATTTCGGACAAATCAGGTCGGGTTGCCAAGTGGCTATAAATAGCCCACCCCCTACAACCATAAACGGTTGGCTTCTCAGATTTCAGTGCACGGCTTTTGTCATTTGAGAGCAACCCACCTTGAAGCCTTTGAGAGAAAATTCCTAGCGAGGAGAAAGCCCTAACCACCCAGAGCCAGAGTAAATTGGGCATCACTTAAGTCTTCTTGTCTGTGTGATCTGAAGACTTATTACACTTGAGGACTGTGCATCCTCCAGACGGTTAGGCGTCGCGTTCAGAGCATCCAAGAGACATTGTGGATTGCCAGTGAACGAAGTCTGTGAAGGTTTGGGAGTCTACCTTGAAGACTTACCAAAGTGATTGGGCGAGGACTATGTGACCTTAGCTCAAGGAGAATACGGTGAGGACTTGGTGTCCTGAGCTGCGTGTTCAGGACTAGGTGTCCGGGACTGTGTGTCCTAAGGTTTAAATACCTAGCCGCTCCAACCAGACGTACAGTTGTCACAGCAACTGGATCTGGTCCAACACATCATTGTCTTCAACGAGTCACTGGTTTCATCTTCACTTCCTTTTACTTACTGTTACTCATTGTGAAGCCATTGCATGCTTGCTATATCTTTTGTCTTCACAACATAACTGTATGATTTGATTGGCTTCATAACTTCTTCCTACCTGATCCTAATTACACTGCAGCTACTTGTCATTGTGCTTTCACTCTATTGAATACTTGACCATGGCTTGCCTGGTGTAATCTAACTTCCACTGCATAGTGATAGGCATATCTCTACTGTTTGTCTTCACCCCCCCTCTAGTCGATATAACGCACTTTCAATTGGTATCAGAGCTTGGTGCTCCCTTGTTCTGTGTGATTCGGTTTACCCACCTGGAGTTTTAGCTATGTCGACTGCAGGGATAATTAAAGTCTTCGCTGCATGCCCTGTCTTCGATGGAACTGAATATCCCTACTGGAAGAATAAGATGCGTATGCATCTTGAAGCCATTGACATCGACCTATGGTGTGTCGTTGAGAACGGCGTTCCCAAGGCTGGAGAAGGTGTCACTGCTGCTGATGTCAAGAAATTCGTTCAACTAGATTCTACTGCCAAGAACATCATCTGTGGTCATCTGACCAAAGGACAGTATGGCCGTGTGAGTGCTTTGAAGACATCCAAGCTAGTCTAGGACTGGCTCTCCAAGGTCAATGAAGGCATCTCAACCCAGAGAGATCGAAGAATCAGTGTCCTTTGCAATCTCTTCAACCGCTTCAAGCGAAATGACAATGAGAATGTCCAGCACACATTTGACAAACTCACTGACATCACAAATGAGCTTCAAGCCCTCGGCGCTACTGAGATCACCAAACATGAAGTCGTCAAGATGCTGCTGAGATCACTTGATAGTTCGTTTGACATCCTAGCCTTGATGATTCAAGAACGTCCTGATTTCAAGACACTCGATCCATCTGACATACTTGAGAGGCTCAACACACATGAGTTTCAGCTTTCTGAGAAAAGAGATATCTACGGTCCAAACTATGGGCGAACTCGTGCCTTGAAGGCAAAAGCTGTTTCCTCATCTGAAGAAGAATCTGACAGCAGTTCTGATGATCCTGAAGACATTGGAAGGGAACTTGCAATGCTAGTGAAGAAGTTCCAAAAATTCACCAAGAAGAAAGGCTTCAGAAAGTCTTCATGATCTAGCTCAAGGAATGATGAAGCTTCTGCTCATGACTACAAGAAGAAAACATGCCACAAGTGCAAGAAAACTAGACACTTCATCTCTGAGTGTCCACAATGGGACAATGAGAACAGAAAGAAGAAGAAGAGCAAGGAATATGACTCTGACGACAAGAAAAAGAAGAAATACACAAAGTCTTCTTCCAAGTCTTCCTCAAAGTCTTCATCACACAAGAAGAGCTCATCTGGCAAGGCACGTGCGTTTGTTGGCAAGGAAATGGATTCAGAGGAGGAGTCCGCTTCTGAGGAGCCAGAGGTGGAGTCTGAGGAGGAGTCTGATTCTGGCATTGCAAGTCTGGCTACAGCATACGTCGCCAAGTCCATCTTCAATACTAAAGACAATGACTTCATCACCGACGCCGATGCAAATGACAAGGACTACTCCACTCCTACCTACTGCTTCATGGCACGCGGTGCCAAGGTAAACAAACGCACTACTCACTATCGAACATCTAGTGACGATGACTCTGATTGTGATTCAAAACCCAGTTATAAAACACTTGCTAAAATTGCAACTGAACAACAGAAAGCCATGGAACATATTCAAAAATTGTTAGACAGAAGCAATGATCTGTTGGGTGCTGAAATGACTCGATCTGAATCCTTAATTGAAGACATAAAAAATCTTCACGTTAAGTATCAGGAACTTGAAGATCGTCATGATACTCTCTCAACAACTCATGAAAAGCTTTCCTATGATTATCTTCAAAGGAAGCAAGAACTTGAGAAATTGAGGGCGGCTCATGAAGATCTTCAAAAGGAAAATGAGTCACTTCGCGCCGAACAGATCAGTTCCGCTCAGGAAGGATTTGAACCACCATGTCTTAAATGCATTGAGCGTGATAATGCTACTTCTGTTGCTGAATGTTCCACTGCTACTGCTGTTGCAATATCTTCAACTATTGATGTGGTAACTAACCCCTCTGCTGAGGATACCACTGCTATTGCTGATGAGAATGCTAGGTTGAAGACATTGCTTGAAACAGGGATGTACAAAAGTCTTAAAGGACATCAGACATTATGTGATGTCCTCAAGAAGCAGATTCTGAACCGAAACCCTAGGAAAGAGGGTGTTGGGTTCGTAAGGAAAATAAATGCAGATGGCTCTTACTGGAAGCCTGAGCAGTACCCCAAAACCAAGTGGGTTGCTGCAAAGGAACCTTCAGTAGATCCATCCAATTTATCTGGCTTCACTTATGCTAACCCCATTATCATTGATGAATCCTTTGATGCAAACTATATACTGTTTAAGAATCAGAATGGTGAAGTGTTTGCCAGGTACATTGGTACTAACTGCAGGAATGGACCGCCTATGAAGAAGATCTGGGTTCCAAAAAAGTGTCTGGAAAATCTTCCTGTGAATGTCTTCATGACACCTCACTTGAAGAATACAAACCTCAGACCAAAGGCTTCATACGGTCCAAAGGCTTCATACAAACAGAGGACTCACCTGAGTCACACTAACGCAAATGTTTTGCAGGGAAACCATACTCAGGCATATGAATATGAGAGCGGTTCATCAAACCATCACGTTCATATGACCAAAAATTATTCTGCTTATTCTTATGAGTACTATTGTCCACCTGCAAGACTGTTTGCTAAGGCTACAAAGCCAAAATTCTCAGATGCTGCACTTAGACTTATTGCTTCTAAGCCACCCTTGAAGATGTGGGTGGTTAAGAAGGCTTAACTCTCTTTTGTAGGGAAAGGTCTCCAGCAGAAAACCAAAATCTTCTGACGCTATTGCTGGGGACCTTAAAAATCTTGTAGGGCGCAAGATAAAATGCCCGAATGGCATCATTATGTACTTCGTTCCTGAATCGCATGCTACTCTCCCTATTAGTCCTAATCTGGATCTAAGTTTTCATAACCCACTGGTTCGTCAAATGTTTTTTCTTCACAATTCTCTTCGTGAAGCCTATCCCCCTAACTGCACTGTAGGGTACGACACCAACATCTTCAAAGTCTTCATAATGGATTATTGACAGTGGGTGTACAAATCACATGACTGGCAAAAGAAGCCTTCTTATGGACTCAACCTTACGTCCATGCGACAAGAGCCACATCACATTTGCTAACACTGGTAAAAGTAAGGTATTGGGTCTAGGTAGAGTTGCAATCTCAAAGGATCAACACATGGATAAAGTCATGCTTGTTGAATCCCTTGGTTTCAACTTAATGTCTGTCTCAATGCTTTGCGATTTGAACATGGTCGTAATATTTGAAAAATTTCGTTGCCTTGTACTAATGGAATCTGACAAGTCTCTAGTGTTTGAAGGGTATCGGAAAGATGATTTGTATGTGGTAGATTTCTCAGCAGGGCCACAACTTGCAGTATGTCTTCTTGCAAAAGCTTCAGAATGCTGGCTTTGGCATCGGAGGCTTGGGCATGCTGGAATGAGGAACCTCCACACCCTTGCGAAGAAGAAACATGTCATAGGCATCGAGGGCGTCAAGTTCAAGAAAGATCACTTATGCAGTGCCTGTGAAGCAGGGAAGATGACGAGGGCAAAACATCCCTCGAAGACAATCATGACCACTACTCGACCCTTCGAACTGCTTCACATGGATCTTTTTGGTCCCACTCACTACTCAACTTTTACTACTACTGCTTGCCTCTATGGCTTTGTCATTGTTGATGATTACTCTAGATATACTTGGGTACACATAATCCTTTACAAGACTGAAGTGCAGGATGTCTTCAGACGCTTCGCCAATCGAGCTATGAACAATTACGGCGCCAAGATAAAGCACATCAGAAGTGACAATGGCACTGAATTCAAGAACACTGGCCTTCATACATATCTTGATACCTTGGGCATCACACATGAATTCTCATCTCCATACATGCCACAGCAGAATGGCGTCGTCGAACGCAAGAATAGAACACTCATTGAGATGGCCAGAACGATGCTAGATGAATACAAGACTCCAAGAAAATTCTGGACGGAAGCCATTGACACTGCATGCCATACAATCAATCGTGTGTATCTTCACAAACTTCTGAACAAGACATCTTATGAACTCCTAACTGGCAAGAAGCCAAATGTCAGTTACTTCAGAGTATTTGGCGCAAGGTGCTGGATCAAGGACCCACACCACACCTCAAAGTTTGCACCAAAAGCACATGAGGGTTTTATGCTTGGATATGGAAAGGATTCGCACTCCTACAGAGTCTTCAATCTCTTTCACTACAAAGTGGTTGAAACAGTGGATGTGCGGTTCGATGAGACTAATGGTTCACAAAGAGAGCAACTACCAAATGTGCTAGATGAAGTTCCAGCTAGTGAGTCAATCAAGCGGTATGGGAACTGGAGACATTATACCTTCTGAAGCTCATCCTGAAGAAGAACTTATCATCTCAGCACCTGATCAACATGAGGACAATGCTCAGCCTGAAGACATTCCTCCCAACAACAACACAGATCAGCAAGAGCAAAGTCTTCGCCCTGTACATCCTCGCGTTGCCAATGAAGTGCAGATTGAAAGAATAATTGATAGCATCAATGCACCTGGTCCACTCACTCATTCAAGGGCAACTCAGCTAGCAAATTTCTATGGGCACTTCGCATTCATCTCAATATCAGAATCCAAGAAAGTTGAAGAAGCCTTCATGGAACCTGAATGGATTCAAGCTATGCAAGAAGAGCTTGAACAGTTTGAGCTGAATAATGTATGGGAACTGGTTAAGCGTCCTGATCCACGGAAGCACAACATAATAGGCACCAAATGGATATACTACAACAAGCAAGATGAGCATGGTCAAGTTGTCAGAAACAAAGCTCGTCTCATTGCTCAAGGATATACTCAAGTGGAAGGCATTGACTTCGATGAAACATTTGCTCCTGTGGCTAGGCTTGAAGCCATACGCATACTGCTGGCCTATGCAAATCATCATAACATACTTCTATATCAAATGGATGTGAAGAGTGCCTTTCTCAATGGCAAGATTGAAGAAGAAGTGTATGTTGCACAACCGCCTGGCTTTGAAAATCCAAAACATCCTGACATGGTATACAAGCTCAACAAGGCACTGTATGGCCTCAAACAAGCCCCTAGGGCCTGGTATGACACACTCAAATACTTCCTGAAGAGCAAAGGCTTCATACCTGGTTCCCTAGATCCCACTCTTTTCACGAAGACATATGATGGTGAACTGTTTGTGTGCCAAATATATGTGGATGACATTATCTTCGGCTGCACCAATCAGAAGTACAGTGAAGAGTTTGGATATATGATGCAAGAGCAATATCAGATGTCCATGATGGGGGAGCTGAAGTTCTTCCTTGGTCTTCAAATACGACAACAACGCAATGGCATCTTCATATCTCAAGAGAAGTATCTCAAAGATTGCCTGAAGAAGTTTGGTATGCAAGACTGCAAAGGCTTCACAACACCAATGCCAGCCAAACATCATCTGGGTCCTGACGACAATGGTAAAGAGTTCGATCAAAAGGTATACCGCTCCATGATTGGTTCTTTACTTTATCTATGTGCATCTAGGCCAGATATTGTGCTTAGTGTTTGCATGTGTGCTCGATTTCAAGCGGCATCAAAGGAGTCGCATCACTTAGCTGTGAAGCGAATTCTTTGATATTTGGCTCACACCCCAACTCTAGGATTATGGTATCCAAAGGGCTCAGAGTTTGATTTGGTTGGATTCTTGGATGCTGATTATGCTGGTGACAAAGTTGATCACAAGTCTACATCAGGCACATGTCACTTTCTGGGACGATCACTTGTATGTTGGTCTTCAAAGAAGCAGAACTGTGTATCTCTCTCCACTGCTGAATCTGAATACATTGCTGCTGGATCTTGCTGCGCTCAGCTTCTGTGGATGAAGCAAACACTCAAGGACTATGGCATTCATCTGAAGGAAGTGCCACTTTACTGCGACAACGAAAGCGCCATCAAGATTGCCAACAACCCAGTTCAGCACTCGAAGACAAAGCACATTGAAATTCGTCATCACTTTCTCAGAGATCATGTTGTGAAGGAAGACATTGATATCATACACGTCAACACTGAAGAGCAATTGGCAGATATCTTCACCAAGCCCTTGGATGAGAAGAGGTTTTGCAAGTTACGGTGTGAGCTAAATATCCTGGAATCCTCAAATGTCCTGTGATCAGGCACACATCCTAACCCTTATGCATATTGATGACTTAGATGTGCAACACACGAAGTGAAGTATATCTTCAATCAATGAAGATATACATTCTAAGTGTGAATACATTAATGTGGAAATTGACTTCAGAGCGCCACGATAATTGTGCGCCGTGTCTGGGTCTAATACTTCCTATACAGTGGGTAACGCCACCACCAAACGTTCTATTTTGAAGTGTTTCACTCTTGGCGTTACCTTGCAATGTCTTCACATTTGGTTTGGCTTCGAACTCAACATATATTCATGATTATCTTCACTAGGTTGATTATATAGATATATATATATATACTAGTGTTCTGTCCTCTACAGCATTCACTTATAGCTCTGTCTTCTTGGTTGAATCTTTTGAACTAAGTGAATGTGATCGGACCCTAATCTCTATATGCTCTCTATCTCAAACTCTATCTCTCCAAATCATATGCATTCTATTGAAACTGTCGAATGTCTTCTCTGCGTCCTTGTCAGCAGAAGACACAGAGACAACCTTTAAAACCGTTTTCAATGCTCATTCATCCACAAGAAATCCGGAGAAGTAGGAACGACCGCCCAACAATCCAGGCGTGCGTGGGATGTGGAACTGCCCCCAAAATACCGCATGATGGCCACGTACTACTCAGATGCGAATCGCCAGGGGCACCTGAGTAATAGCGCAGTGCCGCCCCTGCGCCTATAAATTCACACTTACCACGGTCATTATCTCCTTCTTCCACCCTCGCACGAACCCTAGCGCCACCGCTAGCTCTCGACGACGCCGGCGACGAAGCGCTTGACTGCCGCAACCTCTCTGACGCCGTCTTCACGCCGATCGCGGACATCGTCCTCTCCGCCGTCGCCGTAGGTGTCTTCCGTCGCCAAGTTAGGGCACGGAGGATTGAACTGCTCGGCATCATCTCCCACTCTGTCTAGCAGTTCCAAGTGTGGTAAATAAAACTTCTTTTTACAGCCCCTGTTGATCTCATGGTTCTGTCACTTTCTACCATCAGAAGTTTCTCTTCACACAAGTTAGATCTTTCAATCTGCATCTCATAACATACCTAGTATATTTACTTGTGCTTCATGAAGTAGTTAGATTCCTCACTTGTACTGATCTGTGGGTTCGTACAAATCTGGAACCAACTTCTTTTCTATGAGTGAATGTCTTCGCATGATGAGATCAATGTCTTCTAAACTGATTTATCTTCAAAATCTTCTGAGAATGCATATGACCTCTTCCCCTTCCCTCGCACCTTAATGCTGTCACAGGTACATGTCCATGGGAGAATCCTTTGGTTCTCATAGTCTGCATTCATTTGCAGAATTCTTACAGCATCACATAAATTCTCCTGAAGCCAGTTCCTGTTGGTCCAGCAAGAAAAAGCCTTTGAAGCCTTTGAACGTCTTGAAGCCTTTCAAGTTAAAGTTTATGGCTTCAGAAACAGTAGCAAGGAAGGGGGGCAGACAGCGACGTGGAGGAACATCCAAAGATCTGCCTGATGAACTGGCAGAAATGTATAAAACAGATCCTGAAGAGAATTATGGTCAGCGCAAGACCCGAATCCAATGGATTCGACGCTATTGGGCAGAACAATGGTTCAAGTACCGCTTCACAACCCAAGAGTATGCTGAGAAGAGTGCCATCAAAAGACCGTGGGGAGACATCTTATTCAAGAACCTTGTACCCAGGACCAGAGATGAAGCCATTGCTCAAGGCTTCTACCCGTGCATGGTCCGAGGACCACAGCCTGCTGAAGCACATCCGTCGTCACTACTTTGGTGTCATGACGACAATCTGTTCAAGCGCAACTTCCAGTGTGCCCAGAACTCAGCGAAGCAGAACAAGAAGAAGTTGGGTTTAGACTTCAACCCTGGTCCCTCCGCACCAAGGGCAGATGGCACACCGACGCAGAACCCAATATCATCGGTCCATATGTCAACCTTGAGGGCCTCATCACCCGCATCTTAGTCCAAGGGACTGCCATGAATGACCCTCCAGCTGACTCTGAGTCTGATGAAGCTCCTGCTGTACCGAAGCCAAAGCAGTCGAAGAAGCCAAAAGCTTCAAAGCCGGCCCCTTCGCCAAAAATCTCAAGGGAGAAGCCATTGGCAACTGCACCTCCTGAAGACAGTGTGCAGTCTGAAGACGTCTCCCGCGTCTCCAAGCCCCAGAAGGCCAAGATTCCTCAGCCACACACCGGCAAGGAGCTCACAGCTGCTGCCATTCTGCGCAGCGAAGCCATTGATCTGTCAAGTGATGAAGATCTTGGAGATGACGCTCTCGAGCAGCTCATCAAGAGCAAAGAAGAAGCTGAAATCTTCAACAATTTGCCTCTCTTTTATGTCGCCATCATCCACAACTTCATCGACGAATGGTTTGCTACACCAAACATCAGCTTCGAAGATCTGCAGCTGCCAGTTGGCCTCAGCGTCGCCTTCCAAGGCGCTATTGCTTCAGAACTTGCAATTGCCCAGCGCATTGTTGAACTAAAGCACAAAATTGATCATGAAAAGGCTCAGTTCAAGAAGCATATGGCCAAGCTTAGTGTGCAAGAAGTAAAGAGCTCCAAGATCATGTTGCACGAACTAAAGGAAAATTTTCTGAAGAAGCATGCATAAGCTCAAGGTTCGCGGGAGCAAATGAAGACTCTGGCAGACATATGTGTGCAGGCCTACAATGAGGCTGAGAAGCGCAAGGCACTTGGGCGTCCCGGCATCGACCCCAGGATGGCCGCGAAGAAGAAGAAGAAGCCTGCTATGGCTGAACCAGAGGCCCCAAGGCAAGAAGCAGTTCCAATTGTCTTCCCAACTGCAACGACTGGCTCGAAGCCAAAGGGCCGGTCAACCGCTTCAGAGCTCAAGAAGACGCGAACTGCAGAGGATGAAGCCAGGAAGCGGAAACATTCTGAAGCCTCTCCTTCTGCCCCCTCTCAGAAGAAGCGAAAGATCAAGAAAGCTTGGGCTGCTCCCATAGAGCCCTTGAGGGTTGAACCCCTTTCTGTCGTCTATCCTGACGCAGAACGACAACTGACAGTTCATGAGCCTGCTTCCACAGAGGCTCCTGAAGCTGAAGACATACCAGCAGCCGACCCCATCGCTGCTGAAGACATTGGTCATCAGGACAATGTACAAGATGATGCAGCCCTTCCTTAGTATGAGAACAGCGAACTCATCAGCATTGGTCATCCTCTGACGCCAATTGCACAAGATGCGTCATGGGCGGATCGCCCGCAAGAGGAAGAAGACTATGAGGCCCAGCCCACTCCAACCCCACAGGCGTCGTCTGCGTTCCGCAGGCTTCGCAAAGGTCCAAGGCCTCAAGTCTATGCTGAAGACATTCCGGCTGCATCAGTCGCAGAAGAAGCACCACAAGAGCCCACTCCTCTGCTCCACCAAGAAGCAGTTCTCCAGGAGAACGTGCTTGTGACCGACCCTCCAGCTAGTCAGGCGGAGGCTGAAAATATTGAGGCTGCCACAACCAACACTGAAGACAATGTGGAGCCCTCCCCACCAAAAGCTTCAGAAGACAACGAAGCTACTGATCCAGACACTTCTGTTCCTGAGTCTGCTGCAGGTCCTCAATTTGATTACCATGTTGAGCACAGGCCTCATGTCCAGAAGCCAGTCCCAAGGCTGCCGAGGTTCCCAGGTCCTGCATCAGCACCTGGCTCCTTTAACATCAATAGCTTCAAGGCAGATAATACGTTCTTCAACAGCTCCAAGAACCCCTATTCAAGGGAAAGGATTTCATCAGATAGGTTCTGGAGCTATCCTCAGCGCAGCTACTATTCATGCATCCTATACAACCAAGGTCGCATTTTCCTGCACAAGCGCCTTGATGTTGAAGCCATTGCTGGTCTGCCCTGTCTAGAGGAAGCGTTGGATTGCTTCAAGCAAGTGGGACTGCTGCAGTTTGTAACTGATGAAGAGCACTGGAATGAAGAGCTTCTGCTGCAGTTGTATGCCACCCTCCACATCAAAGGATACAACAGAGATCCGAAGACTTGGGCCCTGGATTGGATGACCGGCAATGTCCATCACGAAGCCAATGCATTTGATATCATTGAGCTCACCGGCCTACCCACTCCTGGAGAATTCTTCGAGGAAGGGTGTCCACTACACACTGAAGCTCTTGAGAGCATATTCCAGAGGCCTGAACCGAATATGAGTCAGATGCTCTCCATGATGAAGCCATTGCCCCACGATGCTCCTTATCCAACAGAGTTCTTCGTTGAAGACTTTGAGTACCTGCCCAGAACCATCTATCACATTATCCGGCGGACTCTCTGGCCTATCAAAGGGCACTCTCCAAATGCCAAGATCGAGGGTGCAATGAAGACTCTGATATTTTGTATCCTTCATGGCAAATGCTTCAACGCACAGGACTTCTTCATACGCCAACTTGCTGCATCAGGCTCAGATTTACTTGGTTTGAAGTTCTATGCTCCTTGGGTAATCAGACTGATCAAGCTTCACTCTGCAATCTCATATCAGCCCTCAGCCCGCAACCATCGGATCTTCTTGCCAGATGTGGATACCTCTGCTGAAGCTATATATCCTGAGCCTGCCAAGCAACCTTTGAGTCTTCAGAATGCAGAACACCAGAGCTTCACTCAAAACGTTGAAGGTGTTGAAGCCATCTCCAGGGTGTATCCTTTGGCTGGCACTACACGTGCACCACACCCTGCTTCAACTGAAGCCACCAACAGTGCCACTGCTTCAAGACCCAAGAAGCGCACTCGTGTCCTCAACGACCGAGAGCTTCTTGTGGCCCTTCATCAAAAGCAGGATAGGCATCATGACTGGTTGAAGAGACAAATGAAAAGCCTCTTGGTGGATGTAAATCGTATCCGAAATCTTGCCACCAAGAATGCTTTTGTTACCCATGAAACCTGTCGTCGTACATGGAAAGGGCTATCAATGATATGTACTGAAGCTGAACTTGAAGAGGATGGCTTCACTGAGCAATTCAAGTTTGACACCACACCTCCTAGAAGGGCTGTGATGCGAAGCACTCCATCTCTTGAAGACTCTGAGTTTTCTTCCTCTGCTGCCACAGTCACTGCCAGAATCATTGATGAAGAAGACGATGCTACCTCACCGCCACCTGCTTCAGCACCTCCAAGCTCTTCTGCAACGCCAAACAACGCCAACAACCCTGCTACTTCATCGACTCCTCAAGGGAACGAGTAGAGGCTCTATGTCTTCAAACCTTTTTGGTCATTACTGACAAAAGGGGGAGAAGCATATGAGATTGATAGTCTTCAAGCGGGTTCATATGGGCGGGTGCCTTATATTTTGCTTCATGCTTACAACTCTCGTTTTTTTGCTACATTTGGTTCTTACGAGTTGTAACACTTAAACCAGATGGTCGTCTGCTACTTGTTTGCCACCCTGTTATGCGAAGATAAATTCCGCATGTGCGACGATAAATTCCGCACTTATCTCATTCTGCAGACGTCCATTTTCCATTATGCATGTCATTATCTTCATATACTTTCACATGCATAGTGGATTGTCATCATAAGCTGAAGTGGATCTCCACAAGTACAACCTGCCATGTGCATTTGCATTCCAAAAGCAAATTAACTTATATGCACATCTTCAGGGGGAGCCCTTGCAACTTATGAAGACAATTCCTTATCCTTTACAATTTCACAGACTATATTCCCCGTTGAAAACTTCAACTAGTTTGTCATCAATCACCAAAAAGGGGGAGATTGTAAGTGCATCTAGTGCCACCCCTAGTTAGTTTTGGAGTATTGACGACAAACCTAGTTGAGGGACTAATGTGTTTGTGAGAATTGCAGGATAACACAGGTAGAAGTCCCTCATTGATTCGGTTTTACTACCAGAGATGACCCCTAAAAATGTATGAAGACATTGAAGTCAAAGGTGGTATATGAAGATATTCACATTGAAGACTATGACAAAAGAAGACACGTTATGAAGCCAATGGAGGTCGAAGACTTAGATCTTTCGTAGTTCTTTTTCTTTTGTGTTGAGTCATAGGAACCACCGTACTGTTAAGTGGGGTCCAGGAGAACCAGTCAGAATGACTGAAGTGATGCCTAAACCAAAAACCTATGTCTTCGAGTGAAGATAATGAGAGCGAATCTTGTCTAGAGCCGGACAAGTCAGCTTTGCTTGTAGCCCAAGTAAAGTTGCCATGAGAGTTTGAAATCTGACCTTTGAGACACGTGTCAGTTCCTTAGTGACCCAGGGTCATTTCGGACAAATTAGGTCAGGTTGCCAAGTGGCTATAAATAGCCCACCCCCTACAACCATAAACGGTTGGCTGCTTAGATTTCAGTGCACGGCTTTTGTCGTTTGAGAGCAACCCACCTCGAAGCCTTTGAGAGAAAATTCCTAGCGAGGAGAAAGCCCTAACCACCCAGAGCCAGAGTAAATTGGGCATCACTTAAGTCTTCTTGTCTGTGTGATCTGAAGACTTATTACACTTGAGGAATGTGCATCCTCCAGACGGTTAGGCGTCGCGTTTAGAGCATCCAAGAGACATTATGGATTGCTAGTGAATGAAGTCTGTGAAGGTTTGGGAGTCTACCTTGAAGACTTACCAGAGTGATTGGGCGAGGACTATGTGACCTTAGCTCAAGGAGAATACGGTGAGGACTTGGTGTCCTGAGCTGCGTGTTCAGGACTGGGTGTCCGGGACTGTGTGTCCTAAGGTTTAAATACCTAGCCGCTCCAACCAGACGTACAGTTGTCATAGCAACTGGAACTGGTCCAACACATCATTGTCTTCAACGAGTCACTGGTTTCATCTTCACTTCCTTTTACTTATTGTTACTCATTGGTGAAGCCATTGCATGCTTGCTATATCTTTTGTCTTCACAACGTAACTGTATGATTTGATTGGCTTCATAACTTTTTCCTACCTGATCCTTATTACACTGCAGCTACTTGTCATTGTGCTTTCACTCTATTGAATACTTGACCATGGCTTGCCTAGTGTAATCTAACTTCCGCCGCATAGTGATAGGCATATCTCTACTGTTTGTCTTCATAACTTCCACGTTTTGAAGACTTTCATAAAAATCGCCTATTCACCCCCCCCCCCTCTAGTCGATATAACGCACTTTCAAGATGCAAGTGTTAATGAAGCCTTTGAAGCCCGGTCAAGCCCCAAGGACCAAATTCCTTGTGAAGGATTTACTCTATGTTCCTAGAACCGTCTATCGCATTCTGACGAGGACAATGAGTCCCATGAAAGGCCACGACTCATCCGATGGGGAAATAGTTGGTATCATGAAGAATCTGCTATTCAACATCATTCATAGCATTCCTATCAACTATCATGATTTCTTCATGAGGACTCTGCCAAATGCTCCACTTTCTCCGTTTGAGCTGAAACCTTATGCTCCTTGGATTATGAGATTCCTCAGGACAAGGTCTTCACTCAACTACAAGGCTGATTTTCAGAATCACCTTAGCTATCTGCCCCCGATTGAAGTCCTCAAGCAGGCTTTTCCTTCAACTGATGAAAAGGGTAAGGCTCCTACAGTCATTGATGAAGGCATTCGTCCATTGGATGGTCAGTTTCGCAAAGCTGCATCTTATTCCACCAATGATGACTTTGCCACACATGACTTTGCTGCCAATGCACCCAAGTCTACTCCTCAAGCCACTACTCCTCGTGTGATGACTGACAGTGAGCTTCTTCTTAGTCTTCACCAGAAGGTGGATCGAAACCATAAATGGGTTAAGCATCAGTTTGGTTCATTTCTTCACAACATGATTGCTACACACAATGCAGTGAAGAAAAACCATTACTACCTCCATGAAGTCTTCGATCCCACCTGGGCCATTCTATCACATCTGTATGGTGAAGAAGATCTCAAGAAAATGGGTCTCAAGGAAGATTTTGACTCGTCTGCACCTCCACCGAAGAAATTCAAGAAGGTCAAGGTTCCTTCTTTGGTGTCCAGCTCATATTCTTCATCACGCAATACCGACGAGTACGAAGACTTGGATGTCACTGCGGCAGGCCCTTCAATGACAAACGACCCCAACAACGCTGGCGCTCCTTCATCAACTTGATATTCTTCAGGGGCGTTATTCCTCATTTTCGATCCTTTTGGTCATTCGATGACAAAGGGGGAGAATTTTGAGTTAGTCTTCAAGCGGGTCCGTCTATATGGGTGTTTTTGCTAAGTTACAACTCTCATTCTTCTGAAACTTTATTGAAGCGAGGTGTAAACTTAAACCCAATGGTGCTTTGATACTTTTGATGTTTTTTTTCTGCATGCTTATTCCTCATATATGTTAATGCACGCATGCTGAATTACATCAGTCACCATATTTCATCAGGCATTTCAAATTCCTCATTATGATATGTCAAATGCGTGTATGAATTACAAGATACAGGGGGAGATCTCCATGATTCTACTCTTGAAGTGTGCAATGCTTCAAAAGAAAATTCCTCATCATGCACATCTTCAGGGGGAATTCTTCTATATCTTGCAATCAAATTCCTCAATATCAGTATTTACACTTCATATGTTTATAGCCGTTGAAAACTTAACCTATATTGTCATCAATCACCAAAAAGGGGGATATTGTAAGTGCATCAAGTGCCCCTTAGTGATTTTGGTGTATTGAAGACTTATAGGTTAAGGGACTAATGTGTTTTTGAGTGTACACAGGTCTATAATTCTATGAGGAGTTTGATATTTACAGAGAAAGTCGACCCCTAAAAATGAAGTTCTTCAACTGAAGACTTTGGATTTCTGAAAACTTTCTGAAGACATTGAAAGTGAAGAAATTGGTGCAATCCTGAAGACGTGGTATTCATTCGAGGAACATGAAGCATGAAGACTTTTGTTTTCTTAGTTTCATTTTCTCTTTCTTGAGTCATAGGAAACTTCGTACTGTTAAAGGGGGTTGAGGAAATACTAAGGAAAAATTTCCATGTGATGCTCAACTCAAAATCCTACACCTACCAATCCCTTCGAGTGAAGCCTTTGGCAATCTCATACAGTTCAGAGTGACAGAGACGAAGTTCTTATGGTCTTTGAGGAATTTGTTCTGACTGAGGAGTTAGGAATTCGCCAGTGCGGATTGCCTACACAGTGAGGAACATGATAGCCCTGAGGAATTGGATACTCAAATTTCCAACCGTTGTTGTGCCTTGTGCCAGCTGTCCCAAAATATCTACCCACCTAATGGTCATATCATTGAGGGCATTTATGTCTTATCATGTCGGGATGCTCCCTAGGCTATAAATAGCCGCCCCCTACAACCAGTAGCTGGTTGGCTGCTCCGAGAGAAACTGACACTTGTCATTTGAGAGCATCCCATCCTCCGAGGACTTTGAGCGAAAATCATCAAGTGAGGAAAACCCAAACCCAAACACCTACAAACCCCAAGTGATTGAGCATCACTGAAGAGATTGATCCTGCATGGATCCGACGCTTGTTACCTTTGAAGACTGTGCTTCTTCCAGATGGTTAGGCGTCAAGCTCTAGAGCATCCAAGAGGAATTGTGGATCGGCGAGTGACCAAGTTTGTGAAGGTTTAGAAGTCACCTGAAGACTTACCACGAGTGATTGGCGCGAGGTCTGTGTGACCTTAGCTCAAGGAGACTACGGTGAGGACTGTGTGTCCGGGACTGTGTGTCCTCAGGTTTAAATACCTAGCCGCTCCAACCAGATGTACAACTGAGATAGCAGTTGGAACTGGTCTACCAAATCATTGTCTTCACCAAGCTCACTGGTTCTATTTCCTCAACTCTTTCATTTCCTCATAACTGTGCTGAGAGCTTGTTTGTATATGTGTTTGAAGACTTTGACTGTAGACTTTCTCAATTTCCTCAGTTCAGTATATTTAGTCTGTTTGTCTTCATCCTGTGTTATCCTGTGTTTACGCTTTCTGTACTTTGTGCTTGTCTTCATTTCATCATGATGACTATGCTTGTGCTCTGTTATGTTTACTTTTGAGTACTTATTGCACTGCTAATAGTTCTTCGCTAAGGAATTTCGTCACCTGCAAATTCCTCAGTGAAGAATTCATAAAAATCGCCTATTCACCCCCCTCTAGTCGATATAATGCACGTTCACTCCGACCACGCCGTCCCGCGCCTCACTGCTGCCGCTCCACTGTCGCAACCGTCCACCGCACTGGAGCTGTTCCTGCTACGCCGTCGTTCACCACCTCTGATATGGTTCCCCGCCACCGACAGACGGCCACCGCACCACACTCAACAACTTGGCCATGGGTTCGTCCAAGGCTCCACCGTCCTCCACAACTTCCCGTTTCCAGCGAACCACAAGAACATTGTTGGAAAAACAGAAGGAGGACACAACACTGCCAGCATAAATAGGTACTCCTCTCCCTTATTCGTGCAAACCTTACGTCTCTGCTCACGCCATATTCATCCCATGAAAGAAACTAGTTGAGCGCTTCTTACTACATCTTCTTCGTGATACTAAATGCAGAAGGTTTCCTCCCTTTACTATTTCACCTTTTCTAGAGGTCAGTAGCCCGCCTGGATTTCAATTCAGGGTTAGTCGAACCACAGTTAAAAGAAGCGGCACCCACTTAGGCGCGCGGAGCACCTAGTCCGCATGTTCGCCGGGGAAGCGACGCATCAGTGTCTATCATAGGGGTGTGGGGCGCAAGAGCTGCTTGCGCCCGATCTAGAGGTCGGTGGGGCTTGAATGGATGGCCGAGGGGCGGTGCCAAGCACGGCGGTGCGCTGAGGTCGAGGGGAGGGCACAGGTAGGGGACTGGGCCAGTGGTCGCTGGCGTTTCGAGGAAGATCGTCAACACTGACTGGCTGGAGGTAGATGAAGGTGATCTGCCCGTTCTTTGTATATCGGACGGTGCAGAAATAATGGATTGACCTATTTGTTTTTAGTCGACTGTTATTTTCATAGAATCCTGTAGTAATTTAGTGTGCCATGCATGCTGTAGAGCTATCATATGTCTCCCGTCATTTATTTCTCACCGACCTACTATCTGCTACCTTTACACTGTACTAATTATGTACACACTTCACCCATACTCACACTATTGTTTTTGGGAGATTTACATTTTCCCCCTAACTTTGTCCCAACCTCATCATTACCCCTAAATAAAAAACAGTGCTCAACTTTACCCCTCTTCCGTTAAGTGCTCTTATAGAAATACCCTTCCGTACATTTTCTGTCCAGTCAAAGGCCTTTGACCGTTAAGTGCGTGTGTACAAAAATCTAACGGTCAAAGGCCTTTGACTGGACGGAAAATGTATGGAAGGGCATTTCTATAAGCGCACCTAACGGAAGAGGGGCAAAGTTGAGCACTGTTTTTATTTAGGGGTAAAGATGAGGTCGGGACAAAGTTAGGGGGGAAAATGGAATTGGCCCATTGTTTTTTTATGCATGGGTATTTCAGACTCTGACGCAGTGTTGGTGAATGCAGAAAAGAAAAGACAGAAGTTGCTCCAGTGTAATTCGAAGATAAGCACTAAGCGTTTCAGCGCTCTAAAGGGTGTAGTGTCAGCAGTTGGAGACAGTAAACGTAGCTCTGCAGTTGATAATCTCAATTGCCACACACAACCACCCCAGGTGCTTTCTTTAACTTCGCGCTGTCAAATGTGGTTGCATGTTGCATATGGTGTCTAGCTTGTATTGCTTCCAATTTGGTTAAATTGCATCTGCTTACTTTACACATTATACTTTTGATAATGACATGCCTTCCTGTTTTTGATACATACTACATATGTCTATTAACCATGTTCGTACATCAAACTAATGCTCTTGTTTATCCCTCGTCAATCACTTATGATGAGACAGTCACCTAGTGGGTTACTGTGAGACGCCATACTCATTTAGAGAGTGCAGTGTCATCCTCCCCACATGATTATCAAGAAACATCAAGGCTAAATGAAGATAGTCAACGTAGCTCTCTAGTTGATGACCGCAATTCCCCCACTCCACCATCATAGGTGCTTGCTCTAACTTTGCAGTGTGATATGTGGTTGCATGTTGCATACGGTGTCTAGCTTGTAATGCTTCTAATTAGGGTAACTTGCATCTGCTTAGTTTACACATTATACCTGTGAATATGACATGCCTTCCTATTTTTGGTACACACTACATCTATGTGTTAACCTTGATCTTACATGAAACTATCTCCCTTCTGTATCCTGCATCAGTCACTTATGATGAGTCACCTTTGTTCGTTGCATATTGCACATTATTTCTAGCCTATTGCCATGTATTTCTTCTAATTTGGTCAAATACATTTGTTAGGGCACCCTTTTAATTTGGCGGAGTGATATTGGTTTCATCTTTCATATGGTTTCTAGCTTGCATTGATTCTAACAAGTTCAAGCACATTGTGCTTAGTTTACACTTTATACATCATACATGTCAATATGTCACGCCGTCCTGTTTTTCATACATATTCCATCCTCCTATCATGTGGCTGCCTTACATGAAAGTAGTGTTCCTCAGTATCATGAATCAATGAGTTCTGAAGAGCAAATTTTATTCCTTTTTCTTGTGGGTTTTACTTGACAAGGCAAAATCAGGAAAGAGGAAGGAAAAGAGTAAGGAAGGCGATGATGGTGGTCCTCTGCAGCAACGTAAATGGAGCATCTGTACCGATTCTCCTTGTACTGTTAGTGCATTACAAGGTCCACATCTCCGCTCCGCTACTCCACCATCCAAGGTGCTTGCTCTAACTTGGCAGTGTGATATCTGGTTGCATGTTGCATATGGAGTCTAGCTTGTATTGCTCCTAATTAGTGCAAACTGCATCTGCTTAGCTTACATATGATACGTGTGAATATGACACGCTTTCCTGTTTTTGGTACATACTATATCTGTCTATTACACCATGTTCTTACATGAAACTACTCTTCTTGTGTATCCTGCATTAGTCACTTATGATGGTACACCTTTAAGTTGGTAGTGTGATATTGGTTTGCATCTTGAATATGATTTCTTGCATGTATTGCTTCTAGATTGATGAACACCACCTATGACGAGACAGTTTTAACTTGGCAGAGTGATATTGATTGAACCTTACATATGGTGTCTAGTTTGAAGTGCTTCAAATTTGTTGAAGTGTCTTCTGCTTAGTTACCACATCATAGGTGTTAATATGTCAAGCCGTCCATTTTTTGTACATATTCCATCCTTGTATCATGACTTTGCCTTTCATCAGAGTAGTGTTCATCAGTATCATGCATGAATGAGTTCTGAAGAGCGAATTATATTCCTTTTTCTTGTCGGTTTGACCTCACAATGCAAAATCAATAAAGCTAATGGAAATTGGCAAGGCATTGGATGATGGTGGTCCTTCCGAGAAACTGAAACGAAGGTTCGCTACAGATTCTACTCCGCCATCCTCCCAACAAGATTCGCAAGACAATGCAAGGCTAGACAGTCAATGTAGCTGTGTAGATGATGAGAACATCTCCCCTACTCCGCCATCACAGGTGGTTTCTCTAACTTGGCACCATTATATGTGGTTAGATTTTGCGTATGATGTCTAGCTTCTACTCCTCCGTTTCTTTTTAGTCTGCATATAAGGTTTGGTTAAAGTCAATCTTTGTAGAGTTTGACTAACTTTATATTAAAAAAACATTCACAATATGAAATCAATATTATTAGATGCACCATGAAACGTATGTTCATACTATATAGTTTTAGTATTGTACATGTTCATATTTTTTATATAAATTGGTCAAACTTTGTGTAGTTTGACTTTGACCAAATCTTATATGCGGAGTAGAAAGAAATGGAGGGAGTATTGCTTCTAACTTTGTTGAATTGCATCTGCTTACTTTACACATAATGCCTGTGAATATGACATATGTTCCTGTTTCTAGAACATACTATATCTAATCACACGATGTTCTTACATCAGACTACTATTCTTGCATATCCCGCATCAGTCACTTATGATAAGGCACCTTTAAGTCGTCACTGTGATATTGGTTGTGTCTTTCACATGATTTCTAGCATGTACTTCTTCTAATTTGTTGAAACGCCATACAGTTTGAACTTGGCAGAGTGATATTGGTTGCAACTTTCATATGGTGTCTAGCTTGCAGTGCTTCTAATTTGTTGAAATGCCTTCTGCTTAGTTACAACATCATAGGTGCGAATATGTCACGCCATCCTGTTTTTCATACATATTCCATCCTCGCATCATGTGTTTGCCTCTCATCCGAGTAGTGTTCGTCAGTATCATGCATGAATGATTTCTGAAAAGCGAATTTTATTCCTTTTTCTTATCGGTTTGACTTCACAATGCAAAATCATTACAACCGAAGGAAATTAGTCCGGCAGTGGATGATGGTGGTCCTTCGAAGCAACTCAAATAGGGGGTTTCTACAGATTCTACTCCTCCATCCTCCCAACAAGATTCGCAAGACAACACAAGGTAGTACAGTCAACGTAGCTATGTAGATGATGAGCACACCTCCCCTACTCCACCATCACAGGTGCTTGCTCTAACTTGGCACTATTATATGTGGTTGCATGTTGCATATGATGTCTAGCTTGTGTTGCTTCTAACTTTGTTGACTTGCATCTGCTTACTTTACACATAATGCCTATGAATATAACATGTGTTCCTATTTCTAGAACATTTGTGTACATGACACTACAAAAAAATACACTTCCGTGATGATACGTGTTTGTCACAGTAGGTCGCGTTTTTTGTCATGCATGTACATCCATGATGATTTTATGACAGAATCAAGATAGTCATACTTGTGCTGTCGTAGAAGTGTTCCATGACATTACCAAAATTATCATCATGGAAGTGTCCACTTCCATGATGATAAATCGCGCGTCACAGAAGTGCTTTCGTCAAGGGTGACCGACACGTGGCATCCACCGTAGCGGAACGCCGTTAAGCTATCGGGTCGGATTTTGGATCCGATAACCCATTAACAGCCCTGACCAATGGGAAATTTCCACATGTAAAATTCTGATTGGCCGAAGGAAACACATGTTGCCTCACCGTTGGGATAGATGTCATCCACTCATTGGACAGGAGGCGCCTATGATAGGTCGACACGTGGCATGGCCCAACAGTGGCCCATTCCGGTGAAAAAGGCCGGCCCAGTAAAAATTAGCAGGCCGGCCCATATAAGGCCTACTTGTGCCAGGTCCATTTAAGCCCATGACCCATACGAGATGTGCCAATTCAGCTCGTCAATGGCCCGTTAAAGATTTTACACCATTGCAGCCCATCGTCAGTTCGAGCCCGTTAACAGCCCGCTATATATTTGGGCTCAATATCGGCCCGATGAGATTTCGGCCTGTTAACGACCCATTTAATGGATGGGCCAATTTTCAGGATGTACATCTTTCGGCCTTTTAGCGACCCATTTAAATGTTGGGCTAATTTCCGGCCCGATGTGTCTTTCAGCTTGTTGACGGCCCATAAATCTGATGGGCCATTTGTAGTCGGACCTGAGTTTCGGCCTTTTAGCGGCCCATTTAAGTGTTGGGCCAATTTCTGGCCCGGTGTCACTTTCAGCCTTGAAGGCCATAAATTAGTTGGGCCATTTGTAGGCGGACCTGAGTTTTGGCCTTTTAGCAACCCATTTAAGTGTTAGGCCAATTCCCGGCCCT
The DNA here is from genome assembly GCF_002162155.2 of Triticum dicoccoides. Taxonomy (NCBI): domain Eukaryota; kingdom Viridiplantae; phylum Streptophyta; class Magnoliopsida; order Poales; family Poaceae; genus Triticum; species Triticum dicoccoides. The sequence continues at coordinate 168,780,241 of NC_041388.1, forward strand.
GTGTGCCTTTTGGCCTGTTAACAGACCATAAATGAGTTGGGCCATCTGTAGTCGGACCTTAGTTTTGGCCTTTTAACGGCCCATGCCCTTCATGGTCCAATACCAACCCGGTTTCTCTTTCGGCCTGCTAAAGGCCCACAACACAGTTGGGCCGTTTACAATACGACCTGACTTTCGGCCTCTTAGCGGCCCATGCTCTTCATGGTCCAGTACAAGCCTGCTGTCTCTTTCGGCCTGCTAAAGGCCTACAGTATAGTTGGGCCATATGTAGCCCAAACTTAGTAACGGCCTATTAACGACCCGGGAGGTAAGAGGGCCGACCATTAACTTTCGGCCTAGTAATGGCCCATTAACTTAATGGGCCCACTAAAGTTCGTTCATGTCTTTAGGCCAAATTAGATAATCTAAGCCCATTACGACGAGCAATTATGCACAGGACCAAAACCGATCAAGCAAAGGTACGGAATAAAGGGAATAACGTTGCACATCCAACATATATTACAGGAAATTACATCCACTCAACAATCAAAGATTGATGCCAGTGCAAATAAATGAGCAGAACCTAACCATCTAAAATGTCACAATCTGCAACCTCAGCACAGATGACGCCCATAAGCATGTGGGCAAGTTCTTGCTGCTTTGCTACACTGTCTCTGAAAACATTGTTCAGTTGTTGTGTCACATGACTCTGCACCTCTGATTCATCCACCATTTCCATCATTGCTTCAGCCATTAATTGGTTCACAAACATACATTTATTCCATTGCATTCGAGACAAAGGATACTGAACAGATTCAGATGGCGATTTTGGCAGGCTTGTATTATTGATAGTGGAGAGTGTCTCGACCACTGCATCATAACATAAATTAGGACGGGAACCAAACAGATTATCATGAGTTATTGCCATATTACCTGGCCTAGATTTACTAGAAAGAAACAATGGGGTTGCCTTGCTCTTTTCAGAGTTTGTTTTCTTATCTTCAGCAACCTGCACAAAATTAAAACACTAGCATTGCTATCATTGGCCAAGTCAGATAATAGGAAAGCAACATTGGCACAACGAACGTTTGGGCAACTAGCCTACACCAAATTAACACAATATGGCACAGCTATCATCAGCCAGGTAAGGTAATACGAAAGCAACATTGACACAATGAATGAATGGGCAACCAGAGAAGCACTACAATTCAGTAATGTGCGTGATATGAGATAGTACATTCATTCAGCTCAGTATGCAAAACTACCAGGAAGTTTTCCTTACAAAAATCAACATTGGCGCCTTTAACATTTTGCTACAACTAATTTTAGATCAGATAAAGGTTAGATTCACGCCGATTAACAAAATACACGCTGATGTAAAAATATAGTGATATACAACAGGTACTTACATCAGCATTGGAGCACAGAGAATTCCCGCAAGATATTTTCCTCGAATACGATCCCAATGGAGGAAGTCCTATATCGTTTAACCTTGTTTTCTAAAAGAGAGATGGGTAAGAAACATGTAGAAAATATGATCAGCATGCTATAAAATTTCATGATGCAAGGATACGCACACGCTTCTTAGAATTGACTTGACATATTTTTGCTGGACTGGAGCGGACTAGTTCTTTGGCCACTGGAATCTAATTATTATTAGTAGGAGTTGGGTTTCTCTGTGCTGGCGCAGTATCTATAAAAACTGGAGTTGGTTTATTATCTCCTGGCGTTTGGATCTTTTGCAAAGGCCTTGTTTGCAACCCTTTAGATTCTAACATAGTCGTATTCCCCTTGCATGCTTCGTATAGAAGAATGGTGCTTTAATTATAAAACATGCGACAGCAGAGAGATGGAATAGGTACTGAAGAATAGAAAGGCATGACATATTGACATGTATTCCTTCCATCCGGAAAAAATGGATGGGTCTAGGCGTATTTCAGTTCTAGATACATCCTTTTTATCCATTTTGGCAACATGTAATCTGTACGGAGGGAGTATGGTGTAAGAGCTAGGGATACGACAGGACAACACAGCAAAAAAAACACTAGTTGAATGTAAAACTGTATGCTAGCGGAATACGTACAGAAATAACTAAGGCAACATACACGTGTATGATTGGGAAAATAAGATGGCGTTGCAACAGACCACTAGAACAACACTTCAATGTAAAAAACATGGTATGGTAGACAGATGAAGTACATACTGATGAATAACAATGCATAAGATATTCAGAAGCATGATGTCCAAATTAAGTAGATGGCATTGCGATAGAGTAGAATGACAGTACTTGAATTTGAAAACATGTTATCATGAATGGAATAGGTACTGAAAAACAGGAAGGCATGACATATTTACATGCATGATCAACATGCTAAGCACATGGCGTTGCAACAGAGTAGATACACTCCAGGACATTATATGCATGTTGTACCCATATCACATGCCAAGTTAGAGCAAGGACCTTCTAGGGTGAAGAGGATTCATCATCTTTCTGCAAGTCTTCTGAAGAACTGCCTTTACATGTTCCATCATATTGGGTATCATTGACATCAAGTTTATTGGCCTTTACATTGCTCCGTGAGGTTCTTGTGGATATATCAGTGTGTGCAATTATATCTGGCATGCATGGAAGACAACTAGTAGTTAGATTTATGTAATGAGTGCCTATAGGAGACGACATAAATAGTAGGACTGGGGTTAACTAGCAGCAATAGGTCTCATAAACTAAAGGGAGAACACAGATGAAAGCTACAGAATATGTATCGTTTGTACTCAAGATTAACTAGATGGCACACAAAAGTATTAAAGAACAACATAGGTAATACTAGAAGTAGTATAATACTATAATCACCAGCATGTGGGATAGCATTGGCTGATGGATGATAACTATGGAACAATGTTACCTAAAGAACAAGTATCTTAGCTGAACTATGGAACAACGTTAACTCCTGAACAAGACCCGTAAGAGATCAGCATGAATATACAGTGAAATGTGATGATCTATTTTCCATGCTTAGATGAATAACAAAGCCATAAATGTTGCACACAAGTAAGATGAGGGTACAACCTATCTGGCTGCCATCCATAGGAGTGAGCATCATGTGCTGACTTGTCGATGGCCCTGCAGTTGTTCTGGCTGTCCATGTCGGGCACTCGCACTCGATGCAAGGAACTGTTGAGTGGGGACTATAGCTCCCTTCTAGTGTATGCTTCCCTTGTTGGAGCAACTGCGGTGAGTCGGAAAATGGTGTGTCTGAAGATGTAGATAACACATAATGTTAAGAACGACATATCTCTTTGATTTGAAGAAATACACTAAGAGATCAACATCAAGGTACGAGAGTGGTCACACGTCTGTTGACTAAAGACTAAATTGGGGTGACACGATTTTATTTTATTTTGGTACTGTCCGATCTACACCGGATGGCTGTCTGTCTTGTGCTTCCCGGCTCACACTGTTCGGAATCTTCACCGAAGAGCCAGCGACCAACGGCAGAGCAGCCTGCCTCCGCCGTCCGTGGCCCCGGCCAAAACCCCACTCCCCACCCCACCGCACTGTCGTGGTTGCGCCGCCCCCGGGCCAATCCACAAAGACTCTCCGTCATACAGATCCGACGGCGGCAGTACCTTCAACCCACGCAACTCTAAAAGATAGCCATCTAAGCACTGCTTCCACAGCGAACTTGCGGCCCCGCACCCTTACGTTAGACACCAGCCAACCGGCAGCCTAGGAGCTCCGCCGCCTTGAGGGGCGCTGCTTCCCATTGGGAATCGATTGGCCCAGAATAAAAATTCAGACAACTGACGCCTAAATAAAGTGATTTTAGATGAGGGTTCGACCTATCTGGTGGCATGGTGAAGTAGGCAGGTCCAGCTGCCGAGTCAGTGAGGCCGGCGCTGTTGCAGTGGCGACCGGCGACAGGGAAAGAGCGATGTCGCGACGGTCGACGGCTACGCGGAAGCAGCGCCAGGACTCTGGACGGATCCGAAGTTGGAGCCGCTCCGGTGCCGTGAAAAACGGTGGGGGTGAATCGGCTCCGGTATGTTTCACGCGGCCGTCGTCGAGGTAGCACCAGCAACACGGCGTAAGATGCACATGGCCAGTGCACGATGGCAAATGGACAACGTCTCTGGCATTAGGGAGGAGGGCGGCTGTGAAATTGGTGCAGTGGGGGGATCCATGGAGGTGGGGCTGAGGTTTCGCGGCTCGGGATAAGGGAGCTTCCCAGGGAGAAGGTGATTT
>NC_041388.1:168784720-168822949 GCF_002162155.2 Triticum dicoccoides
TGGGAGGGGAGTGGGACCATGTCTTACGGACGCATTTGTCTGAAATGTGAGGGGGGTTACAGTTCTACCCTTGCCTATAGGCTTCTCGTCTTGTGTCTGTGTACTGAGGGTCGGGGATAGTAGAGTAACTTTGCTTCTCCCCAAATAGTGGGCGGGAGCGATTTCGGGCGAGGAGGGCGTGTTTTGAACTATAGTGGGCGAGAGCGATTTCGGGCGAGGAGAGCGTGTTTTGAAATAGTGGGCGCGAGCTATTTCGGGCGAGGAGAGCGTGTTTTGCCGACCAATTGATGCGTGTCCCACATAGGACGGTAATTTCACGTCTCCCATTTATTTGCTCGGGCAAATTCCACCGAGCAGAGAGGATGTTTAACGGTTCGTCCAAATTTTTGGAGAACGAGCATCCAAGTCTACCTTACAAAGTCTATTCGGGTCAAATTTTGAAATATTAGCTTGCCACTCTTTTTTAGATGGAGAGATGATGCTCGGGAGTAGTGTGTTTTTACATGCTCGTTGCTAGCGATTTACTATATGACAAATAGTTGACCCACTCAAAAACCCGAATCAAACCCAAAATGAAATATCTCGATTCAATGAAATAGCTCGTTCAGTAGGTCAAAATAGTGAACTAAATCCAAAATTGAACACCTCAATCGAGTAGCATGTTGTACAGTATTATAGTACTCCATGAACATGTTGAAAGTCAAATTAATGAACTTGTTTGATATACGCATATATCCGTTCATGTGTGGATTGCAGACAACATGTTATCCAATTTAAACATTTGAATGCAAGTTTATATCGAAACATGGTTTATATCAGTCTTTGATGCATAAAACGCGACCTCCCCCTCTCCCGGACTCCTGTTCTCTGTCTCTCTCTCTCGCCGACAATCTGCAATTCTGTCGCACACATCCGACACAAAAACCTTGTTGGTCCCTCTCCCTTTCTCTCCATCTCTCTCTCTCTCTCTCTCTCTCTCTCTCTCTCTCTCTTTGTGTGTGTGGGGGGGGGGTCTTTCTAGTTCGCATGCATATATACACCATCTATAGGTCTCTCTCGCACACTATGTATGATACTCTAGCTAGTCCAAGCTAGATATCTTGGGTGCACTCATTGTACGCACACAAATTCCTTGGCTCTTTGCCCGTAACTCTCTCACGCACCACTATGTCGTCTCGGAGCTCTTCCCCCCCTCTCTCAAACTCTCCATCCACCTGGGTCACACATACACATGCATATCTCACTCGCACTCGATAGGCCCATCTAAAACTCTATCTCTCCCCCTCGTTCTCTCTCCATCTCACACGCGCACACACACAATCTCATGCCCAAATAGCCAAGTATGATGGTCTCTCACTCAATTGTAGGCACAAGCAGTCCCCCCTATATGTATATGACTAGCTAATCTTAGTCTCCATCACAAACATGTGCATGGCCTATCTCGATTTCTATTAGGGCATCTTTCTATCGCGCACGCACTCCCTCGATCTCCCACCCATATAGTCCCCTCACGATCTCGACGGGATCTCGCTATCACAAACACACCCTCTCTCCCTCCCCATGCGTCCATGCCATCCATGTGTCCCTCTCGACCTTTGTTCCTTGTTGGCCAGACCTCTATTGGACATGTGCTACAGGGGTGTCTCTCTCCGTTGCAAACAATCACGCACTAGCTATCTTCGTGTATCTCCTCACCTCGCTTTTCCATCTCGGAGATGCATGCGTGATATGTTCGCATAAGAAACGAAAAAACACACACTCTCTCTAATTTATCGTTTGTTGTCACTTTATCTTTCACACACATACTCTTTTTGCACACTTACTCATTCTCCTTCACACGCACTTGATCTGTCTCGACTGAGGCACTCTCCTCGGTCCATAGCATATAGATTTATTGAAAAGTCAAGCATCACAAAGTTTGACCATGTACGTGGAGAAAAAGAATTAAATCTAGTACGGCAAACATATACCATTAGATTCATGTCACATCCCTAACTTCTGGCATTGCACTAGGATAGCTTCATGTGTGCATCATGTCTAAATTTTTTCCTTAAACTTCAAATGGGGACTAACAAACCCCAACACCCCCTTTGAAATACTAGGTTCCAACAATTGGAATTTCATGAACCCAAAATGCTCTTCATAAATGTTCATCATCTTTGGTCCTGGCTAAACCCTCTGCCAAAAATGGTTTCATATTTTTGGAGGCTATTCTGGATTTTTGCACCAAGCCATAAGTATTTGAATTTGGGCAATTTAAATCTTATAAATATTTTAAAATTCCCAAATAACCTTGAAGGTATTTTTAGGCTGTTGAGAATATTTTAAATTGTGCCTATGAATATTTTCAGGTTTTTCCTAAATGAAATAGTTTTTCTACTATTTCAAAACACAGAACAGAAACAAATAAAAAGAAAAACAGAAAGCAGAGAGAGAGGGTTTTACCTGGCGCTCACCTGGCCTGGCCCAGCATGGCCCAGCCCACTGGCATGTGCTAGTCGTCATTGTCCTCCCACCAGTCGGACAGGGCGCGTGCCTGACGCGCGGGTGCGCTCCGCGCGCCACACGAGCTCCCTGCCTGCCTGTGTCCCCGCCGCCCTGGATGCCTCCGCGCACGCCACGCAGCCTCCCCGACCGCCCCTCACTCTCTCTCGAGCTCTTCCCCTCCTCTGCTCTCTCTCCCTCTCATGCCCGAGCACAGCCGTCGCCGCCGTCCGTCGTTGCCATGACCACCGGCCACCCCACGCCTCACCGACGCGCCCAGAAGCTCTGCAACGTCGTCCTCGACCCCCTCACCGAGCCACGCCCCGCCGGACGCCCTCGAATGCCGACTACGCCGCCTTCTTCAACCTTGGTCCGCACAGATCGCCATCGCCGCCCCGCTTGCTACGGCCCCTCCCCGAGCTCGCCGTTCGCGTCGTCGCAACCGCAGTGAGCTCCTGCCCCTGCTCCCCTTCTCCGCTCCCTCTCTCGCACGCCGTAGCTGCTGCACCGTGTTCACCCACACGCGCCGCCGCCTGCGCTCATCGCCGGTGATGCTCCGGTGACCATTTGGTCCCGGGCGTGCGCCCAACATGCTCACCGCCGCGCGTAGAGTCTTCCCAGCGCCACGCTGCGCTCGTTTGCACATCGTAGCGCCGAACCCGTCGTCGCCCGAACTCCGGCCGCCACCTTGGAGCTCGCCATCGTCTGCTCCAGCCACCATAGGCCCAGCCTCCACCACCATTCGACGCGCGCCCGCAAGAGCTCTCCAAGGAGCCCAAGAACGGCCTCGTCCGTGCCCTGCGGGCGTTTTCCGAGCCACGTCGCCGTCTCGGGCCTCGCGGCGTCGAGTCGCCGGCGGGTTTGACCCGCTGACCAAGTTGACCCCAGGTGGGCCTAGTTTGACCCCTCTGGGTCCATGACAAATGGGACCCGCCTGCTAATTAAGTTAGGATTAGGACTAACTAAAAATTAGTTAGACTAATGACACTAACACGCGGGACCCACTGGTCAGTTTGACCGGGACCGCCCCGTTGACCTGCTGACATCACAGTGACGTAGTAACTTTTTCTGGATTTATTCTTATACAGGAAATTCCAGAAAATAGCCAAAACTTCTACAAATCATAGAAAATCAACCATAGCTCCAAATCAAACAAATTATATATGAAAAATGATCAGAAAAATCCAATCTATCCATCCGTACCATTTGCATGCATGTTAGAGCAACTTATGTCCTCTATTTAGGACCATTCAATTAAATGGCATTTAAGAAAGCACATATGGAGCTTGAATTTGAACCTAGTGTCCAAACCAACTCCATTTAACTTGTTGCTAGTTGCATTAGGCCAATCAACAGCATATTGCCATGTCACATTCATGCATCATATTGTTGCATGGCATTGATTGTGTTTCTCCTTTGTTTGTCGGTGGTTGTTCCCTCTCGATAGACATGTTCCGACGACGTGATTAATGACACCGATGAAGAACTATACTATCTTCAGAAGTGCCAGGCAAGCAAAACCCCCTTGTTCATTCCGATACATCCCACTCTCTTGCTCCTGCTCTCTTTTACTGCATTAGGACAACAATGATCCAACTATTACATGCTGCGGTAGTTGAACCCCTTTCCTCTGCATGACTTGTCATTGCCATAGTAAATAGATGAAACCCACTAGCATGAGTAGGAGTTGTTTGAGCCCTGATGTGCCTACTCATTCATGCTTGTTTGTCATGCCTGCTATTGCTTAGAGTTGTGTCAGGTCTGATTCATCGAGGATGAATTGGAAAGTTGTGAACATGTCCTAATGTGTGTGAGCTAAGTGTGTTGAACACGATTTGGTAAAGGTATCGATGAGAGGCTATGTACGAGTACATGGTGGGTTGTTTCATTGGAACCGTCCTTAAGCACTGAGATATGTATGTGTGATTTAAGAACCAGCTACTACCATGCATTGGGCCCAAAACCAATGGACCCTCTCGGCTTCTTAACCACCCTAGTCCTCTGTCCAGGAGTTGCAATTAGTTTCTGGTGTTTATAGGATATGTGTTGGCGGCCGTGCATAGCGCTGACCCTAGGGGTGAGCTATGATGCGGTAGATACACTGTGGCCGGGTATGTCAGGCGCCCGTTTGGTGTCTCGGAACCCTGTATACATCGTTCGGGGCTGTATGTGAAAACCTCGGCCAGACTCCCTGCGGATGGAACCTGGATAGGCGATAAACCTGGACTAGAGACTTGAGTGTTTAGGTAGGCCGTGGCCGACACGCTCGTTGGGCTTCCTCTTGAAGGTTGCCGAGTACATGTCGTGTAAACAACGGTAAGTGGTGAGAGCGTGTATGAGGAAGTACACCCCCAAAGGGTTAACATCATATATTCGAATAGCCGCGTACGCGGTAAAGGACTACTTGGTTGCCTATACAGTTCATAGAAAAGTGAAAGTGGATACTCTAAAACTCGCAAGATAAGCGTGAGTGCTGTGGATGGCGTTCTCGTAGGGAGACGGGAGCGGATCCATAGTGGTGTATTGATATGATGAATATGTGGACTCGTGTGCGCCACCTCAAAAGAGTTACTTGCAGTCATAGTTTAGGATAGCCACCGAGTCAAAGCTGGCTTGCTGAAGTCAAACTCCACCACCCCCTTTGTTAATACTCATGCATATGTAGCTAGTTCTGATGTAAGTCTTGCTGGGTACATTTGTACTCACGTTTGCTTATATTATGTTTTTGCAGAGAGACTTCAGTCTCACTAAGTAGTTCTGCATGGACTTTGATGTTTAGCGTGTTACCTCAGCTATGATCTTGTGCCCTCGGCAGGGTCTTGTAGATAGTCAGGCTTCTCAGCCTTCTTCATTTGTAGATGTTTGTACCCCGACATGTTAAGCTTCCGCATGTGCTTTGATTTGTATGCTATGCTTGTTGGATCATGAGACCCATGTTTGTAATATCTTGCTCCTCGGAGCCTATTGAATCAATACTTTGAGTCATAGAGTTTTATTGTGATGCCATGTTGTATTTACACATATCGACCATATTGTGTGTATGATCGAAATACTTGGTATGTGTGGGAGCCGACAACCTAGTTGTTTATCCTTGGTAGCCTCTCTTATGGGGAAATGTAGTCTTGTGCTTCCATGAGCCATAGTAGTCTGCTACAGCCCGGTTCACCGGAGTCCTGCTAGCCCAGCACTACTGCTCCGAAACACTTGACTGGCCGACATGTGATTCACTTTGTTCCTGTGTCCGTCCCTTCGGGGAAATGTCACGCGGTGACTTCCGGAGTCCTGCTAGCCTGCTACAGCCCGGGTTCCCGGAGTCCTGTTAGCCTAGTCGCTACAACCCGAATTCACACACTGATGACCGACATGTTCGATGTTGTTTCATGTATGCCTGTCCCCGTAAGTTAGTGCCACTTTGGGTTCACGACTAGTCATGTCGGCCCGGGTTCTCTGTCATATGGATGCTAGCGACACTATCATATACGTGAGCCAAAAGGCGCAAACGGTCCCAGGCCATGGTAAGGCGACACCCATGGGAATACCATGCGTGAGGCCGCAAAGTGGTATGAAGTGTTACAGCTTAGGTCGGTGTGACTTAGAATCGGGGTCCTGACAGCTTACCATGAGATGTAGTTTTGTATGATGTATCTTTGGTATTGTAGATATATATAACATTTGCGTAAACCTGATCAAAGTTTCCAAAGTTTGACTTCTAAACAATTTACATGCACTGCATTATCGAGCAGATGGAATATCTCTTTCCCCCTCTCAGCTATCTGACGCACCACTCAGCCTTATCGGGGCTCCTCAATCTCTCTCAAACTTTATTGGTCAGTTTGGTTCGTGACCTGACCCTCATGCCTTGATGGTCGGTACTGCCTGTTGTGGACGTGAGATGTAAAATATTTTTGCCTGGCCAGGCTTGTGTGGTGCTGAAGCATTTGTTTCATGCCTGGGCCAGGCAAAGCATCAACGTCTCATCAATCAATCCATGCATCAATTATTTAATGCTAATATCCGTCCACGTTGCTGTTAGCCTCGTGACCACATGACCAGGCACGGCCAGACGTTTGAAATCGGTCGCCTGGGCCAGGCTACTTGCAGTGTCTGGAGTTCATCCATGCTAATTAAAGTGCAAGGGAACCCAGGCCAGGCGGGCTTTCTTTTACACAGGGTAGCAACCAAACAAGCGTGCATGAAATCTAGCCACAACCCCAGGCCAGGCAAAAGATGCTCAGGACGCAAGCCAAACTGGCCTTATATCTCCCTGCTTCACACATACACATGTCTCGCTCGCGCTATACATATAGACCCATCCAACACTCTCCGCCCTTGTTCTCTCTCCATGTGACACGCACCCCCCTAAGTACCATAATCCCTCACTCCATCATAGGTGCAAGCACTCCCCCCTCCTAAGTATGATTATCTCTTACTAGCCATCAGGAACACACGTATTGTCTCCTTCCATCCATACGTCTATCTCGATATCTCTCGGGGCATCTTCTATCGCGCACACACCTTGTCACTCGATCTCCCACCCATGTAGTCCCATCACGATCTCCAGGGGATCTCTCTATGACAAACATACACTCTCTCCTCCCCATGTCTGCATTTTCTTCGTATGTTTCTCTCGACCGCTCTCCCTTGTTTGTCAGACCCCTCTTGGCCACGTGCTAGGGGTCTTGCTCTCTTGGTTCCAAACAACCACACACTATCTCCTCGCGTTGCCTCCGTTGTCGAAGATGCATGTGTGATATGTTTGCATAAGACACACACGCTTTTTTTCTACTTTTATCGTGTGTTGTCCATGTCTCTTTCACACACACGCACACACACACACACTTTTTTCACTCTCTCTCTCTCTAGTTAGGGACTCTGTCACGTCCATAAGCATATGGATGTTTTGAAAAGTCAAACCTCAGAAAAGTTTGACCATGTATATGTGGAGAAAAACATTTACATCTGGAACGATCATTAGATTCATCACAACATGTACTTACTTCATACTATCATTTATCTTTGGTATTGTAGATATAAGTCATTTATTTATAAACTTGTTCAAAGTTTCAAAAGTTTGACATAAAAAAATGTTGGAACTACATTATCGAACGGATGGAGTAGCTCTTTCTCTCTCTCTGCTATCTCTCATGGGCCTCCCCTCTCACTCGAACTCTCTATACCGACGGATTATACGCTCACTGTGTCAGCGTATAGCTCCGTATATTGTTTAGTTGACAGGTCAACCAATTCACATGCTGCCTTGTCATCTCGTGTTCTGTATCTTCGTGTGTTGGCCCATGTGGCAGTGGGTGAAAATAAGTAAACTAGAGGCCCATCTGACACGCGATGAAGTAAAAAAAGTTGAAACCACTCGGGGTAGCACCCCGCATGCTAGTAAATTGAAGGCGCATTGAGGACAAACTTCTTGCGCGCACACCCAGCACACAACACACACTAGCACACGTGTACACCAGCGTCGCTGGCGGTTGAGATGGACAGTGAGGTAGCCAATAAGAGGAGGCGGCTCGAGCCAAAACCGCATCCGGCGAGCCTGGACTTCATCCTACTATCTTCCCCAGATTAATGCCGCGCCCGCTCTTCTTCTCCCTCAACTCAACCAGCTCGACCTCTTCGACGTTGTCATCTCGAAGAAGGCTATGGAGCACCTGCTTCGCAGCTGTAGTACGCTCGAGTACCTTCGTCTTGAGCAGATCCACGGGTTCATTAGCCTCCACATCGCCTCGATGAATCTTTGATGGATTTATGTGTCTTGCTGGCCCCGCAACAAGACATCAATTGGGAAGAGGTCACTCCAGCTGTTCCATGTTATGGTCATTGAGAATGAGCATTTCCTTGAGAGATTGCTTGTATCAGATCTGGAAGGTCCAACAAAAACCAGGGTCATTGACACACCGAAATTGATAGCATTGGTGTACTCGTCTGCCAAATTCTCCGAACTCTTTATTGGATTCGTAATCGTTCAGGTACAACACTCATCTTCTTCTCCGTCTTCTTGAAATTCACATTTTTTAATTTCTTCTTGATGTATTTACGACCGTCTTCCAGAAAATGATTCCCACAAGCTTGACCCAGTCCACGCACACAATGAAGATCTTAGCACTAAAATCTATCGGCCCCAATCTGGATCAAGTTGTTGGATTCCTTACATGCTTTCCGTGCACGGAGAAGCTACTCATCGAGGTGAAAATTCATTCCTATAAGTAAACGGTAATCACAACGTAGCTCAATTTTTTCGTAATTTTCACAAATTACGATGACAAGTGTAGTGTTCAAAACTGCATCTACGCACTGCACCGAAAGAAAGTTTTTAGTATTTTTTCTCACGTGATCACCTGCATCGTTTTTATGTTGTACTACTATAGTAGCCTAGGCTAGTCATAGTGGAAAGTAACTTAGACTACTCTAGTAACTCTATGGTTACCCTAAGAGCAAGTACTACCTTCGTCCTGGTTTACTCTTCCAATTTTGTAGTATAAAAATTTGACCATAGATTTAACTGACAAAATGTTAATGCATGTCACTAAGAACTATATCTTTGGATTCGTATTTGAACATAATTTCAAATGGTGTAATTTTTAGTGACATGCATTGGCATTTTATTAGGTAAATCTATGGTCAAAATTTTATACTAAATATGAGGTAGTATTCCCTCCATCCCAAAATTCTTGTCTTACATTTGTTTAGATACGGATGTATCTAACACTAAAATGTAACTAGGTACATCCGTATTTAGACAAATTTAAGACAAGAATTTTGGGGCAGAGGGAGTACAAAAGTGGGCTATGTAGGCCAAAACATGTTCCGAATTCACTTGTGATGCATTTGGCATCGATGCCCCTCCATTGCTCACCTGGTGCCCCAATCTGGATCACCTACTTTGCTCCGGTGCCAAATTAACTCACCCAATGAAAAAACACTGCGTGTGAGAGAGAGAAGACTGAGGCAATAAAAAAACACTTGCTTGGGAGAGTGAGAGGCTGGTGTAGTTAGTTTGATTGATTTGTTTATACATGTGGGTATGTGTGCATGGCGGTGCCAACTCTCTCACATCATGAGAGCGGTGCCAAAATCTTTTGATTTGACATCGATGCGTACTATGTGGCATACTTTTGTGAAATATGGCATCAGCCACATAGTGGAAGGCAACAAATGCCGAAGCTCTTCACGTGCTCCTAGTTAAATGAGAGGAAACAGAGAGAGAGAGAGAGAGAGAGAGAGAGAGAGAGAGAGAGAGAGAGAAAATATCACTAGCCAGCCAACCCTATCGTATGAGCGAATGATATTGGTACCTCTTGATGACACGGCAATCTTATGCAGCCAGCTGCTCTAATATGTTCTCTTCTTTTGCAGATAAAAAAAGACCCGAAAGTGAAAAATGTGCTGCACTATAACAATCTCATCGAATGCCTTGATCTCCATCTTACATAAATTGATTTGATCAACTACCAAGGCAGCACATCTGAGATTAAATTGGCTAGGTTCTTTGTTCTGGAGGCAAGTGTGCTCAAGGTAATGAGGTTTGGCGTTCTCTGGCGCAACAATGAATGGCGTGCTGATCACCGCAAGCGTCTAAGCCTAAATGACAAAGTCTCCGCAGAAGCTGAATTTGTTTTTGAAACATCAAGTGGCCAGAGACTCGAAAACTTATTTGCCCATTAGTGACTTGTCAGGACGGTGGATTTTATTTTGTACAATAATGCTGCATTCACCTAAAGTAACGAAAGTTCTTACGTAAACTTCCTAGTAATTCCCTCTTCGTAGGTGCAGCATTACCCCTAACATTTGTAATATCAGTTTGAAACTTGTAATATTGTCGTGTCCTATTCCCGCGTTTTCAAAATCCTGCGAATCAAACAGGTCCTGAGTTGGTGATGATGTTGTGCCTCCCATCTTTCACCAATAGCCGTCAGATCTAGATCTGAGGCATACAAACGAAGCTTATCCATTTTTGCAAAAAGATGCCCGCACTTGTTCCCTATTTACAAACAACTCCTTGCCTCTCAGAATGCATGGGCATCTATGCACAGGAAATTATGTCGAACAGGGCTAGTTGTAAGCAGGTTAGCTCTACAGCCATGATGATAGTGACTGCAGATGGTGAGGCTGACTATGGTATGCCGAACACGGCGCCTATACTCAGGTGTCATCTCCGGCTCAGGGTCTGGTCACTTCACTGTGAGGAGCAGCACATAATAATTTGACCAATGGGTAGTACAGTGCTAGTACTTCTACTACTACATTCGTAGTACTACTACTAGTACTAGTAGCACCACCATCTCGATTTAGGAGTACTACCACATCCATCTGGATTTTAGTATTTGACTAGCAATATCTAGTAATGCATGTCACAAAAAATGTACTACTCCCTCTGTAAATAAATACATGGTGTGTTATTCCTATCGGCGAGAGAACTTAATGTTTTTTTGCTAACTAGAGTACTAATAGGATTACATGCAATGAACTAAACACTACATGTCATGTTTGGTAGTCTCAAGTCATTGAAAGCATGCACGGCCCACATCTCTCATTGGTTGATATGTCACGAAATAAGAAACAAGGAGGGAGTTAATGCACCGTGCCTAAGTATTTTGGGATTATTTGGTTTTTGTAAGGTGACTTACACAACATTTTTGTTTACATGCATTAACATTTTATTAGTTAAATCAAAGGTCAAAACTTGGCGCAAAATGCAAAGGGGACCAATAAACCAGTAAACATCAAACTTCTCTCATTTGGCCCCAACTAGAGGTCCGGTGAGATGACTATACTGCACCGGCACGGAGGGGGACGCAGCTTCATTGACTTACAACAACTACCTTTGGGTGAATGACACGTTGTCCCAGGGGGTGGCTGGCCCACCTATCATACAGCCAAAGGCAGGTGCAGTAGAGGGCCGAGGAGTAGTACGAAATCCTACGCACCTACGCACGCTAACCAAGGGCAAGAGTGATCACTCGAATCGCAAGATCAGTTGACTAGAAGCTAAGCTAGACCCATGGAGGTGATGAGCGCGAGCATCAGCTAGCTGTGCCAGATGGTCCACGACGCCGGCCTGCGGCCCGGCACCGAGGAACGTCTCCAGGTAGTATTGCTTGAGGCCACCAGGGCGAGGGGCCGCTTGGACGACAGCTTCTTCTCCTTGTTCGACGAGGTCCTCGTCGGTTTCCTTGACATGTTCACCATCGTCAAGAAGCTTGCGGACGACTTTGACATAAGCCTCCAGCCAACGCGCCCAGGCTCTGCGATGCCCGCCACCCTCAACGGCCACTATGGTGACAACCTCTTCGACACACTGGTGGCCCTGCGACTGCCCGCCGTCGCGCCGAAGAATGTCCACCTCGAGGTCGCGCTCGTCACGCAGCGCCTGGCGCAGCAAGACACCATCGACATAATCACTCACGTCTACGTGCAAATCGTCCGCAAGGACTACTACATGCAAGAGGAGGACGATAGGACACTGGCCTTCTTGGACCACAGGGTAACCTTGGACGACACTATTCAGAAGCACGTTGAGCTCGCCGCCAACGCCGCTGCTTCTCACACGTCGGTTGGTGACCCGGCGCTCTAGGGCGTGAGGATGTCGTTGATGGATCCTTATGTATTTTTATCTTTCCGTCAAATCCATGTAGTAGTATATGATACTATAGTAATTATCTTACCTTTCGCATCAACTTCATAATTTTCGTACGTACTCCATGCATGAACGGCGCCAGAACCAAACTTCTCGTTACTCTAGGCAAAATCGTTATTTTCTATCCATCGGTCGCGCCATGGAGCAGAACCAAATTTTACAAGTTACAAGTTCAAAAGGAAA
Source organism: Triticum dicoccoides (assembly GCF_002162155.2). Taxonomy (NCBI): domain Eukaryota; kingdom Viridiplantae; phylum Streptophyta; class Magnoliopsida; order Poales; family Poaceae; genus Triticum; species Triticum dicoccoides. The sequence goes on from NC_041388.1 coordinate 168,797,037, forward strand.
AGCCTGTCGTGTTCGCGTCGCACCCCCACACTGTTGGTCTGGCACGCCGCTCAAGCGGGAATGCGTGCGGTGTTGCATTTTCACTTACAAGTGGGACCGCAGTTGAGCAAACCGACTATCGACAAACCCCCACCCCGCCCACCGCGCGATGGCTGAGAAAACAGGAGGGAGAAGGGATGGCTGTAGCACGGACTCCAAGAAAATTGGTGTCGGATGGGACTCGTGTGGGTGGCGTGTGCCGTACTACTAGACGTGAATGCTAGTTATGGCCCATGCCACCCCACTATATCGAGCCTATATCGAGGTACGTAGAACAAATTTCCTGCAGTCCGTGCTCAGCCCTCCTCTATCTCTCTTCTCAGCCAGCTAGCGGACGCACGGAGCCCATCGTCTGTTTGCTCACATGCGGCCCCACATGTCAGTGAAAACGCAAGAGGACCCACTGAACCTGCACATGTTTCACCTCGACGTGCTAGTGATGAAAAACAAATCCAATAAAGATCTTCAGTGGCCGCTTTTGGAGTTACTCAAGAGTAGTAAGATTCTATTTACCGTTTAACCCAAGATGCACATCTCGTGGCTTCAACTACCACTCTATTTTCTTTCATGACATGACCTGGATGCTGGATGTCCCACGTGTCGGCAAAAGGAGGAAGAACCCAACAAAATCTTTGGTTGTGCTCTCGGATTAGACTAGTTGTGATAACTTAAAATTTTTATTGTGTACTCTCTCCGTTCCAAAATACTTGACTTCCGTTTGTCCAAAAATGGATGTACCTATATACTAAAACATGTCTAGATACATATATATTTTGACAAATAGAAGGCATGTATTGTGCAACGGAGGGAGTAGAATGGATGCAAGTTTTTGTATTGGGAAGAAGAGTACATCCATATATTGATAGAGCACAATTTAGTAGATGTTCTATCACTTTTAGCTAGCACAGAGGCTAGAGATGAGATTAGTGCACTTGTTGATACTCCTACTAGAATAGAGGCGAGACATGAGACTAGATGCGAGGAAGCAACGTCTACTTCTTCACACTCGAAGAAGAAACAAGCACGCAAGATCGAGCCTCGGCAGATCAACAATGAATGCATCGAGAAGGCACTAATCCAACTTACAGGAGTAGCAAAATCTATTCTTGTGGTTCTTGTTTTCTTTGGTCTTGCTTTTCTAGTCAAAATTTGTTGGGGAACGTAGTAATTTCAAAAAATTTCCTACGCACACGCAAGATCATGTGATGCATAGCAACAAGATGGGAGAGTGTGATCTACGTACCCTTGTAGATCGACAATGGAAGCGTTTGGTTGATGTAGTCGTACGTCTCCACGGCCCGACCGATCAAGCACCGAAACTATGGCACCTCCGAGTTCTAGCACACGTTCAGCTCGATGACGATCCCCGGACTCCGATCCAGCAAAGTGTCAGGGAAGAGTTCCGTCAGCACGACGGCATGGTGATGATCTTGATGCACTACCGTCGCAGGGCTTCGCCTAAGCACCGCTACAATATTATCAAGGACTATGGTGGCAGGGGGCGCCGCACACGGCTGAGAATAAGATCACGTGGATCAACTTGTGTCTATGGGGTGCCCCTTGCCTCAGTATATAAACGATGGAGGAGGAGGAGCCCGGCCAAGGCTAGGTGCGGCCAGGATGTGGAATCCTACTAGGACTCCAAGTCCTAGTAGGAGTCCACCAAGAGGGGAGGAAGGGAGAAGGAAGTGGAGGAGAAGGAGAGGTGGCCGGCCCCCTTTTCCCTAGTCCAATTCGGACTAGAGGGGAGGGGGGTGCAGCAGCCCCTTGGCCCTTTCTCCTCTTCCCACTAAAGCCCATCAAGGCCCATTGCTTCTTCCGTAACTACTCGGTACTCCGAAAAATACCCGAATCACTCGGAACCTTTCCGATGTCCGAATATAGTCGTCCAATATATCAATCTTTACGTCTCGACCATTTCGAGACTCCTCGTCATGTCCCCGATCTCATCCGGGACTCCGAACTCCTTCGGTACATCAAAACGCATAAACTCATAATATAACTGTCATGGAAACCTTAAGCGTGCGGACCCTACGGGTTCGAGAACAATGTAGACATGACCGAGACACGTCTCCGGTCAATAACCAATAGCGGGACCTGGATTCCCATATTAGCTCCTACATATTCTATGAAGATCTTTATCGGTCAGACCGCATAACAACATACGTTGTTCCCTTTGTCATCGATATGTTACTTGCCCGAGATTCGATCGTCGGTATCCAATACCTAGTTCAATATCGTTACCGGCAAGTCTCTTTACTCGTTCTGTAATACATCATCCCGCAACTAAATCATTAGTTGCAATGCTTGCAAGGCTTATGTGATGTGCATTACCGAGAGGGCCCAGAGATACCTCTCCGACAATCGGAGTGACAAATCCTAATCTTGAAATACGCCAACCCAACATCTACCTTTGGAGACACCTGTAGTGCTCCTTTATAATCACCCAGTTACATTGTGACGTTTGGTAGCACCCAAAGTGTTCCTCCAACAAACGGGAGTTGCATAATCTCATAGTCATAGGAACATGTATAAGTCATGAAGAAAGCAATAGCAACATACTAAACGATCGGGTGCTAAGCTAATGGAATGGGTCATGTCAATCACATCATTCTCCTAATGATGTGATCCCGTTAATAAAATAACAACTCTTTTGTTTATGGTTAGGAAACATAACCATCTTTGATTAACGAGCTAGTCAAGTAGAGGCATACTAGTGACACTTTGTTTGTCTATGTATTCACACAAGTATTATGTTTCCGGTTAATACAATTCTAGCATGAATAATAAACATTTATCATGATATAAGGAAATAAATAATAACTTTATTATTGCCTCTAGGGCATATTTCCTTCAGTCTCCCACTTGCACTAGAGTCAATAATCTAGTTCACATCGCCATGTGATTTAACAGCAATAGTTCACATCACCATGTGATTAACACCCATAGTTCACATAGATATGTGATCAACACCCAAAGGGTTTACTAGAGTCAGTAATCTAGTTCACATCGCTATGTGATTAACACCCAAAGAGTACTAAGGTGTGATCATGTTTTGCTTGTGAGATAATTTTAGTCAACGGATCTGTCACATTCAGATCCGTAAGTATTTTGTGAATTTCTATGTCAACAATGCTCTGCACGGAGCTACTCTAGCTTATTGCTCCCACTTTCAATATGTATCTAGATCGAGACTTAGAGTCATCCAGATCTGTGTCAAAACTTGCATCGACGTAACTTTTTACGACGAACCTTTTTGTCACCTCCATAATTGAGAAATATTTCCTTATTCCACTAAGGATAATTTTGACAGCTGTCCAGTGATCTACTCTTAGATCACTATTGTACTCCCTTGCTTAACACAGTGTAGGGTATACAATAGATCTGGTACACAGCATGGCATACTTTATAGAACCTATGGCTGAGGCATAGGGAATGACTTTCATTCTATTTCTATCTTCTGCCGTGGTTGGGCTTTGAGTCTTACTCAATTTCACACCTTGCAACACAGGCAAGAACTCTTTCTTTGACTGTTCCATTTTGAACTATTTCAAAATCTTGTCAAGGTATGTATTCATTGAAAAAACTTATCAAGCGTCTTGATCTATCTCTATAGATCTTGATGCTCAATATGTAAGCAGCTTTACCAAGGTCTTTCTTTGAAAAAATCCTTTCAAACACTCCTTTATGCTTTGCAGAATAATTCTACATTATTTCCGATCAACAATATGTCATTCACATATACTTATCAAAAATTTTGTAGTGCTCCCACTCACTTTCTTGTAAATACACGCTTCATCGCAAGTCTGTATAAAACTATATGCTTTGATCAACTTATCAAAGCGTATATTCCAACTCTGAGATGCTTGCACCAGTCCATAGATGGATCGCTGGAGCTTGCATATTTTGTTAGCACCTTTAGGATTGACAAAACGTTCTGGTTGTATCATATACAATTCTTCTTTAATAAATCTATTAAGGAATGCAATTTTGTTTATCCATTTGCCAGATTTCATAAAATGCGGCAATTGCTAACATGATTCGGACAGACTTAAGCATAGATACGAGTGAGAAACTCTCATCGTAGTCAACACCTTGAACTTTGTCGAAAACCTTTTGCGACAATTCTAGCTTTGTAGATAGTAACACTACTATCATCATCCGTCTTCTCTTGAAGATCCATTTATTTTCTATAGCTTGCCGATCATCGGGCAAGTCAACCAAAGTCCATACTTTGTGCTCATACATGGATCCCATCTCAGATTTCATGGCCTCAAGACATTTTGCGGAATCTGGGCTCACCATTGCTTCTTCATAGTTCGCAAGTTCGTCATGGTCTAGTAACATGACTTCCAGAACAGGATTACCGTACCACTCTGGTGCGGATCTCACTCTGGTTTACCTACGAGATTCGGTAGTAACTTGATCTGAAGTTACATGATCATCATCATTAGCTTCCTCACTAACTGGTGTAGGTGTCACAGAAACAGGTTTTTGTGATGTACTACTTTCCAATAAGGGACTAGGTACAGTTACCTCGTCAAGTTCTACTTTCCTCCCACTCACTTCTTTCGAGAGAAACTCCTTCTCCAGAAAGTTTCTGAACTTAGCAACAAAAGTCTTGCCTTCGGATCTGTGATAGAAGGTGTATCCAATAGTTTCCTTTGGATATCCTATGAAGATTTACTTCTCCGATTTGTGTTTGAGCTTATCATGTTGAAACTTTTTCACATAAGCATCGCAGTCCCAAACTTTAAGAAACGACAGCTTAGGTTTCTTGCCAAACCATAGTTCATAAGGTGTCGTCTCAATGGATTTAGATGGTGCCCTATTTAACGTGAATGCAGCTGTCTCTAATGCATAACCCCAAAACGATAGTGGTAGATCGGTAAGAGACATCATAGATTGCACTATATCCAATAAAGTACGGTTATGACGTTCGGACACACCATTATGCTATGGTGTTCCATGTGGCATGAGTTTGTGAAACTATTCCACATTGTTTTAATTGAAGACCAAACTCGTAACTCAAATAGTTGTCTCCGCGATCAGATCGTAGAAACTTTATTTTCTTTGTCACGATGATTTTCCACTTCACTCTGAAATTCTTTGAACTTTTCAAATGTTTCAGACTTATGTTTCATCAAGTAGATATACCCATATCTGCTCAAATCATCTGTGAAGTTCAGAAAATAACGATACTTGCCATGAGCCTTAACACTCATCGGACCGCATACATCAGTATGTATTATTTCCAATAAGTCAGTTGCTCGCTCCGGAGAACGGAGTCTTAGTCATCTTGCCCATGAGGCATGGTTCGCAAGCATCAAGTGATTCATAATCAAGTGATTCCAAAATCCCATCAGCATGGAGTTTCTTCATGCGCTTTACACCAATATGACCTAAACAATAGTGCTACAAATAAGTTGCACTATCATTTTTAACTTTGCATCTTTTGGTTTCAATATTATGATTATGTGTATCACTACGATCGAGATCCAACGAACTATTTTCATTGGGTGTGTAACCATATAAGGTTTTATTCATGTAAACAGAACAACAATTTATTCTTTTACATAAATGAATAACCGTATTACAATAAACATGATCAAATCATATTCATGCTTAACGCAAACACCAAATAACACTTATTCAGGTTCAACACTAATCCCGAAAGTATAGGGAGTGTGCGATGATGATCATATCAATCTTGGAACCACTTCCAACACACATCGTCACTTCACCCTTAAATAGTCTCTGTTTATTCTGCAACTCCCGTTTTGAGTTACTAATCTTAGCAACTGAACTAGTATCAAATACTGAGGGGTTGCTATAAACACTAGTAAAGTACACATCAATAACATGTATATCAAATATACTTATGTTCACTTTGCCATCCTTCTTATCTACCAATCACTTGGGGTAGTTCCGCTTCCAGTGACCAGTCCCTTTGTAGTAGAAACACTTAGTCTCAGGCATAGGACTAGACTTGGGCTTCTTCACTTGAGCAGCAACTTGCTTGCTGTTCTTCTTGAAGTTCCCCTTCTTCCCTCTGCCCTTTTCTTGAAACTAGTGGTCTTGTCTACCATCAACACTTGATGTTTTTCTCGATTTCTACCATCGTCAATTTCCGCATTACGAAGAGCTTGGGAATCATTTCCGTTATCCCTTGCATATCATAGTTCATCACTAAGTTCTACTAACTTGGTGATGGTGACTAGAGAATTCTGTCAATCACTATCTTGTCTGGAAGATTAACTCCCACTTGATTCAAGCGATTGTTGTGCTCAGACAATCTGGGCACATGCTCACTAGTTGAGCGATTCTCCTCCATCTTTTAGCTATAGAACTTGTTGGAGACTACATATCGCTCAACTCGGGTATTTGCTTGAAATATTAACTTCAACTCCTGGAACATCTCTTATGCTCCATGACGTTCAAAATGTCTTTGAAGTCCCGATTCTAAGCCATTAAGCATGGTGCACTAAACTATCAAGTAGTCATCATATTGAGCTAGCCAAACGTTCATAACGTCTGCATCTGCTCCTGCAATAGGTCTGTCACGTAGCGGTGCATCAAGGACATAATTCTTCTGTGCAGCAATGAGGATAAACCTCAAATCACGGATCCAATCCGCATCTTTGCTACTAACATCTTTCAACACAATTTTCTCTAGGAACATATCAAAATAAACACAGGGAAGCAACAATGCGAGCTATTGATCTACAACATGATTTGCAAAATACTACCAGGACTAAGTTCATGATAAATTTAAGTTCAATTAATCATATTACTTAAGAACTCCCACTTAGACAGACATCCCTCTAATCCTCTAAGTGATCACGTGATCCAAATCAACTAAACCATGTCCGATCATCACGTGAGATGGAGTAGTTTCATTGGTGAACATCATTATGTTGATCATATCTACTATATGATTCACGCTCGACATTTTGGTCTCCGTGTTCCGAGGCCATATCTGTATATGCTTGGCTCGTCAAGTATAACCTGAGTATTCCGCGTGTGCAACTGTTTTGCACCCATTGTATTTGAACGTAGAGCCTATCACACCCGATCATCACGTGGTGTCTCATCACGAAGAACTTTCGCAATGGTGCATACTCAGGGAGAACACTTCTTGATAATTTAGTGAGAGATCATCTTATAATGCTACCGTCAATCAAAGCAAGATAAGATGCATAAAAGATAAACATCACATGCAATCAATATAAGTGATATGATATGGCCATCATCATCTTGTGCCTATGATCTCCATCTCCGAAGCACCGTCATTATCACCATCGTCATCGGCGCGACACCTTGATCTCCATCGTAGCATCGTTGTCATCTCGCCAATCTTATGCTTCCACGACTATCACTACCGCTTAGTAATAAAGTAAAGCATTACATCGTGATTGCATTGCATACAATAAAGCGACAACCATATGGCTCCTGCCAGTTGCCGATAACTCGGTTACAAAACATGATCATCTCATACAATAAAATTTAGCATCATGTCTTGGCCATATCACATCACAACATGCCCTGCAAAAACAAGTTAGACGTCCTCTACTTTGTTGTTGCAAGTTTTACGTGGCTGCTACGGGCTTAAGTAAGAACCAATCTCACCTACGCATCAAAACCACAACGATAGTTTGTCAATTTGACTCCATTTTAACCTTCGCAAGGACCGGGTGTAGCCACACTTGGTTCATCTAAAGTTGGATAAACTGTCACCCACAAGCCACCTCTGTGCAAAGCACGCCGGGAGAACCGGTTTCGCGTAAGCATACGCGTAATGTCGGTCTGGGCTGCTTCATCCAACAATACCGCCGAACCAAAGTATGACATGCTGGTAGGCAGTATGACTTATATCGCCCACAACTCACTTGTGTTCTACTCGTGCATATAACATCAACATATAAAACCTAGGCTCTGATACCACTATTGAGGAACGTAGTAATTTCAAAAAAATTCCTACGCACACGCAAGATCATGTGATGCATAGCAACGAGATGGGAGAGTGTGATCTACGTATCCTTGTAGATCGACAACGGAAGCGTTTGGTTGATGTAGTCGTACGTCTCCACGGCCCGACCGATCAAGCACCAAAACTACGGCACCTCCGAGTTCTAGCACACGTTCAGCTCGATGACGATCCCTGGACTCCGATCCAGCAAAGTGTCGGGGAAGAGTTCGGTCAGCACGACGGCATGGTGACGATCTTGATGCACTACCATCGCAGGGCTTCGCCTAAGCACCGCTACAATATTATCGAGGACTATGGTGGCAGGGGGCACCGCACACGGCTAAGAATAAGATCACGTGGATCAACTTGTGTATATGGGGTGCCCCTTGCCTCAGTATATAAAGGATGGAGGAGGAGGAGGCCGGCCAAGGCTAGGTGCGGTCAGGATGTGGAATCCTACTAGGACTCCAAGTCCTAGTAGGAGTCCACCAAGAGGGGAGGAAGGGAGAAGGAAGTGGAGGAGAAGGAGAGGTGGCTGGCCCCCTTTTCCCTAGTCCAATTCGGACTAGAGGGGAGGGGGGGCGCAGCAGCCCCTTGGCCCTTTCTCCTCTTCCCACTAAAGCCCATCAAGGCCCATTGCTTCTCCCGTAACTACCCGGTACTCCGAAAAATACCCGAATCACTCGGAACCTTTCTGATGTCGGAATATAGTCGTCCAATATATCAATCTTTACGTCTCGACCATTTCGAGACTCCTAGTCATGTCCCCGATCTCATCCGGGACTCCGAACTCCTTCGGTACATCAAAACTCATAAACTCATAATATAACCGTCGTCGAAACCTTAAGCGTGCGGACCCTACGGGTTCGAGAACAATGTAGACATGACCGAGACACGTCTCCGGTCAATAACCAATAGCGGGACCTGGATGCCCATATTGGCTCCTACATATTCTACGAAGATCTTTATCGGTCAGACCGCATAACAACATACGTTGTTCCAATACCTAGTTCAATCTCGTTACCGGCAAGTCTCTTTACTCGTTATGTAATACATCATCCCGCAACTAACTCATTAGTTGCAATGCTTGCAAGGCTTATGTGATGTGCATTACCGAGAGGGCCCAGAGATACCTCTCCGACAATCGGAGTGACAAATCCTAATCTCGAAATACGCCAACCCAACATCTACCTTTGGAGACACATGTAGTGCTCCTTTATAATCACCCAATTACGTTGTGACGTTTGGTAGCACCCAAAGTGTTCCTCCGGCAAACGGGAGTTGCATAATCTCATAGTCATAGGAACATGTATAAGTCATGAAGAAAGCAATAGCAACATACTAAACGATCGGGTGCTAAGCTAATGGAATGGGTCATGTCAATCACATCATTCTCCTAATGATGTGATCCCGTTAATCAAATAACAACTCTTTTGTTTATGGTTAGGAAACATAACCATCTTCGATTAACGAGCTAGTCAAGTAGAGGCATACTAGTGACACTTTGTTTGTCTATGTATTCACACAAGTATTATGTTTCCAGTTAATACAATTCTAGCATGAATAATAAACATTTATCATGATATAAGGAAATAAATAATAACTTTATTATTGCCTCTAGGGCATATTTCCTTCAAAATTATCGTTGGAGTTCGTGCGAAACGGAGGTCCGTTTGGTGGTCATGCATTAGAGTTGGCCTTACAAGTGGGACCGCAGTTAAGGAAACCGACTGTCGACAAACCCCCACCTCGCCCGCCACGCGATGGCTGAAGTTAGAGAAACGATGAGGTTGAAGAGATTGCTCTAGCACAGACTCCAAGAAATAATATGGTGTCAGATGGATGTCGTGGTGGTGGTGTGTGCCGTACTCCTGGATGTGAATGCTTGTTCTGGCCCATGCCACCCTACTACTCCTACTACTTACTCGTACTATATAGTACTAGTATCGAGGATTCGAGGTGCTGGTTACATACAGTGAACACATTAACATATGGCCATAGTAAAAACACCCGCCCAACGCGCTAGTACAAATAGTGTACTACTATTGTTGATTGGCCTCATCCGATAACCTGTTGCAATGCACGTACAATAATGTATTCAGAAAATATTTTTTTGCCTCGTCGCACCACTCACTCAGAGAAGCGGCTCGAAAGCCATTCATAAATTTAGTAAGTTTATCACAGGCATATCATTTTATTACATACAACAGGTCATCAACCCACATCGACAACGAGGATACATTATAAATACTAAAGTTTTCACCACACAACAAATAACAAGCAATGAAATGAACTTCAACTCAACCATTCCTCGGCGTTAGAAACGCTTGCTTTGAGCCACAAGTGATTCTCTGGGATGGGCCATCGATTGTCAATCTGGAAACCAACGCAGGACTGATCATCTAGGCTGAAGTGGCCTACTATGTCAGTACCAGGGTAGGGAACCACCCAAATGTCCGAGGTATAGACACAGTTGCTTCACATAAATGGTACTGTTAACATTGTGTCAACAGCAGTTGGATCGCCTTTCACCATCATCGGATAGTTTTGTCCAAGGAAGAGCAAGTTTTCTCCAAGACTATCAATTCTGTACCAGGGAGAAGGAGTTGGTGCTAGCACACTAGTATCCATCCCGAATACCATGCAACAGGTGTTGGAATAGGTCCGGAGAGTGCGACCATGGGAGACTACACCTGCTTCCTTAGCAGTAACATCATCAGTGGGCTGTATACACACAAGAAGAGGTGATCCATCGGAATTAGTTGCCAGGCGCCATAGAGTATATGGGCGCTGCTCATCCTCATGCTCATGATCATCACCATCGTCATCTCCCCCTTGGTTATAAAAAAATTTCAAGTATAGGTGGTGGGATGTTCACAGGACCATGGAAACACAAGAAGAAGGTTAATTAGTAAAGGGAAACTTGCTATCCCGCATGCATGTGGATGAAACAATTATAATTACAGTGGAAGACAAACGTACCGAAACTATGAGGATCCCATGCAAAAACAGGGCCACGAGTGGTGGTAGCAAACACAAGGCCCTTGTATTGAATTGCATCACAGTACTCTTCCGTGTACAGAAACTGATTTTTGAGCAATGTCCATCCAGTTGAACCACGAAGGACGGCAACAAGCTTGTCGAAGATAGCAACAACTTGATAGTTGTTGTAATTCGAAGAGCGGTTGGGAACTCGACACATTGCTATCTTCCGTAGAAGACAGTCACCATGATCGTATTTGAACGTGCGTACAATACCGGTGTGCTCAACCTCTGGGCAGTCTGCTGAGATTTTTGGAAGTGGAACCCGGTCACGAGTGTACACATTCACAAGTTCCCACTCGCAGTTGGACACAATGTAAACAACCCAATCTCCATTTGCGCCCGCCCAAGCCTTTCCCTCAAGCGATGGCATCTTAACATCATACGTATCATTATCAAGCGGCATCAAATGGCACAGGGCGAGGCCTCTGTCGTGCTGGCGCCAGTCATCAGGGTCACGGCGAAGAAGATAGGGGAGATCAACCGCTCCTTGACTCTTGGGTTCTTTGTAATGATGTTATTAGTTGAGTCGAGAATGGGCTTGAACGAACCTACCATGCTAGCCGAGGTGATGACGTCACATCGATCAATGAGTTCCTCCACCATGTCATCTTTCAGATCGGGGCAAGAATAACAGGGTCGTTTTCGGCCTGTTCCCTCTATGGAGAAGACGATCGAACAATGGCAGAAGAAAGGGTGAAGGGCTGAAGGAAAATGGAGGAGGGAGAGGAAGAGCGTGCGACAGCAGTTCCAAATCGAGAGGGAAAGGCGAAGAGTCGGTGGACGGTTGCGAATTTGCCACGGTTCATGAAGAGGCGCCCCGGCCTACACGTCTGTTTGGAAATACTCCTACTACTCGCCGTCATCTCACTGATATGTTGGAACGGGACCACATGTCAACGAAACATGGTGTGTAATTTCTCATGCAAAATGCGATCTGGCCGCGTTGGCTCGAGATGCCGCATTAGTTATCGACCTTTATTTTTTTAATGGCGTGCCAATCAGTTTTGAAGCACGACTAACTAGTACTGTACGCAGAGAAAATATAAACTACTCTACCACTACTCCACCTCAGTACTAGTAGTATAAAAAAGATATATAGGATGGAGCTTGAGACCTTTCTTGCTAAGGGCTGCCCACTTGCTTCTCACACTACCACCCTCTCTCCAGATCTAAAAAAGACGGCCCCTCTCTCCCTCCTCACCGGTGGTCACAGATCCGCTAGGGAAGAAAAGGACGTGCAGCGTTGACGCACTCGTCGTCGGCGAGCGAGGTCACGCATTGACGACAAGGCCGTCCTCTCAGACCTAGCGCCCACGCGGGATGGCCTCCGTCCCCAAGCTCGCTGCCATAGTGTGTGCGGAGGACGACGACCATGAGTGAAGCCACTTCCCGCCGACCCTCAGGTATGCTACCTCTTTTCGAACCATAACCTTGTTCTATTAACCCATCTGCCACGTCGTTGCATGTGGATCTTTTTCCACTCCACGATTTTCCCAATTTGCTATCCTCTGCTCTGCTGGCCACGCAGATGAAAACCATAATTTGCACTATTAAAGGAAACCCTACTTCATGCAGACTAGTCCATGTCTGGGTTGAATAAGGAAAGGAAAGGAGATTGTACTGTCCAAGAGAGTAGGCATCAAACCTGCATCTAGGTTGAAAAGGGGAAAATCAGTAGCTAAGGAACGAGTCTCGTGTCTCTTGGTTGAAGAAGGGTAGAAAGGCATGACAAAGCAATAGAGAATGACCAAGTCGATCGGTTTGTTGTCCTCGCATAGGAAAAAGGTGGCTAAAGAGAACAAAAATGGGACGTAATCCACATATTCTGCCTGGATATTTGTTGCTCTGGGCAACCATACCTCCCTCACCACTCTGCATCCGTGGAGGTACATCGTACTGGTGCGCCCATTGTCCGAATGGGCCTCCCATGCTCTTATTGCCACTTTTTTTGTTGTTAGTATAACTCCAGCAGTCAAGTCAAGCAATGCTACTGCTAAAGTGATGCCACATTTAACTAATGCCGCTCTCAGTCTAATGTCACTGATAAATTTAAGCAATGCCATTTAATGTCATTGGATTATTTCAGGGTTAGCTGTTGATTGTGGATGTATTAAAGATTTTTGAGCTAAGGCATTCTAATGATGTTGCACAGCCACTATACCAACGATGAAACTTGTTACTACCTTCAGATTTTTGCACTGTTAATGCTTATAGATTACATACCGCACTTTCATGAGATAAGTTAATTTTTTTGTACAGTGTCACCAAAATGCCAAGGCACTGATGTCATTTTATTTTGGTTAAACTGCACAGACAATTATGAAGACAAGAGGAAAGGTCAAGAGTGGGCACCTCCTCCTTCGGCTGTTCTCTTGATTCGTTCGATCAAGTTTGTATGTTTGATCGATTATCAAGATTGGGATAGCTATTTTTAACGTCCCCCCGAGTTCGAAATGATATTTACCTTGGAGGTACATGGTTTGCAATTTTTTTATACCGTCATTAGTTAATAATGCTAGTTACCTTCATACTTTTGTATTTGTTTTAATGCTCATGCACAGCTAGTATACCAATGTTGAAACTTGTTACCTTTACATTTTGTATTGTTAATTCTTATAGAAACCTTCCAGTGCTAGAGTTTATTGAAATCTGTTCAGTAAAACCATTGTACTGTACCCTGTAATAAACTAACTACTCTACTGGTGCACTAGCCACTGGATTAGTGTATATTTGTAGTATTCTAATGGTGTTGCATTAGCATATGGACATAAATAAAGTGTGGCAAGTTTTCCCAGATATGTGCTCAAGAAAACTACTACCTGTTTTTCTAAATACTAGACATTTGGGTACTTTAAATTGAACCGCGAAAACGTCTTATATTAAGGAACAAAGGGTGTAGAGTTCACTGAAATTATCCCGGTAAAGCTACTCACACCTTTGTTAAATTAATGTTCATTATGTTATCGGAGGAGGTCTGTATGTTTGTCTCTAATGCCTATCGACTACATACCTGACATCATGATGTAATGTTAAGTCATTTCCTTTTGTACAGTGTCACTGAATTGTCAAGGTGGTGATGGCATTTTATTTTAGTAGAACTGCACAAAATTTGCTTAAAAGAAGAGGAAAGGTCAGGAATGGCTCAGTTTTTCAAAAAAAACTATGTATGCCTTCCTGACATCAGCCGCTGTTGCTTTATTTATTCCTTCAAACAGGTGGTTAGAAACAATCTTGCTACCTTTTCCCATTAAGAAATTGGAATGCTTATATTTGTGAGTATATGCTTCAACTAGTGCCACTTTTAGATTAACCACACTTTCAATATCTCTGCAAACAGGGATGCTCGATTTTAGTGGAACTGCACAAAATGTACAACTGGTTCAACATTAGGAGCATGTTTTTTTCCAAACCTTTATATTCAATTGGTGGCACTATGAGCTGTTCAATACGAAGGTACATGGTTTGCTACTATCTTGCTACTCTTTTTGTACTGTCATTAGATAGTAATACTAGTGGTTTGCATGTGAATTTATTGGCAGGGTGGACCTACATTGGAGGTGCAGGACATGATTCAATGATTGGATGCTCAATTTTGGTTGTATCGATTTCACCTCTTCCATCATGCGAACATGGATATCCTTGGTCTGATGAAGAATGGGCGCTATATTTCTGCTCTGAACCAGCAAATCAATTCAGTATGAAGTTGTCCAGGGCAAAACATAACTGTATCAGATTGTCCAGTGCAGAACATGATAGATGCTAAGCGGAAGAGACATGTTTAAACCGAAAATACAAGGTGTGGTATATGTTTACTAGCTGCTTGATATTTGTGCAGACAGAGATGTCTGCCCGTTGCTATTTGGCAAACAAACAAAGTGTCCGCAATTTTGGTTGAACTGCACAAGAGAATAGTATAGTCACGGCATGCAGTGCCATTTGAAAATAGGCACAGAAAGATTGGATAGTCACTTCATGAACTGCAGAAAGTAGTACTGTACTATTTATTGGCCAACACTAGGTGCTTCATTGCTTTGGTCTGATTATACAATGGGCATCATTTTGCCTAAGTTAAAGTTTGTATTCTGAAAATAGTCTCGCGGTGTGATCGAGAGAAGACCAAATCATATTGCAGTGGATGTTCCTCCATCATGTGTGGTTCATTCTCATGGTTCCGGCTGTTGGTGAAACCACTTACGTTTGCAAGAGGAATTGTAGACTTCACAAACAAATTTGTCTTTCAGTCTGTACTGAATGTTGGCCAAGAGAAGCATCCATGTTAGTAGGAAGAACAGATGTGTTTTCTAGATCTTTGCTTTTGGAGCTACATATTTGTGTATGATCTGTGAATCATTGAGATGCATTAACATGTTGATCTTATGTATGGGAATCGTACTAGTTAGTTTTAGTTACGACTCAAGATCCGAAGTGGCTGATCTTTGCTTTCGGAGCTACATATTTGTATATGATCTATGAATCATTGAGATGCATTAACAGTTACTTATTTATGTTCGCTCAGTGTTTACAAGTTACTGATCGATCACTAGCTAGCCTACAAATGCGCTCTTGGCAGTTTTATTTGCGACGCAAGATGCGAAGTGGCAGTTTTTTGAATAAAAATGCCTACCTCTGAAGAAACTGACAAGCTACACTATGGATCCTACACGAATAAAAATGCATACCTCTGAAGAAGTTTAAGGCTAATTAATTCCGTAAGCAAAGCAGCAAGACCAAGGCATGGCAATAATTAACGGCATGCAGAAGTTTAAGCCTAATTAATTCCACCGATTTAAGTGGCTGCATGCGTGCCCTTGGTTGTGACTCGTTGCATGCTGCTTCACGTACTGCCTGCGAGCGATTCTGAGTGCCTGCATGCAGCCGATCATAATTAAGGCAGCTAACTGATGCGAAAAAAGATACGCTTTAATTGTTGCAGGCTTTTTAAATTCGTGGAATCATTATTGACAAGGAGGGAGATGATTCGAGTGCACTCGTTTGACCGCCATGCTGGCGTGCGACCCAGACGGGACGGGATGGCACATTCATAATTCCAGTTTCTCTAGTTTTCCACGGCAAGCTGGTGCGCTAAGCCATTATGCATTGAATTCCGATGACCGTCGCGCTACCTTCCCCCTATAAGTACTGCTTCCCGGCCTTCTCCGGTGCCACCGTGACCCAACTCGCCATATCCTCATAAGCCCTCACCGGCCCGACGTCGCTCGCCACGTCCGCCATGCCCCCGCCCGTCCGCGATAGGCGACGCTGGAGGCGGTCACCGCCGGAACTAGTGTTCGGGTTTTCACCGGAAGGCAGACGGAGGAAGAGGCATTCTATCTGTCTTTAGATGGCAATGCGGAGATCGAGGAGTTGTTGGAGCGCGACCGCATGGCGGAGCAGGAGTTGTTGGAGCATGACCGCCTGGCGGAGCAGCAGCGTATCGCCGATTTGCGCCGCCAGCGGGACATGGAGCAGCAGCGCACCGACGCTCCGAGTCGCGAGAAGAGCTCCCGCAACTGGGCTGACTACATGGAGGCCGGCGCCCGGCAAATATCCCTAGAGGCTGTCGGGCACGCACACGTTCACGATGCCGATTTTTACTACCAGCTCATCAAGTGGGTTTCCCGCTTGGAAGCCAAAGCTTCGGTGGACCACGCCGGCATGGAAAGGGCCAACGCGCGCGAGCAACTTGCCCTATCGCACCTCTTGCAAGTCCGAGGCGAGGCGCACGACGCCGGTGCCGGCGTTTAGTGTGTACCACAGATGGCGGCCGGCATCGTCTAGTTAGCTAAGAGTAAGTTAGTACTTGTACGCTACTAGAGTATTAGTGGGAGTAGATAGTTAACTTGGCTATGATGGTTGTCAACGTGGAAGTTCAGTACTCTATATGTGGATCAGACCTGTTACTTTGCTCTGAATGTTGAACTTTCCGTTTGAACGTATGGAATGGGCTGTTATTTTTTTAAATGGGTTGTATTTGTCCTCCACGGGTTTAGAGGCTGACTTGTGGGCCTAGCAAGTTGATGCATACACAATCAGGAGATGATTGTACGTGGAGAGGATGACAGCAGGGACCCGCCAAGGTCATGGCAGTACGCAAGCAAGTGCCTCCTTATTTCAAGCCGATATAAAAATGGCTCCTCCTAGTGGATTTATGACATCTGGGTCCCATGCCATTGTCAACGTAGTTAATAAACGAGAGAATTGCACAACGAGCGGCTGACACTAGGGACCCAGCAGCTCGCCCAGTTATTTTTGTTTTGGGTTAATTTGATAAATGCCACTCCAAATCTGGTGTATCCGAGAAATGCCACTGCAATTTCCAAACTTTGGAAAATGCCATTCCATGCCATTTCTAGTGGCATTTTTCGAAGTCTGGAATGGCGTTTCTCAAAGTTTGCAAACTGCAGTGGCGTTTTTCAAAGTTTGCAAAAATTGCAGTGGCATTTTTCAAAGTTTGGAAATTGTAGTGGCATTTGTATGAATCGCCATAAGTGGAGTGGCATTTATCTAATTTGTTTTTTAGACGGAAGCATGGTGTCAACTGGGTTGTGCGGGACATTCTGGCCTGTCTACACAACCTTTTCTTTTATGTTTACCACAGACCAGCCGAGTAGTTTTTTTTCTTTCTGAAAATGGCTAGCCCAGTTTTTTTGTGATTTGTCAAGTAAGTCGCTTTATCAGGCCTATTGGGCTGCAAATCTTTCAAGACGAGGAGAGCTTCATTCGGCTGGCCGAGAAAATGGCCTATCAGTAATGAGAAATGGGCTGTACATTTTTAAAACACATCAAACCGGCAATTAGTTTCAAATATCTTTTTTTCATTTCGAGATTTTAAATTGCATTGATTTTTATGCGTGGACAATTTTTTGGATTTTATATTGATATACATTTATTTTTTAAATCAATCTGAATGTGACTCGAAATTTCGGGATTAAAAACAGTTCAGACCGCACCGACATATGCAAAATTTCGTATAATTTTTTAACCGTGGCCACAATATGGGCTGTAATGCTAACAAAAAGAATATGGGCTCCAAAAAAACCTGTAAGAATTAGCAAATGGGCTGTAAATTATTTGAAATAATGGCAGATGGGCTGTATGCTGTTTTCCATAGATTTGAGGCTTTCCACAGATGGCCTGTATACTGTTGGATGTCCATCCAACGGCCGTCGTGCTTCTTCAATCTCTTCTCTTCCTGCTCCAGCCGCTCAAACAAGCGCCGGCAGGACTGCCTACTCCCTCCTCCCCGCGGCCGGCTGTGCTGCCACGCAGGCATCACCGCCCCACCGTACTCGCATCGCTGGCCTAGCCATCTCTCTATCCACCCACACCTGCTGTTATTCTCTAGCGACGGCAGAAGAACCAGTAAACCCTCGTACAGTCGTACTCCCCTCTTCTTGGGAAACAAAAACAACTGCCGAGTCTTCCCTGCCTCCGTGTCGTTCCCTTCCTAGGCCTCGCCGTTGTCCACCTCCCTAGTGCTCTCGGCGTGGCGTGGTCAACATGGTCAACGACCGACATGCATTTGAAGTGGACTGTATGTGGAGAGGCTGACAGCTGGGTCCACGGCTGCACACAAGGAAATGCCTCCTTATTACGCGCAAAATAATGATTCTTCCACCTGACATCTGGGACCCACCGAAAGGGCCTCTGTATTTCGCGAAAAGAAGTTACCACCACTGACAGCTCGGACCCACCAGCTATATCTTCGCACGCAAGGAAGTGCCTCCTTATTACGCACAGAAAAATGAATACTCACCTGCTAGCTGGGACACAATATAGTGGGCCTACTAAGTTGACGGGGACGAAGGGCTTTGTCAACTTAGTCAATATGCACGATTCTAGCTCGACTGACCGTATGATGTCCATCCAACGGCCGTAGTGCTTCTTCAACCTCTGGTGTTCTTGCTCCAGCCGCCCAAAGCAGCGCCGGTCGTGCCGCCTGCTCCTGCCTCCCGTGGCCGGCTGTGCTGCCGCGAAGGCCTCACCGCCCCCATACTACTCCCACCGCTGGACAGGCCATCCCTCCACTCCACTCACCCACACCCCCTGTTATTCTGCGGCAACGGCAGCGCAGCCGAACCAGTGAACCCTCGTACTCCTCTCCGCGTGGGCATCCACTGTCGTGTCTTCCCCGGCTCCACGTCATCCCCTTCCTAGTCCTCACCGTCGTCCACCGCCATGGTGCTCTCGGCGCGGCGTGGTCAATGTGGTCAATGACTGAATTCCATCGGAAGAATACTGTACGTGGAGAGGCTGACAGCTGGGTCCATGGCAGCCGCAAGGAAGTGCCTCCTTATTACACAAAAAATAATTATTCCTCCACCTGACAGCAGGGACCCACCAGACGCCCACCAGTATTTCGCGAAAAAAACGCTTGCCCCTGACTGCTGGGACCCACCCGAGGGCCACCGTATTTCGCGAAAAAACGTTCCCCCTGTTGTCAGCTCGGACCCACCAGAAGTGCCTCCTTATTACGCACAAAAAATGAATACCCCCCTGCTAGCTAGGACCCACCTTGGTGGGAGGCTAACTTGTGGGCCTACTAAGTTGACTAGGACGGAGGGCTTTGTCAACTTAGTCGATATAAACGATTCTAGCTCCAGTGATCGTATGATGTCCATCCAACGGCCGTAGTGCTTCTTCAACCTCTTGTCTTCTTCCTCTAGCCGCCCAAAGCAGCGCCGGTCGTGCCGCATGCTCCTGCCTCCCGTGGCCGGCTGTGCTGCCGCGGAGGCCTCACCGCCCCCTACTATTCCCACCGCTGGCCAGGCCCTGCGGCGACGGCAGCCTCACACCGCAGCCGAACCAGTGAACCCTCGTACTCCTCTTCGCGCGGGCTTCCACTACCGTGGCTTCCCCGGCTCCCTGTCGTCCCCTTCCCAGGCCTCGCCGTCGTCCACTGCCCTGGTGCTCTCGGCGCGGCGTGGTCAACATGGTCAAGGAACGACTTCCATCGGACATGGACTGTACGTGGAGAGGCTGACAGCTGGGTCCACGACCGCAGCAAGGAAGTGCCTCCTTATTACACGGAAAATAATGATTCCTCCACCTGATAGCTGGGACCCACCGGACGGGCCACTGTATTTCGCGAAAAAAACGTTTCCCCCTGATTGCTGGGACCCACCTGCTACATCTTCGCACGCAAGGAAGTGCGTCCGGGCAAAAAAAACAATTCTCCCCCCTGACTACTGGGACCCACCAGCTACATCTTCGCAGGCAAGGAAGTGCCTGATAGTCGGGACCCACCTGGTCGAAGCATACTTAGCATTGTCATTCTGGTCACGAACGTGTACGTACATATATGCAGGTGGATGTAGAGGCGCGCACGTGTCGTAGTAGAGGCATGTACGTGTTGTAGTAGAGGCGCGCACGTAGCATGTACACGTACGTATAGTGGCCAGGGTGCAAGAAAGAAAATACAGCCATGTATGTGTACATGCGGGCGGGGTCTCGAACGCCTACTCACGCTTACGAATGGCCAGGGCTCGTGTACATGGCTGGGTCAGAACGGAGAAACAACGTCATCGTCGTGTTCATGGGGAGGCAACGGAATGCGTCGTGCTCATGGGGAGGCAACGGAATGCGTCGTGTTCATCGGGAGGCAACGAAACACGTGGGAGCCAACCGGCTGAGTCAGAACGGAATGCGTGGTCGTGTTCATCGGGAGGGCTTGGATGGAACAGGCGATGGAAACGAGGCCTGGTGTACCGCACAACGGAGGAAACGGACCTCCTACATTCGGAACGGGGTCCTGTTGATTAGGAGGGGTCTGGCGTACCGCAAAACGGAGGAAACGGACCTCCTCCGGTCGAAATGGGGGTCCTGTTGATCGGAGGGGTGTGGCGTACCGCAAAACGGACGAAAAGGACTTGTGTTGGAGCGCTACGGTCGAAACGGGGGTCCTGTTCATCGGGAGGGGTGTGGAGTACCGCAAAATGGAACTCCACCGGATATTGTTCATCTCCACCATCGACCTCCTCCAGCCTCCACGGGCTACCGTCGACCTCCTCCAGCCTCCACGGGCTCCTGTTCATCCAGCCTCCAACGCGCGCTACTCCACCGGCTACTGTTCAACCACCCCTCCACCGTCTACTGTTCATCCAGCCCTCCACACCACGGGGTCCTGTTCAACCACCCCTCCACGGGCACCCTCCACCGTCTACTATTCATCCAGCCCTCCACCACACCATGGGGTCCTGTTCATCCAGAGGCAATGCCACCACTCACTGTTCATCCAAACCCCCCGCAACGCTCACTGTTCATCCCAGAGGCAGCCACTACTAGGAAAAGGGCTAAAGATGAAATTGACACTAATGGCGCACCAGAGAAGTGGTGCGCCACTACTATATACTAATGGCGCACCATGTGGAGATGTGCCATTAGTGTGGAAGACACTAATGGCGCACCAGGCACACGGTGCGCCACTAGTAACAAAATGTTTTCTTCATTTTTTCAAACATACTAATGGCGCATCCGGGCAGAGTGCGCCATTAGTAGTTAGAACTACTAATGGCGCACCAGCCATAGAGTGCGCCACTACTGTATTTTTTTTACTTTTCTGCAAAACTACTAATGGTGCACCGTTGCATAGTGCGCCATTACTAGTTTAAACTAGTAATGGCACACTGTGCCACGGTGCGCCATTAGTATAAAAATTATTATTTTTACTTTTTTGCAAAACTAATGGTGGATGTCTGTGTGGTGCGCCATTAGTATGTTGGCTTACTAATGGCGCATGGCTGTGTGGTGCGCCATTAGTAACCTGGGACTAGCTAGATATTTTTGGACAGCCACACCAACACACTCACTTTCCCCACTTCATTCCCCCCACCTCCTTCTCTAAGCTTGTCGGCTGCCTCCTCCTCCTCACCTCATTTGCACCATAGATTCATCAAAATTAAAGTGTTGAAATTACCTTTTTTTGATAGGTAAGTAAGGGGAAAGCTATCTTCATGTTGTAGATCTACTTTTTTTCTCCCTAGCTCGCTCCAACAACGTGCACATGCACTTTTTGTGGCCTAGCTAGATCTATGTATGTTTGTGGTGTTGCATATGTTTGTGGTGTTGCATATATGTTTGTGTTTGCAGGTACGGGTATTTGAAATGTGATAGTTGCCAATATTTTGCTGGAATGTTGATTCATTTCCGTTTCGGCGAGAATTTTGGCACTATGCATTCTTTTTGGTCCTATTTTTAGGGAAAGTCATGCCAAATTTTTCTTGGTTCTAAAATATCATTTTGCTCTACCCCGCAGGCGACCATGGTCCGCACGATGACCGAAGGCAGCGTGAATAGGTTTTTGAGCTCCGCAAAGGCCGTGATGCTTTAAAAGAACAAGAAGGAGATAAGATGTCCGTGTCGAAGATGCACGCTGAAGAGCCTTATTGCGGACCCGGATTCCAGGCAGGTGCGAGACCACCTGCTCTTGTGTGGTTTCATGGATGGCTATCGGTGGCAAGGTGATGAAGATGACTATGAAGTTGTCCATGGGGGCCGAGCAAGAAATGAGGAAGGGCAGCAAGACAACCACCATGGCTCGGGCGGGCGAGAAGACGAAGAATTTCCAGGACATGATCACGGCGGTGATGCTTTACACAGTCATCATGTAGAAGATGCGGGACTGTGACACTCCAAAATTTTTAATTTGGCCTTTATCAAAAACTTTGTGGTTTTCTTTGAAAAGAGGCCATTTAATTTTTTTTTCAGAAAACCTTCCTCTTAAAAACTTCCTTTGCTTTGGCAAGGATTTTATTTTTTTCAAACATTGGTGTTTGAATCTTTTGAAGCTTCTTCTCTGTTGGTTCCCTCTCAAATTCTTTTTTTTTGGAGTTTAATCTTTTTCTTTTAAAAAAGAACTCCATGAAAATTTGTGATTTTCATATCTTGGAACCACCCATGACTTGGCATTTTTGCCCATGTGGTAAAACCCCTCCAAAACCTCCCCTACACCTTGTGATCAACCTAAGTTCTCTGTCCCAACTAATCCAAACAAGTTTTGGATTTTATTCTAATTATTTTTCCTCTCAAATCAATTCTGAAAATTATTTGGAGCCTGAGGGATTTTCAAAGCAAGTACCCTATTGCATTTGAGTTTGGACCTCAAACCAACTCTCCTGGATAGTCCTTGGTACCCACAACCCAGAACCATCTTGATCCACTCCTCCTCTTTTCAAATTTTTCAAAATTCAGTCTCTGCAAGTTTGGACCAGATTTGTCAAATTTGATGAAATTCATATCTACACTCCTCCAAAAATTCCACCAAAATTCAGGCAGCCTACTTGAGCAATGAGAAGCCACTCCACCAAAAATCAGCTCAAGGAAAAATCTCCAGAGGCCAATTTCATTCTGTCGAACACCTTGCATGCACTGCTGCTGTTCAAAATTCAGAAAAATTCAGTTTCAGTGTCGTTTGTGTTCGTCAGTTTCTCTCACGCGTAGACAGTGCACTTGGCACGTTCCTCACTGCCTCTCCCTCTTGTCCGGAGCTTCACACACGTGCGTGGAGCCTTCCTGGCGTCGGTGGCACGCTGGCCCGCCCTCGCCGGCGTCTTCTGCGGCGTCGGGACCTCCCGTGGCGGCCGACAGAAGGCACACCACGGCAGAACGCCGTTCAGCGCCGCCCAAAGCCCCTTGGCTCTCTGCGTGTCCCTGCCGTGCCAGCGCACGCCCGTGGCACCGTCGCCGTGGCCCGGCAAGCACGGAATCTGCTCCCTGCCGCCGACGGGCCGCGCCACCCCCGTTCCGTCGAGCTCACCCATAACGCCAAACCCCATCCCGTTTAGCGCCTAAATGGGACCGGTGGACCTCAACGACGATGCCCAAGCCCCTAATACCCCTGCACATCCACGGCACCGCCGTAATCACTCGCCGGAGATCCCCGTTCACGGCAACCGCCTCGGGCCGCCTATAAAAAGGGCCCCCGAGCTCACCCTCGTCCACACCTCATCCCCACTCCTCACCAACACCACGCCAGGCCACTCGGAGGACCTCGAGGAGGTCTCCTCCCCCAACTCTGGCCGCCCCGATCCGCCTCGGCCTCCACCACGATTCGCTCTGGTGAGGCCATCTCCGGCGCCCAAACCCCGTCTGTTACTCTCTCTAGCTACCAGGAGCCTAACCCCCTCGTCAATTTGACCTCTGCAGCCCTCTCCGACGAGTTCCTCGACCACCCGAGCCGCCGTCCGCCGGAGCAAAGCTCGCCGTCGACGTAGTACTCACCGGCGACCACCACCACCACCAACCGACGCGGAATGGCGCCCTGAGCACGGAGGTACCCTCCGATCCCCCTGCCTCGCCGTGGATCGCCGCCGGCGACCACCGCGGCTCTCGGGCACCGACGAGCTCCGTTTGCCTTTTTTTTAAATTCAAACCTAACGCGTGGGACCCCACCGTCAGCCTCTCTACTCTCTCTGTTGAAATGTTTTCTGGAAGCGCCTTCAGGCAAAGTACGTTTTTCCTTTGAGCTGGCGTAGTTTCTGCCGAAATGTTTTCTGTTTTTATAAGCTAGCCCCTGGAAATCTTCTGTTTCATTACAGATGAGTCCCTGGACAAAAACCCTTATAACTTTTAAACAGAAAAGTATTTTTGATTGATTCTTTTTCTGTTCTCTTTAAAATTTTGTCTAGTTTTTTTTTATATTTATTTGAAAAATATTTGGTATACTTTCTGTGCACTCCTTGGTATTTACAATAGCGCATATATTTTCTTTATACCGTAGATACCGAAGGAGGTGACGGAGCCGCGAACTTCACCGAGCTAGGTTCCGACTACTCTGAACCAGGCAAGCATGTTTGAACTTTTGATATGATGAGTGTCTTGGCATGTTTTGCATTTAGTTAGTTTTATGGCATATTGAGAAGCATATCGATGAATGTTATTTTATGTGATAATGAGGTAAGTGAGTTCGATGATCCATATGTGAATGGATATGAGGATGAATGGCCATGTGTTGGCATGAGTATGGGTGAGATGGCAGTGTTGTAGCATGCCAGTCTTACGCCAGACTATGTGACTTCAGTGTCAAACCGTAATGGTCCAGTTCCTCTCATTTCCTTCCCTGTACTACCACATGTTTTCCGCAAGGAATATGGTTTAGTAAGTTGCAAACCGCTTTTCTGGTACACACCAAAAGGAGAGGCCGTGATGATGGTTCCATGGCCCTGGATTAAAGCCAGTCATCCGGTCAGGGGGCATGGGTGTTTCCGGTTGGGACCGAGAGGGGGGCACCCCTTAGAGCGCGCGTATATAAATTTGATCCCATGCTATTCGAGATTGTGATCTCCCCGTCTCAAAAGTTTTTCTTGGACGATGTCTAGGGTGATTCCTAGCATCGAGAGGTAGGATGGGTGTGTACTGATTAGCTGTGTTTTCTTCCGAAATACCGTAAACGGAACTAGTCCTTTGTGACTACGGAAATCCGTTGGCTGTGGGAAAAATTTTGTACAAACTCTGCAGAGTCATATATTCCTCCAAATCATCTATTCCCTGTCCCATGTCGATATTATCTTATCCTAATCAAATGTCAGTTTTGATGGCAGAGACTCCGGTGATTCGCTTGAGTGTTAACTCCGGTTAGATGATTATCCCTGTGGATGGACTAACCCATTTATTCTTATGAATTAAATGTTTATTATGAGTATTATTTACCTGTGAATAAAAGCCCTTTCTGTGATGTCGCCCCGACGTCCGACTGTGGCATTTCTTTTAAAGCCCTTTCTGTGATGTCGCCTCGACGTCCGACTGTGGCATTTCTTTTCAAGCCCTTTCTGTGATGTCGCCCCGACGTCTGACTGTGGCATTTCTTTTAAAGCCCTTTCTGTGATGTCGCCCCGACGTCCGACTGTGGCATTTCTTTTCAAGC
>NC_041388.1:168823192-168832832 GCF_002162155.2 Triticum dicoccoides
TCTTTTCAAGCCCTTTCTGTGATGTCGTCCCGACGTCCGACTGTGGCATTTCTTTTAAAGCCCTTTCTGTGATGTCGCCCCGACATCCGTCTGTGGTATTTCTTTTTAAGCCCTTTATGTGGTGTCGCTAAGACGCCCGACTGTGGCATCATTTCCTTATATTTATTTGTTCACCTTTCGAGGCGTCGCTTCAGACACCCGATCGGTAGTTATTTATGTTCTGTTGGGATTTCAGGCGGACTACCGCCGTTTCCCTTTTTACTTACCTTGTTATGCTAATTTTTGAAATGTACATTGGTGAATTATTCATGACGCATCCATGCATGCATTTGTTATATCTTACGTCCGAACTGTCTTGCGAGTACTTTCAAAGTACTCACTGGCTTGTTGATTTGGCCAGATGCTGACGAAGGCGATCTCATGGATGAAGAGTTTGATAGCGAGTTCGACACCTAGAGGAGTCCCAGTCAGTCTCGTGCGACCCTGGATTTGGTCACTGTTTTATATCCGCTTCCGCTACCAAATAAATTCATCGAGCCTCACCTCGACGCTCGATGAGATGACAGACTTAGAGTCTTGTATTTCTCTCCCCGTTGTGTTTTTCCACCACCGCCCTATCCTCGAGTCAGTAGTATGCCTCCACACCACTGTGTCATGTCCGCCATTATGTATAATTATTGGCGTGCTTGTAATAATTTGGTTGAGCAACCGTAGTTCGACCCTGTAATATATTTTATGCTACTGGCTTATTGTATCAAGAATTTGTCTACCAGTGAGGAGGATTTCTCTCATACTGGACTCAAAAGATTGGTTTCTCAATAAATATTTTTATTGGAAAACAGGTCGTGACAAGCTTGGTACCAGAGCCAGGCTGACTATAGGAAGCCACTAGGTGCGATCGCTAATTGGTTATTAGCATGATAGAGCTAGATTATATTTTTTGCAATTGTAGTCATTTTCTGTCAGTCAGCATAAATTTATGATCTGACCCTGCAGAATTATTGCCTACTTTTGTAGATGGCCGACAACAGCTGCGAGTCTCAGACCTTCGCCAACGTGCCCGATGGGTTCGTCAAGCTTCTTTCTTTCATCGTTCAGGTCGCGATGGGGCCATCCGTGCGCCCAGTCTTCACACTCTGCCAGCACCGAGTCAACGACAGTCTGACCATGCACCAGGCCGCGGTGCAGTTCAAGGGAGGGCGTGGTGAGTTACGCCGCTTCCGGTTCGTGGGAAGAGCCATTCCTACGGAGAGGCATGCTATGCAGATGGCAGCCCGTGAGGCGATAGCTCGTCTCAGGGATGTCCTTCCCGTGATGAAGACTCGTCGTTACCATTATCTTCCGTGCCATGTGCCTTACACCTGTCACTACGCATACTCCTACCCCAGAGGAGAACGAGACAAGGCTTTTGAGATGCTCATTGAGTATCTCCGGGCCCTGGACGCAGCCTTCGACAACCTGGTGGACGACTTAGTAGCTACCCGCATGGACTCAGTTCATTGATGTGCTGCCAACAGGAGGGAGCTCCTACCCATCGCACCGCCACTGACTTTTGTCTCGTCATCAGCATCTTTTATGCCTACTCGTCGCCTGCCTTCTACCGAAGAATTCAACCAAGTCATTGCGCCCACTTCAGCGCGCACTGCACCACCCTTCGCGCCCACTCCTGTACGTGTTGCTCCGCCCCTGGCAACCGCTCCGTCCACTCTGCGCAACACTACACGTATGGAGCCCATTAGCGAGGAGGAAGTCGAGTCCCCAACCTCGCTACGCCTCGCCCTCGGCAGGGCAAAGGAGGTCGTCAACATTTCTGCCTGAGTACGCCTAGCTGCCATGTAATGTACCACTTTGTAAGATATGTACATAGGTTGTGAGAAGTAGCCTGTTTGTGCATCATGTAGGATCTGGAGAAGTGCACTAGCCTAAATAACATGTCAGGATTATGTACGCATATCCTGAGTGATGTATAATTACCGCCCGCGTGTAAGATATGCAATGAGCAGTCCTTCTCCATGCGCAAGTCGTTTTGTTTTTCTTAAGTAAGCTGAGTTATTTAATTCTATTTGCCAGCTTTATGCATTTATGGATTTGTTTTTGCGACTCTTTCCGCTTTTCTTATTAGTTTTACAAAAACAGTTCCCCAGAGTGAAAAATGTCTCGTCCTTGGACTCGCTCCATGCCAACTCCACCAGAGGAAATTTATGATGCACAACCCAGCAACGAGTTGACTTAGGGACAGTCAAGCCAACAGGGCAGTGAATCGGCACTTTCACAAATGTGCCGCCTTTATGAGTAGAGTCAGCAACAACATCGGGAAATGATGAACCAAGTCATCAACATGGGAAATCACCATGGACAGTATCAGTAGCATTCCAAGTTATCTGAGCTACAGAAGACACGTCCTCAAACATTTTCTCATACTGACAAGCCTCTTGAAGCCGAGGACTGGCTTCGAGATATGGAGAGAAAATTAATTATTGCAAAATGTTCAGACCCCGAGAAGGTATTATATGCTCCGCACTATCTCACAGGAGCAGCCGCATCATGGTGGGAGAATTTTCTGCACATGCATCCCAACGAAAATGACATAACCTGGGATGATTTCAAGGAAGGTTTCCGTGGTGCACATATTCCTAAGAGTATTATGAAAATCAAGAAGAGAGAATTCGATGACCTCAAACAAAGGAACATGACAGTATCAGATTACAACAGTCAATTTACTCTATTGTCCCGCTACGCCAATGAAGAGCGTATGACTGAAATCAAGAAGATGGAGAAATTCCTTGACGGTCTGGCGCCCGCGCTTAAATGCCAACTGGTCGTGCACACTTTTCCTGATTTTAAAACACTGGTAGACAAAGCCATTACTCTAGAAAATGAGAGACGCAGTCTGGAAGATATCCGCAAGCGAAAAAGAGACCAGACTAATCATGCCCGCAATCACTGAAGCAAGACAGATTTTCAAAAGGGTGGGACACACAAATTCTCATCCAATGTCTCACGCCCAATCAAGAATTTTCATGCAAGGGACAAGGAATTCACCTATCGCCCCGGCGTTACTTGTTACGCTTGTGGAGAAGAAAGGCACTATGCCAAACAGTGCCCCAAGCCAAGGAATTCAACCCCAACGCCGAACAACGGCGGCAATAATTCAGCGCCCAAGCGAAACAATGTCAATCCCAACAATAACCACAGGAAGGGTCATCTGAACCACGTAACCAAAGAGGAGGCACAAAATGCTCCGGATATCGTACTCGGTACGTTTCCTGTCAACACAATACCTGCAATGGTTTTGTTTGATTCTGGAGCTTCTCACTCTTTCATTTCAAAAAGTTTTGCTTTGCAAAATAATTTTTCGATGCTTCCCTTGGAGAAATCCATGATCATCAAGTCCCCTGGGATTCAACAAGTTACTTAGAATTATTGTCAGAATGTGGTCATTGAGTTCGAAGGATTGGAGTTTCACGCAAATCTTATTGTGTTAGAAAATAAAGGACTGGATGTCATCCTAGGAATGGATTGGCTAACCACCAATAAGGATTTTATCGACTGTTTCAACAGGACCGTAATTCTCACACACCACCAAGGGAAGACAATAAGAGTATCAACCAAGGGAGGAAAAATACCCCGGCAACCGAGATTAAATAAGGTGGACGTTTCTGAGCTAAACAAGGTTCCAGTAGTGTGTGAATTTCCAGATGTATTCCCTGAAGAACTACCAGGCATGCCACCAGACCGGGAAATAGAATTCCGCATTGAGCTAGCACCAGGAACCACCCCCATATACAAGAAACCATACAGAATGGCACCATCCGAGTTGATCGAGTTGAAGAAGCAAATAAAGGAATTACTGGAAAAAGGATACATTCGAGCCAGCTCCTCACCTTGGGGATCGCCAATTTTATTTGCCAAAAAGAAGGATGGAACGCTGAGATTGTGTATTGACTATCGAGCACTTAACATGGTCACAGTCAAAAACAAATACCCGATGCCAAGGATAAACGATTTGTTTGATCAACTCACTCAGGCCAAGGTATTCTCAAAAATTGACTTAAGGTCAGGATACCATCAATTGAAGGTACGAACGGAAGATATCCCCAAAACAGCCTTCACCTCCAGATATGGACTGTACGAGTTCACAGTGATGCCATTTGGATTAACTAACGCCCCAGCATATTTTGTTCACCTCATGAACAAAGTATTTATGAAGTTTATGGACAAGTTTGTCGTGGTATTCATCGATGATATTCTGGTATACTCCAAGACACCAGAAGAGCACGCAGAACATCTCAGGATTGTGCTAGGAGAGCTAAGAAAACACCAATTGTATGCCAAGTTCAGCAAGTGCGAATTTTGGCTAAGACAAGTAGGCTTTCTAGGCCACGTGCTAACCCAAGACGGTATCGCAGTGGACCCAGAGAAAGTCAAGGCCGTACTTGGCTGGAAGTCACCAGCCAGCGTAACGGACATTCGGAGTTTCTTGGGAATGGCAGGATATTACCGCAGATTTATTAAAGGATTTTCCACCATAGCCAAGCCTATGACACAGTTGCTCAAGAAAGATAAGAAGTTTGAATGGACAGAAGCCTGCGAGAAAAGTTTCCAAGAGCTAAAGCGGAAGTTAACGACAGCACCGGTATTAATTGTACCCGACATACACAAGAATTTTGAAGTATATTGTGACGCGTCCAGAAAGGGTCTCGGATGCGTATTGATGCAGGAAGGCAAGGTTGTCGCCTACGCTTCAAGGAAACTTCGCAAGCATGAGGAGAATTATCCCACTCATGACTTAGAAATGGCAGCAGTTATTCATGCACTCAAGGAATGGAGGCATTTCTTACTTGGGAATCGATGTGAAATATATACGGATCACAAAAGTCTCAAATATATTTTCACGCAGCCAGAACTAAATTTACGGCAACGACGTTGGTTGGAGTTGGTAAAAGATTATGATGTTGGTATCCATTATCATCCAGGGAAAGCAAATGTAGTGGCCGATGCCCTTAGTCGGAACCCCAGCTCCGACGAAAACAATCTGCACAGCTTGAGGCCCGAATTCCAACAAGAATTTGCCAAGCTCAACTTGATAATGGTAGCAGAAGGCACCATATCAAACTTGGAAATACAACCCAACCTTGTGGAGAAAATTAAAGAAGCTCAGCCCGGTCACACCAGCATCGAAGGCATCAAAAGAAAGTTGAGTATGGGCAAGGCCTCGGAATTTGTAATAGACAATGAAGGAATATTATGGTACGGAGAAAGGCTCTGCGTGCCAAACATAGAAGACCTTAAGCAGCAAATTTTAGCTGAAGCACACACCACTCCATATTCAATTCACCCTGGAGGAACCAAAATGTATAAAGATATTCAGGAAAGATTTTGGTGGCACGGTATGAAGAGGGACATAGCCGCCTTCATTGCATGTTGCGACTCATGTCAACGCATAAAAGCTGAGCATCAGAGACCAGCCGGACTACTACAACCGAACAAAATACCTGAGTGGAAATGGGATGAAATAGGGATGGATTTTATTGTCGGACTACCTCGGTCACGACACAGGAATGATGCCATATGGGTCATCACTGACAGGTTGACCAAAGTGGCACACTTTATTCCAGTGAAGACGACCTACAACACTCAGAGGCTTGCCAGGATTTATCTCTCCCGTATAGTTTGTCTGCACGGTGTCCCAAAGACTATAATATCCGACAGAGGCGCCCAGTTCGTCTCAAGATTTTGGGAGCATTTACAACAGGCTCTGGGAACCCAACTAGCCTTCAGTACCGCATACCACCCATAGACTGATGGACAAACAGAACGCTTAAACTAGGTTTTAGAAGACATGCTGAGAGCATGTGTCCTCACATATGGAACCAGTTGGGAAGAAAGCCTGCCATACACCGAGTTCGCGTATAACAATAGCTACCAGGCCAGCCTACAAATGGCACCATTTGAGGCTTTATACGGACGAAGATGTCGTACCCCGTTAAATTGGTCAGAGACCGGAGACAGCCGCATCTTCGGACCAGACATGCTCAGAGAAGCCGAGGAAAAGGTCAAGCTAATCAGAGACCGACTTAAGACCGCTCAAAGTCGACAGAAGAGTTATTATGATCAGAAACATCGAAGGGTCAGCTTTGAACCCGGTGAGTTCGTATACCTGAGAGTGTCCCCTATGAGAGGATTGCAACGGTTTAAGATTAAAGGAAAGTTAGCACCAAGATTCATTGGACCATTCTGCATAGTGGCACGAAGAGGCACCGTAGCCTACCAGCTAGACTTACCCGAAGACTTGTCCGACATTCACGATGTGTTCCACGTCTCTCAATTAAGGAAGTGCGTAAGCAACCCAGAGAAACAAGTATCCCATGAAAACATTGACGTGCAGCCAGACCTCACTTATCGGGAACGTCCCATAAGAATATTAGAGGAGTCTGAAAGGAGGACCCGACAGAAGACCATCAAGTTTTTCAAAGTCCAGTGGAGCAATCACACCGACAGTGAAGCAACTTGGGAAAGCGAGGATTTTCTTCGGACAGAGCATCCACACTTATTTAAGGATCAGCTGAAATCTCGGGGACGAGATTTTTCCTAAGGGGGTAGGTGTTGTGACACTCCAAAATTTTTAATTTGGCCTTTATCAAAAACTTTGTGGTTTTCTTTGAAAAGAGGCCATTTAATTTTTTTTCCAGAAAACCTTCCTCTTAAAAACTTCCTTTGCTTTGGCAAGGATTTTATTTTTTTCAAACATTGGTGTTTGAATCTTTTGAAGCTTCTTCTCTGTTGGTTCCCTCTCAAATTCTTTTTTTTGGAGTTTAATCTTTTTCTTTTAAAAAAGAACTCCATAAAAATTTGTGATTTTCATATCTTGGAACCACCCATGACTTGGCATTTTTGCCCATGTGGTAAAACCCCTCCAAAACCTCCCCTACACCTTGTGATCAACCTAAGTTCTCTGTCCCAACTAATCCAAACAAGTTTTGGATTTTATTCTAATTATTTTTCCTCTCAAATTAATTCTGAAAATTATTTGGAGCCTGAGGGATTTTCAAAGCAAGTACCCTATTGCATTTGAGTTTGGACCTCAAACCAACTCTCCTGGATAGTCCTTGGTACCCACAACCCAGAACCATCTTGATCCACTTTTCCTCTTTTCAAATTTTTCAAAATTCAGTCTCTGCAAGTTTGGACCAGATTTGCCAAATTTGATGAAATTCATATCTACACTC
Organism: Triticum dicoccoides; assembly: GCF_002162155.2. Lineage (NCBI taxonomy): Eukaryota > Viridiplantae > Streptophyta > Magnoliopsida > Poales > Poaceae > Triticum > Triticum dicoccoides. The sequence continues at coordinate 168,830,422 of NC_041388.1, forward strand.
CTCCAAAATTTCCACCAAAATTCAGGCAGCCTACTTGAGCAATGAGAAGCCACTCCACCAAAAATCAGCTCAAGGAAAAATATCCAGAGGCCAATTTCATTCTGTCGAACACCTTGCATGCACTGCTGCTGTTCAAAATTTAGAAAAATTCAGTTTCAGTGTCGTTTGCGTTCGTCAGTTTCTCTCACGCGTAGACAGTGCACTTGGCACGTTCCTCGCAGCCTCTCCCTCTTGTCCGGAGCTTCACACGCATGCGTGGAGCCTTCCTGGCGTCAGTGGCACGCTGGCCCGCCCTTGCCGGCGTCTTCTGCGGCGTCGGGACCTCCCGTGGCGGCCAACAGAAGGCACACCACGGCAGAACGCAGTTCAGCGCCGCCCGAAGCCCCTTGGCTCTCCGCGTGTCCGTGCCGTGCCAGCGCACGCCCGTGGCACCGTCGTCGTGGCCCGGCAAGCACGGAACTTGCTCCCCGCCGCCGACGGGCCGCGCCACCCCCGTTCCGTCGAGCTCACCCATAACGCCAAACCCCAGCCCGTTTAGCGCCTAAATGGGACCGGTGGACCTCAACGACGATGCCCAAGCCCCTAATCCCCCTGCACATCCACGGCACCACCGTAATCACTCGCCGGAGATCCCCGTTCACGGCAACCGCCTCGGGCCGCCTATAAAAAGGGCCCCCGAGCTCACCCTCTTGCACACCTCATCCCCACTCCTCACCAACACCACGCCAGGCCACTCGGAGGACCTCGAGGAGGTCTCCTCCCCCAACTCCGGCCGCCCCGATCCGCCTCGGCCTCCACCACGATTCGCTCCGGTGAGGCCATCTCCGGCGCCCAAACCCCGTCTGTTACTCTCTCTAGCTACCAGGAGCCTAACCCCCTCGTCAATTTGACCTCTGCAGCCCTCTCCGACGAGTTCCTCGACCACCCGAGCCGCCGTCCGCCGGAGCAAAGCTCGCCGTCGACGTGGTACTCGCCGGCGACCACCACCACCACCAACCAACGCGAAATGGCGCCCTGAGCACGGAGGTACCCTCCGATCCCCCTGCCCCGCCGTGGATCGCCACCGGCGACCACCGCGGCTCTCGGGCGCTGACGAGCTCCGTTTGCCTTTTTTTTTGAAATTCAAACCTGACGCGTGGGACCCCACCATCAGCCTCTCTGCTCTCTCTGTTGAAATGTTTTCTGGAAGCGCCTTCGGGCAAAGTACGTTTTCCCTTTGAGCTGGCGTAGTTTCTGCCGAAACGTTTTCTGTTTTTATAAGCTAGCCCCTGGAAATCTTCTGTTTCATTACAGATGAGTCCCTGGACAAAAACCCTTATAACTTTTAAACAGAAAAGTATTTTTGATTGATTCTTTTTCTGTTCTCTTTAAAATTTTGTCTAGTTTTTTATCATATTTATTTCAAAAATATTTGGTATACTTTCTGTGCACTCCTTGGTATTTACGATAGCGCATATATTTTCTTTATACCGTAGATACCGAAGGAGGTGACGGAGCCGCGAACTTCACCGAGCTAGGTTCCGACTACTCTGAACCAGGCAAGCATGTTTGAACTTTTGATATGATGAGTGTCTTGGCATGTTTTGCATTTAGTTAGTTTTATGGCATATTGAGAAGCATATCGATGAACGTTATTTTATGTGATAATGAGGTAAGTGAGTTCGATGATCCATATGTGAATGGATATGAGGATGAATGGCCATGTGTTGGCATGAGTATGGGTGAGATGGCAGTGTCGTAGCATGCCAGTCTTACGCCAGACTATGTGACTTCAGTGTCAAACCGTAACGGTCCAGTTCCTCTCATTTCCTTCCCTGTACTACCACATGTTTTCCGCAAGGAATATGGTTTGGTAAGTTGCAAACCGCTTTTCTGGTACACACCAAAAGGAGAGGCCGTGATGATGGTTCCATGGCCCTGGATTAAAGCCAGTCATCCGGTCAGGGGGCATGGGTCATATATTCCTCCAAATCATCTATTCCCTGTCCCAGGTCGATATTATCTTATCCTAATCAAATGTCAGTTTTGATGGCAGAGACTCCGGTGATTCGCTTGAGTGTTAACTCCGGTTAGATGATTATCCTTGTGGATGGACTAACCCATTTATTCTTATGAATTAAATGTTTATTATGAGTATTATTTACCTGTGAATAAAAGCCCTTTCTGTGATGTCGCCCCGACGTCCGACTGTGGCATTTCTTTTAAAGCCCTTTCTGTGATGTCGCCCCGACGTCCGACTGTGGCATTTCTTTTCAAGCCCTTTCTGTGATGTCGCCCCGACGTCCGACTGTGGCATTTCTTTTAAAGCCCTTTCTGTGATGTCGCCCCGACGTCCGACTGTGGCATTTCTTTTCAAGCCCTTTCCGTGATGTCGCCCGACGTCCGACTGTGGCATTTCTTTTCAAGCCCTT
>NC_041388.1:168832997-168837572 GCF_002162155.2 Triticum dicoccoides
TTTCAAGCCCTTTCTATGATGTCACCCCGACGTCCAACTGTGGCATTTCTTTTCAGGCCCTTTCTGTGATGTCGCCCCGACGTCCGACTGTGGCATTTCTTTTCAAGCCCTTTCTGTGATGTCGTCCCGACGTCCGACTGTGGCATTTCTTTTAAAGCCCTTTCTGTGATGTCGCCCCGACATCCGTCTGTGGTATTTCTTTTTAAGCCCTTTATGTGGTGTCGCTAAGACGCCCGACTGTGGCATCATTTCCTTATATTTATTTGTTCACCTTTCGAGGCGTCGCTTTAGACACCCGATCGGTAGTTATTTATGTTCTGTTGGGATTTCAGGCGGACTACTGCCGTTTCCCTTTTTTATTACCTTGTTATGCTAATTTTTGAAATTTACATTGGTGAATTATTCATGACGCATCCATGCATGCATTTGTTATATCTTACGTCCGAACTGTCTTGCGAGTACTTTCAAAGTACTCACTGGCTTGTTGATTTGGCCAGATGCTGACGAAGGCGATCTCATGGATGAAGAGTTTGATAGCGAGTTCGACACCTAGAGGAGTCCCAGTCAGTCTCGTGCGACCCTGGATTTGGTCACTGTTTTATATCCGCTTCCGCTACCAAATAAATTCATCGAGCCTCACCTCGACGCTCGATGAGATAACAGACTTAGAGTCTTGTATTTGTCTCCCCGCTGTGTTTTTCCACCACCGCCCTATCCTCGAGTCAGTAGTATGCCTCCACACCACTGTGTCATGTTCGCCATTATGTATAATTATTGGCGTGCTTGTAATAATTTGGTTGAGCAACCGTAGTTCGACCCTGTAATATATTTTATGCTACTGGCTTATTGTATCAAGAATTTGTCTACCAGTGAGGAGGATTTCTCTCATACTGGACTCAAAAGATTGGTTTCTCAATAAATATTTTTATTGGAAAACCGGTCGTGACACGGACATGATGATGAGGAAGATGCCGGAGAAGACGAAGGGCATGATCATGAAGATCAAGATGCCGGAGGATTATACGACGATGGACCATCGATGGGCTGGGTGCAGGACCCTCATATTCAAGAGCTGCTTCTCAAGCAGACGGATAACGCAAGAGCTGCCGCCCGAGAGAAAGCCAAGCTGGATCAACTGGAGATAGAAGCGGTTACTCCATTGTATGAAGGATGCAGACCTGAGGATACCCGCCTGAAAGTAACGCTCATGGCTTTGGAGATGAAGGTAAAACACAAAATGACCGACGCATGCTTCGACGAGAACATGTCATTCTGGCACGAACGTCTTCCCAAGGGGAACAAGTGCCCAACCAGTTTCGAGGAGGCAAAGAAAGTCGTGTGTCCTCTGGATTTACCGCACGTGAAATACCATGTGTGCATGAACAATTGCATCATTTATCGGGGCGAGCACATGGAGTCTACCATATGTCCGGTGTGCGGCGTCACTCGATACAAGAAGAGGAAGAAAGCTCCTCGAAAAGTGGTGTGGTACTTTCCGATCACTCCTCGTCTGCAGCGTTATTTCGCGGACCCTAAGGTAGCAAAGCTCCTACATTGGCACGCGGATAGGGAGGAGAAGAAGCGAGAAGATGACGCAAATGATCCGGAGATAAATAAAAAAGACAAGATGCTGAGTCACCCTAAGGATGGGAGCCAGTGGCAAGCGTTGAACTTCGAACACCTAGAATTTGGGAAGGATCCAAGGAACATCATGCTGGGCGCGAGCACCGATGGAGTCAATCCGTTTGGCAGCCAGAGAAGCACACATAGCACCTGGCCTGTGTTTGTGTGGATGTACAACCTTCCCCCCTGGTTGTGCATGAAGAGGATGTAAATTCACATGAGTCTGCTAATTGAAGGGCCGAAACAACCAGGGAACGACATCAATCTGTATTTGGGGCTGCTGAAAGAGGAGCTAGACACGCTGTGGAAAACGCCAGCCAATACATGGGACGCTGCAGAGAAAGAATATTTCCCAATGAGAGCCGCACTGCTCACGACGGTGCATGACTATCTTGGTTACGGATATCCCGCGGGGCAGGTGGTCCACGGATTTTCTGGATGCGTCAGGTGCATGGATGACACAATGTATCGCCAGCTAGATAGAGATCCCGGGTCTTCGAAAACCGTGTTCATGGGACATCGAAGGTGGCTTCGTGACGATGACCCGTGGAGGAAACGCAAGGATCTGTTCGATGGTGAAACCGAACTCCCAAGACGCCCGCGTACGAGGAGCGGCGAGGAAATAGACGGGCTGTTGAAAAATTGGAAAGATTGCCCACTGCCGGGAAAGAAGCAAAAGGCGCCAGAGCCGGGAAAGAAGCGAAAGGCGCCAGAGCCGCTGCTGAAGGTATGGAAAACGAGGTCTATTTTTTGGGACTTGCCGTATTGGAAGATCCACCGTGTGCCTCACAGCCTTTATGCCATGCATATCACAAATAACGTGTGCAAGAGTCTACTTGGTACCCTGCTCAACATGCCAGAGAGGACCAAAGATGGGCCGAAAGCAAGGGCAGACTTGAAATCAATGGGCATCAGGCAGGAGCTTCACGCTAATGATGATGATGATGATGATGAGGCGAAGCAGGACACAGAAAGTCGTCGCAAAGGCAAAAATGCCAAGAAGACCGGAAATGACTACCCTCCCGCGTGCTTCACTCTAAGTCAGGAGGAGATCGAGCAGTTTTTCACCTGCCTCGTAGGAGTAGAACTTCCTTACGGTTACACGGGGAAGATAAGCAGATACCTAGACCCAGCGAAGCAGAAGTTCAGCGGGATGAAGTCTCATGACTGTCATGTGCTGATGACGCAGATACTTCCAGTTGCAATCTGTGGGATCATGGACGCGCACGTCCGTGAAACGCTATTTGGCCTATGCAAATTTTTCGATGTCATCTCTTAGAAGTCGGTTGGCGTGAGGCAACTCAGAATGCTACAGGAAGAGATCGTGGTGATACTATGCGAGCTTGAGATGTACTTCCCGCCCGCATTCTTCGACATTATGGTGCATCTGGTGGTCCATATCGTGGAGGATATCATCCAACTCGGGCCGACGTTCCTGCACAGCATGATGCCGTTCGAAAGGATGAATGGTGTCATCAAAGGATACGTTCGCAACATGTCACGTCTAGAGGGAAGTACAGCTAGGGGCTTTCTGACCGAATAGTGCATCTCCTACTGCACGAATTATCTAGGCATCGAGAACCCCGTTGGTCTGCCCGTCAACAGGCACCTCGGCAGGCTCGCTGGATGGGGTTACCGTGAGGGTCGCCACGAAATGCATGACGACTTCGAGGGTCGACTCGCCGACTTTGAAAGAGCAAACCTAGTCGCGCTACAACACATAGACGTGGTCGATCCTTGGGTGGTAGAGCACAAAACCTTTATTGAGAAGACGTACAATGACCAAGGCCAACAGAGGACGGACGGAGATATAATCAAAGAGCACAACTCATGTTTCACGCGTTGGTTCAAGCAGAAGCTTCTGTCGTACCCTTTACATGAGGATTCTTCCGCGGAAGAACAACTCATATTCGCCTTGTCATAGGGCGCCGAGCACAACCTGATGACCTATGAGGCGTACGATATCAACGGATAAACATTCTACACCGAGGACAAGGACATGAAGAGTGATGGTTATCAGAACTCCGGGGTAACGATGGAATCCTACACCGGTAACGACAAGGACAGATGCTACAGAAGGATCGAGGAGATCTGGGAGCTGAGCAATGCTGGAGAGAAGGTCCCGATGTTCCGTGTCAGATGGGCCAAGAGCGTCCTAAAAGAAGACCGGTATTTCACCACCATGGTTATACCCGAAGCCAAATCCAAGACTGTGGGCGCAAACGTCACCGCGAAAAATGAGCCATGGGTACTGGCTTCCCAAGTGCACCAATACTTCTTCATTACCGACCCATCAAAGCCCAGTCGTGTTGTCGTGAGGAGAGGCAAAAGGAAGATCATCGGAATGGATGGAGTAGCCAATGAGCAAGACTTTGACAAGTACGGCGACCCGAAGATCGAACATGATGACGACGATGAAGTAGTAGCAGCATACACCACAAGAAGAAGCAGGACCACCCTACCTAAAGGACGTCCATTCCACAGAAGAACTCCATTTGCGAAAAAGAAGGGCAAGAAGATTATGAACAGACAGCTAGCTAAGATCGACCGTATTTAAATCGTAGTCTTCATTTCTCGGTTGTATTTCATGGGCACTTTTTGATATCATGAATATTTTTAAATTTCATGGGAACTTTTTGAATTCATGAATATTTTTTCAAATTTGATGATATTTTTTCATATTCAATATGATAAAATATTGAATATTCATGAGGACACTCGATCTCGACTCCCCTCCATCTCGATTGCTATCCCCCTCCATGTCGATCTCGATGCCCCTTCATCTCGATCGCTATCCCCCTCCATCTCGATCTCGATCCCACCCGCACCCTCCCCCGCTAGCTCCACCGCCGCCGACGACCCACCGCACCCTCCCCCGGTCCACCGCCGCCGACGAGCACCCCCCGCACCCTCCCCCGCTCCACCACCACCGACGAGCACCCCCCGCACACT
>NC_041388.1:168838032-168838602 GCF_002162155.2 Triticum dicoccoides
GAGCACCCCCCGTTTCATATTCATATTCATTTTTTAAAAAATAATAATAAAAAAGTGTAGACTACAATTGTTGTTAAACAACAATTATTACTGTTTTTATAAAAAAATATTACTGTTTCATATTCATATTCATTTTCTAAAAAATTATTACATGCAACAAAAAATAAAAATAAATTACTTATGGCGCACGTCTGGCTGGTGCGCCATTGCTATATATAAAAAAAAGATTACTAATGGCGCACCTCTTCCTGGTGCGCCATTGCTATGTAAATTTTTTTACTAATGGCGCACCGACCTCGGGTGCGTCATTAGTAAGATTCCCCCCTAGCCAATTCCCTCCCTCTCGCCAGATCCCCTTCGTTCCTCTCCCTCACCAGATCCACTTCCCCCCGCTGCCCCGACCCACGCCGCCGCCGCCCCCGCGCCTCCCTCTCCGTCGCCGCCCCCAGTCAGCCCATGCCTTGCCCCCCATCGCCGTCCGCTCCCAATCCACCCCCTCCCTCGCCTTCACCGCGCCCACCCACCCCCTCCCTCGCCTTCCCAGGCCTCGAAACCCTAGAAACCTGCGAC
>NC_041388.1:168838657-168878338 GCF_002162155.2 Triticum dicoccoides
GGAGGAGATGACGACCGCCTCTACCTCAGCTCAGCCAGGCCACGCGATGCCAAGCCGAGCGCCGCCTCCCTCGTCGTCCGCCCTCCGCCCACGCCCGTGCACTCGACGTCCTCCCGCCCAAGCCCCTCCGCACGCGCCTGCACCCCCGATGTCTTCCTCCATTCCTCCATCCCCTCCCCCAGGTGATTCCTGCCTTCTCCTCCACCCCCTCCCCTGCAAACCCTAGGGCCACCTAGAGCTAGTAGCTAGATTAACAGTGATGGGTAGGAAGGATGGATCATGCCTTGATCGAGGGCAAACATTTTTTGGGGATTTGGTTTCCTTGGCCTTTTTCCTTACCTTGTCGTCAAGATCGGCATGGCACTCATGAACGCGGGCATCATTGGGTAGCTACTCTTTGTAGCTTCGTGTATTGTAGCTGGATTAGCCGTGCTCGCCTTGTCTTTAGCTGAAACCGGGGTAGAGTTGTTGCTGCCTATGGACACTTTGGTGCCCTGATGCTTTGCAAAAGTGAGTGAAATGGGCCGCTAGTGAAATGGAGCACTCCCAATCAAATTTCTACTATTGGTCTACTATAAAATTATGAATCATGCAATATACCTTGTTACTAAGTGCATAATCAAGTTCCCTTTAGTTATTTATTATTTCAAAATGTCTTAAGCTGACACCTACTCTCAGCATATGACTCTAGCAGCTACTTGTTGTACCTATTTTGTTTCATACAGTACTGAATTTGTATGCCTATGCTTGATAATTTTGTCTCATATAGCTTTCTAGCTCCTTAGGGGGGTTGTTCCTCTTTACAGGTGTGTTAAACAGGGTTTTATGTGGTCATATGGAGTTTATTAGGTAGAGAAAGTACTTTGTGATTTTTCTAATTTTGGACATATATCAAGTCTCACCAAGACATCTTCATTACAACACTCAGCTTATCCAAGACATCTTCATTACATTCTAGACAGGATAGAAGCCTACTTTGTTTAGAAACAGAGTTAGAATTTGAAAAGGAAAACCCTTAATCCAAACATACAACAAGCATTGACAACATAAGTGGAGACACTAATTTTCTCTGACTTGTGGAGGCTCTAATCCTCAGGGATCATGGCTAAAATAATTTTCCATGCCTGATTAGTGATTATCTGAATTAGTTTGTAAACTGTAGAGGTGGTTAGGCTCTGGTTAAAAATAAAAACAATAATAGAAGTTTTGTATTTTCTAAGTAAAAAACCCCACATATGCACCAGGATGTGATCTGTCAGAACCAAAGTAGACCTAGCTCTGCATTAGTTGTTTTGTGCTTCAAGTGTCCCAGTCAAGGACAAACTGAGTGGTTGCAAAATAATATTATGTGGTCAATGTGGATTTACTATTTTTTGGTGATAGTTCTGAACTGGTAAATAAGTTAACATGCGTAAGTGAGACTTGGCATTTTAAAGCTTAGGGTCTTCAACTTCAACCATGAATTGGGATGATAATGTTATTTTGCCTTCTTAACAGAATGGTGTCATAATCAGAACAAAGCTACTGCAAATGCATACCTTTTTTTACAAGTGCATCTGCACCTTCTGATCCATTTAGAATTATCATAAATATATTTCCAAGGTTTTCTTCATTTCACTATAGAGTCTTTGCTTCTGGACTCAATGCACATTCATCAGTCATAAGAGACAAATACTAGTAAGTCAAGGGCACCAGAATTTGATCATGCCTCTTTCGAGAAGTATGTCTATTAATTCAAAATTGATGATCATCTTGGTCTATGTCGGTGAGCTTGTGTTATGCACTTCTGCGTTTGACAAGTAATGACTTGCAAAGATGATGATCATCTTGCTAGTTTGCTGGGTTTTGTCTCCGACCATTGTGTCGTGATGAATTTGCAGGTACCCCAAGAGGCCCTTGAGTTTGCCAGAATGTCGATTAACTTCCATGCCGGCAAATTCGGGTACTCCATGTGTCCTATTTTCAGCAAAGATCATGCTGAAATTTTCCGTGCTAAAGATAGGACATATGGGGTACTTGCGACTAATGCATGGGCCGGGGTATCTTAGTACTTAATTAAGTAGGATCAACTGCCCCTTTATTCTTGCTGCATTAAACCATAGGTTTTAGGGTGCCTCGGTGTCGATAAGAACCTAAATGATGAAAGCTTAGGCTTTTAGGGTGCCTCGGCATCGACAAACCCTAAATGATAAAACCTTGGCTTTTAGGGTGCCTCGGTGTCGATAAGAACCTAAATGATGAAAGCTTAGGATTTTAGGGTGCCTCGGCATCGACAAACCCTAAATGATAAAAGCTTAGCTTTTAGGATGCCTCGGTGTCGACAAACCCTAAATGATGTAGTTTTGAATTATGAACGTAGGATATGTCGTCATCGGACGACGAAAGTCTCCCAGGGGAGTGCGACTGGTGCCATGACGATCAAGGTCTGTGCGACATGCCTCACCTGGACTATGATCGGCGCTTCAGCATTAAGCTCGAGGAGACCTTCGAAGTTGAAACGGTACACAATGATGACAAGTGTTATTTTCATAATTAAGCATGACTTCAACTATTTCAACGTGTAATTTTCATCTTTTACAATTCGAGTATAGCTTATCCCATGCCATGAAAGACGCTATGTCTTGGAGAGGATGGATTTTGAAGACCATGAAATTTCTGAAACAAGGAAAATTCACCTAAGGACTCATCACGATCTGGACTTTGAAGTAAATCTATATAATTCTGAGAGCGTAACCCATTTTGGTTGCAAAAATTGGGAACCATTTTGCAAGATGTATGGTTTTGATGAGGGTATGCTTATCACCATGGATCTTGGTAATCCTGACATCAACCAAGACAATATGGACATTTGGGTCCTTGTTGATACGCCTCCAGTTCTACCACTATGTGAGTTTCTCAAACATAGTTATTAGCTAATTTATATTGTTTATTTAAAAATAGTTTACAGCTTATTTCCATTGACAGCTTATTTTTATTGTTCAAAGAATGTGCGGGAGATGGTAGACAAAACCCACTACACCGATGGCTCCGAATTAACAACTTACAAGGAGAAAAATCATCTGGTCGGATTTTGTACTGACATTGAGAATTACAATATCCACAATCAAACTCCTCAACATTATGGTAAATACGTGCCACTAGTGCATGTGTTCAACTACGGTAACTACCATGGAGATACCCTGGTAAGATTTTTACTATTACGACATCCGTGCATCTTTTGCATACTTCTAAAACTAGTACATCATTGCTAACTATGAAGTTATTAATGTGTTTTTCAACAGATAATCCCAGAGAATTGTGTGCCTCATTTGATGTATAAGAAAGGTAGTCTTAATGTTTTGAACATACAGCCAGGTCATCCTATGAATCTCAACTGTCCATATGAGATTTCTAAAAGAAGTGGAGACATGAAAATCAAAGGATGGAAAATATGTATGGACAGTCGTACGGAGGTTCTTGGAAGCAAAAGGAAGCGAAGCGCAAGAATTGGAGACAGGATGTTCTCCATTCTCCATAATGGAGAGTCAGGGTCTATATTGTTTTATGCTATTTTAGCTTAAATAGGGTATTTAGGTCCTCCCTAATACTGGTGATCATGTGCTAAGAACAATTAAGTAGGGTTGGTTCGATGACTATCAAGATGATGATTGTATGACTTGTTATTAATAACGAGTAGAAGTTGTATGATGATGATTAGTAGGACTTGTTAGGATTAGTATTACTTCCGACAAACTAGCTACTCGCGGTCTCGAGACTTGTAACGTTCTATCTTTGTACGGTCTTTTGAATTCGGAGACTAATATGATGAATTGTATTCAGACACTAATCTTCTATTGTATTCGATGAATCTGCTGTTGCTGTGTGCTACTGTCTATATTCTGTCAAATAATATATTTTGTAACCTCTGCAAAAATCAGAAAAGTAAAAAAAACCTAATATTCATACTAATGGTGCATCACTACAAAGTGCGCCATTAGTATGCCAAAGTATACTAATGGCGCATCACCGAACAGTGCGGCATTAGTATGCCAAGTATACTAATGGCGCATCCATCCGCAGTGCGCCATTAGTGTGCCAAAGCACATGGTTAAATATGGCCCCTGGGAGGCATACAAATGGCGCATGGTGTTATATACTAATGGCGCACTTGGTGGTGCGCCATTAGTAATAAATACTAGTGGCATGATACTAATGGCGTAGCAGTGATGCGCCATTAGTAGGCAAAATTGATGCGCCATTAGTAGGCCTTTTCCTAGTAGTGAGCATCGATCGGCTTCAGTTAGCAGCAGTAGCGAAGGAATCACTCGATCGGGTTCAGTTAACAGCCATCGATCGATCGCTCGGGTTCAGTAACGCGTAGCCTGTAATGCAATCTCTCGGGTTCGGTTAGAGCCCAATGCCTCGCTTGGGTTCAGTTAGAGCCAACGCCTCGCATACACGCGCGTACGTGTACGAGAGAAACACGCATCGCTCGGCCCCCGACCTCCCACCGTAACTGGGAACTCCCTGAAATTTTCCTCCCCCTCGCTTCTACCATGGTTTTTTCCGACATGGATGCCCAAAGAATATCATGCAGCTGCGTCTCCGGCCTGCCCAGGACGAAAAGCCCATTTTCTGTCATGATTTTTTGTTATAGAAGTAGGAGCCCACCACATCTATGATGATACCGGGTTTTTTCACAATTATCATCATAGAAGTGTCATATGTATGACAAAAAAAATTATTCGGCCCAAAATGTCACGGAGGTGTCTTTTTTGTTGCAATGTGATGAGCACATCTCCCCTACCCCACCATCACAGGTGCTTGCTCTAACATGGAACTGTTATATGTGGTTGCGTTTTCCGTATGGTGTCTAGTTTGCATTGCTTCTGATTATGTTGAATTGCATCTGCGTAGCTTACAACTTATACCTGCAATGATCACTTACCTAGAAGACACATTTAACTTGGGACTGTGATGTAGGTTGCATCTTGCATTGTCTTCTAGCTTGTACTGCTTCTAATTTCTTGAAATGGCACTTCTGATGAGACACTTTTTACCTAATAGAGTGATATTGGTTGCATGTTCATATGGTGCCTAGCTTTCATTTCTTCTAATTTTGTTGAAATGCCTTCTGCTTACTGTTTTTTCATACATATTCCATCCTCCTATCGTACGTGTGAATATGAAACACTGTCTTTTTTGGTATATATTCCATCCTCCTATCCTGCACTTGCCTTACATCAAAGTAGTGTTCGTGTCTATCATGCATAAACCAGTTATGCAGAGCTAATTTTATTCATCTTCTTGTGGTTTTGACTTCATAAGGCAATATCAGAAAATAGGAAGGAAAAGATTAAGTTAGGGGATGTTGGTGGTCCTTGGCACCGACGCAAACATAGACTCTCTAGATTTGCCACTGCTACTGCTAATGAAGTTGAAGTCCCAAGTCTACATGATGAGTTCATATCCCAAACTCCACCATCGCAGGTGCTTCCTCTAAGTTGACAGTGTGATAATTGGTTTCATGTTGCATATGTTCTCTAGCCTGTATTTCTTCTATTTTGATTAAATTGCACCTGCTGAGTTTATACGTTATACATGTGCATATGACATGGCGTTCTGTGTCTAGAATACACTGCATCTATCTACCATACCATGTTCTTACATCAAAGTACTACTGTTTTGTATCCCGCATCAGTCACTCATGATTGGATGCTTTTAACATGGCAGTTTGATAGTGGTTGCATCTTGCATTGATTTCTACGTTGTAATGCTTCTAATTTTTCGAATTGCCACTTATGACAAGACACTTTTAACTTGGGAGAGTAATATTGGTTGCATCTTTCATATGGTGTCTAGCTTGCATTACTTCTATTTTCCTGAAAATCCTTCTGCTTAGTTTACACATCGTAGCTGTGAATATGTCATGTCGTCCTATTTTTCTTACATATTCCATCCTCATACGGTTGTCTTACATCAAAGTATTTCTTGTCTGTATCATGCATCAATGAGTTCTGAAGAGCGATTTTATTCTTTTGTGTTGTGGCTATGGCTTGACATGGCAAAGTCAAAAAGAGCAAGGAATAATATAGTAGGGAGTGGTGTTACTTGTCAGGAGAAACGGAAAAGGATCTACCGTCCAGATTCTGCTGGTACTTATAGTGCAGTAGAAGGTCCAAATCCACCGGCTAAATCTACAAACATAGTATCACCTGCTCCACCAGCTGCAGCATCCTCTTCAGCTGTACCAGCATCTCAACAAGTTACTCGTTCGTTTGCTCCGGAACTGGCCAGTTCCCAAGCTGCCTTCACACGTAACACTACTTCTGAAGCACTGCTGACACAACAGGTGAGGGAGTCCTGGATTAGGGGGTCTCCGAATAGCCAGACTATATCCTTTGGCCGGACTGTTGGACTATGAAGATACAAGATTGAAGACTTCGTCCCGTATTCGGATGGGACTCTACTTGGCGTGGAAGGCAAGCTAGGCAATACAAATATGTATATCTCCTCCCTTGTAACCGACCTTGTGTAACCCTAGCCCCCTCCGATGTCTATATAAACCGGAGGGTTTAGTCCGTAGGACAACATACAATCATACCATAGGCTAGCTTCTAGGGTCTAGCCTCTACGATCTCGTGGTAGATGAACTCTTGTAATACTCATAGCATCAAGAACAATCAAGCAGGACATAGGGTATTACCTCCATCAAGAGGGCCCGAACCTCGGTAAACATCGTGTCCCCTGCCTCCTGTTGCCATCCGCCTTAGACGCACAGTTCGGGACCCCCTACCCGAGATTCGCCGGATTTGACACCGACATTGGTGCTTTCATTGAGAGTTCCACTTTGTCGTCATCATAAGGAGGATGGCTCATCTTGTTGTCAAGGACAACATCACCTCTGGGGGAGCCCTGGCTATAGGCCAAACTCTCAGACTAGGCGGCTTCGTCATGACCGCCCGCTCGGCCGCTGCACCGACGATGACTTCCCTGGTCATCAAAAATATCCTCCACATTGGCTCGAAATTTGCTGAGCAGATGGACCCAATGGAGCTCTCCTCTTTGAACGAGTTCTTGGATCACATCGCCGCTCTGGGAGTCACTACGGACTACGATCGGATCGGGCATAAACCCGACCAAAGGAAGATTAATTCTCCGCCAGTCACCCATCAGATAGCGGTGGTGGAGGAGCAATGCGGCGATTCTCCCTCTAACCTGAGGACGAATAATGTCCGGATTCCCGAGCTCTCCGAGCCGGATACTCACTCACGGGAGGACACCGCCCTAACCCTGAACCCAGAATCAGGCCGCATACCGAACCCGCCGGGCAACATCTCGGAGCCCGAACTCCCAAGATCAGAAAATCCCCTGCCCCGGGATCACAGATTGGGACAAGGTCTGGACTTAAATCCATCCACCCACCCAGATACAAATGATCTTTCCCACATTAGGTAAGAGCCCCAAGAGACAGTACATCACTACTGGGCCAGATTCCTCCTTGTAATGAACAAGGTCAAGGACTGTCGCAAGGAAGACGCAATTTCGTCCTTTTGCAACAATTGCATGGACAAGGGAATCCTCAACGCCATAAGTCGCCGTGACATAGCACGCTTCGCTTACTTGGCGGCCATAGTACGGAAATATTGTGCGATGGAAAATGCCTGGAAAACCCAAACGCAATTTAGGGATAAGCCGGCTCTGATAAAACCCCCAGTCCGAACTAAAAGGGTGTACTCTCACAAGTCGCCCGACTCAATTACAAAGAAGCAAAATCCCACTACACGGCATGGAACTGTATTGGAGGGATGGCTTAACAGGCCCTGCAAAATCCATAGTACAGCGGATACCATATCAACACAGAGCCTTAGAGCATGTTAGTTACTCCGGCAGGTGGCCAAGAGAGGTGAGGATCTCCTCATCCAAAATACCTCAGAGCACCTTCCCATGGATAACAATACAGTATTGACGGTCTTCGAGACCTTCGCCTCAAATAATAGGCGTAAGCGAGCACTCCACAGCCTTGCCGAAGTCTGCCACGTGGCAGCAATAAATCCATGGAGCGACACGGCTATTACCTTCAATGCCAGTGACGAACCTAAATTCCGAACAGCCCGAGCACCAGTCGCTTTGGTCCTCAGTCCAATTGTAGACGGCTTTCGGCTCACTAAAGTGCTCATGGACGGCGGTAGCGGATTAAACCTCATTTATGAGGAGACTCTTCAAAAAATGGAAATATACATCAACAGTATTGAGCAAAGAAGTACGACCTTCCGAGGAATCATCCCTAGTCGGGAGGCACGTTGCGCTGGGAAAATCACACTTGATGTGGTATTCGGCACTCCGGAGAATTACAGGTCCGAAGAAATTACATTCCAAGTGGCCCCATTCAGTAGCGGATACCATGCCCTTCTAGGGCGGGAGGCATTCATGATCTTCCAAGCCATACCCCATTACGGGTACATGAAGCACAAAATGCCCGGACCCAATGGGATCATCACTCTAGTTAGTGATCCGGACATAGCACTCCGCGCCGAGAACAAAACAGCCGCACTGGCCATCGAGGCATTACCCGAAGCCCTGGTGGCAGAGGAGTTAACCGCGCTGCGCTCCACGGTGGACAGGGACGACGTGATACTAGACAAAACATCCAAGTCCACCTCCTTTAAACCAGCGGCCAAAATAGTCAAATTCCAACTCCATCCAGCAGACCCCGCAAAAACAGCATCCATCGGGCATAGTTAAACCCCGCTGTAGACGCCGCACTACGGGAGTTTCTGCGCGAGAATTGGGACATGCCAGGAATCCCACGCAGATTGGCCAAGCATAGCCTTAATATTTTAAAAAGGATTCAAGCCGGTCAAGCAGACTCTTCGGCGTTTCTCTGAACCTAAGAGACAAGCCATGGGAGAGGAGCTAGCCAAGCTACTAGAAGCCGAATTTATTAGAGAAATAAAACATCCGGACTGGCTAGCAAACCTGGTGATGGTACCAAAGAAGGACAAATCCTGGCGCCTATGCGTGAACTTCAAAGACCTTAATAAGGCTTGCCCAAAGGATCCCTTCCCACTCCCTCTCATCGATCAAATCATCGACGCTACCGCAGGACACGAATCATTGTGCTTCCTCGATGCATACTCCGGTTACCATCAGATTAAGATGCCGGAGTCTGATCAAGCCGCAACGGCATTTATCACGCCATATGGCCCTTTCTGTTTTAACACAATGCCCTTTGGGCTCAAAAACGCCGGCGCAACATATCAGCGCATGATCCAGACATGTCTGGAAAAGCATATCGGCAAGACCGTGGAGGCATATGTAGACGATGTGGTCATTAAAAGCAGACACATCGACTCCTTAATAGACGACTTGAGGATCACGTTCGCCAATCTCGGAACATACGACATTAAGCTCAATCCGGAAAAATGCATTTTCGGCGTCCCCGCTAGAAAGCTCCTGGGCTTGATCGTCTCCAGTAGAGGAATTGAAGCAAATCCAGCTAAAATCTGAGCTCTGTCGCAGTTGGCTATCCCAACTGACCTCAAGCTAATCCAGAAATTAACTGGATGTGTGGCAGCTTTAAGCCGCTTTATCTCGCGATTAGGAGAAAAGGCACTCCCCCTTTATCGCCTTCTTCGGCGCACCGAACACTTCGAGTGGACGAACGAAGCCACGGCCGGACTGGAAGAAATAAAAGCCATCCTGGCCACCAACCCAATCTTGGCCGCGCCAACTGTTGGCGAACAAATGCTATTATATATAGCGGCAACTCATCAAGTTGTAAGCGCAGTGCTCGTTGTTGAACGAGAGATGGACGGACATAAATTTCCACTTCAAAAGCTGGTATATTATGTATCCACCGTCCTCACTCCATGCAAATCACTGTACCCATATTATCAAAAGATAGCATACGCAGTATTCATGGCATCCCGAAAATTATGACACTACTTTCAAGAGTGTTCAATTATGGTGGCCTCCGAAGTACCACTCAATGACAGCTCTAAAATGCTGGCTGGTCTAGGGGCTGGCGTCGTCCTGACGTCCCCCACCAGAGATACAGTGCAATACATACTCCAAATACTATATACAGACTCTAATAACGCAGCCGAATACGAGGCCCTATTACACGGTCTCCGGATGGCAGTCTCCATGGGCATTCAACGCCTGGAGGTGCGTGGGGACTCGAACCTCGCAATATCCCAAATAAATGGAGACTTCGATGCCAAGGATCCGAAAGTGGCGGCATATCACAACACCGTCCTCAAAATGTCAGCTCGGTTCGAGGGGCTTGAATTCCACCATGTGGCTCGGGAAAACAACCAGGCGGCGGACATCCTCGCCCATATCGGCGCTACATGACCTTGTCCCACCGAACATCTTCCTGGAAAAACTGTTTAAACCATCCGTGGTATGGGAAGGGGACACCAGCAATAATAGTCCGCATCCAGCCACAACCCCAGATACCGAACACTCTGACACAATCGGAGGCTCGGCCATCAAAATAACACCTTCATCCCACATAATAATGGCCGTTATCACCCCGTGGACAGAACCATTCCTGGCCTACCTAACTAGGCAGGAACTACCCGAGGACCAAAATGAGGCACGCTGCATAGTGTGACAATCTAAAGCCTACAAGGTCCACGAGGGAGAGCTTTATAAGAAAAGCACTACCGGAGTCCTTCAAAGGTGCATCTCCGAAGAGGAAGGGCGGAAGCTTTTGGCAGAAATCCATGCCGGACTCGGCGGCCATCATGCCGCAGCCCGGGCCCTTGTAAGCAAGGCCTTCCGTACAGGTTTTTATTGGTCGACGGCCTGGGCAGATGCGCACCATCTGGTCCAGCATTGCGTCGGTTGCCAGCTATTTGCAAACCAAAGCCATATGCCGCCTACCGCTCTCCAAACAATCCCCATTACTTGGCCCTTTGCGGTCTGGGGGCTTGATATGGTCGGACCCCTTAAAGGGGGAACCCATAAGGAAAAATACTTACTGGTCATGGCGGATAAATTCACCAAATGGATAGAAGCCAAACCTGTCAAAACGGCTGAATCCGGACGGGTGATAGACTTCATATCCGGGGTTGTACATCGTTACGGCGTCCCCCACAGCATCATCACTGACAACGGCATGAATTTTACAGCCGATGAGGTGAAACTTTGGTGCAGCAACATGGGCATCAAGCTCGATTATGCTTCTGTCTATCACTCGCAAACTAACGGTCAAGTCGAACGAGCGAATGGTCTTATCATGAGCGGCATTAAACCCAGATTAGTGTGGTCCTTAAAGGAATGAAACACGCACTGGGTAGAGGAGCTCGACTACGTACTATGGGGGATGCAGACCGTGCCAAATTGCACTGCCGGATACACACTGTTTTTTATGGTGTACGACGCTGAGGTGGTGCTGCCTTGCGACATAATTCATGACTCACCTCGAGTGTGCATGTACGAAGAAAGAGAGGCCGAGCTCGATCGGCAGGACAGTTTGGATGCCCTATAGGAGGAGCGCGACGTAGCAAAAGCCCGTTCTGCATTCTATCAGCAACAGGCTCGAAGGTATCAAAGCACAGAAGTGCGGGCCAAAACCCATAACATTGGCGAACTAGTTATACGCCTGCCGGAGAAGAAAAAGAACAAGCTCAAGCCCAAATGGGAAGGTCCATTCATTATCGACCAGGTTCTGACCGGTGGAGCGTACCGTCTGCGGGACGCATCAGACAATTGACTCGAGCCAAACCCATGGAACACAGCCAGACTCCGAAGATTCTACGCCTAGCACCGGACACTATGTTCGTCTCCTTACCTCCATCAATTTTTCGCACATATGTTTTTTCTCTCTTTCTTTCTTTTTGTTCTTCTCTCCAAGGCCCTAAAGGGCTAAACTTGTGTCTTGGTTACACAATCTTGACGCGCTAACCGCCCTCATTATACATGGGGGCTTCTTATACAGAAGCTGAATCTAATTATTTTTTCAGGCCTTATGCCCCGCACATGTGTTATTCTTTCGCATGTACCTTTTTTCGCCATTATATGCATCGATATGACTTAAGTTTTGGCCAAGATGGGTTGCCTGGCTCTTGTATTTATGCCCTATGTTCCAGTTAATTCGGCTACGGCATAAGGGGAGCACCTCTGCGATTGTTACTACCGGGTCAGCCGGATGTGTACCTCAGTCTGGGTGAAGCCGAAATCTAGCGTTCTTAAGGGAATATTCGGTCGGTGAATAAAAGATGACTTTCATTTAATTTATTACACGCCCCCAGATGTTTTTAGCCTGTGTCTCGCAGTTCCGACATGCACATTAGGGCATGCGTACCCAGGGAAAGGAACCCTTAACGGAACTATTCTCCCTGGAAGATGTTTCTTACTATCCATGTAATATAACATAGCTAGTTGGGTACTTGTTTGTTCAAGCACTTATGACCCCTACGCCTGGTTTCCATGCATACCCCGGTTCTTATATAACCGAACGGGTATTCGGATACACTCCGGACTATCGGGTCTAGAGGTCGAAGCGAAAAGGTCCGCCATGACAAATGATTTACAATCTGGCTAGGGGCATTACATATGTCATTTGAAGTACACAGTCAATATGACTTATTGAATTCTTCTTCTATACCATCAAACAGGCTGCTAGCCTACAATCTTGTTGGGAATACTTTGTGGCTAATTCTACTTGATCATACACTAAACTGACAGGGATCTCTTTCCCATCAGGCCCCACAGGTCCGACCTCGGCCATGTGGTTTGGGTCCGCTTTGGTATATCGTGTCTTCACCATAGCCCATGCTTCCCTCGCACCTTGTCGGCAGGCTGATATCTTCCATAATCGGAAGCACCGCCGCGCTCCCTTGAGCTTCTCTATAAGCTCCCCGATGCCTATGGGTGGGGACGCAGATGGCCACAAGGCTTGGGCAATACCCTGCATCACCTACCGAACTTGCTCGTGCAGTTGTGAGAGCTCTAGTAGAAGATCACCCGAAGACCCGGCCATCTCCTCCATGGGACGACCCGTCAATATACCTGCAGACATAACACTGTTAGCAGGCTTCTTCGCCGAACTCCTTTAAAAGTTCGTTCAAGCACTTACTAAAACTGACGCGCCGAAGCCGTTTATTCTCCTTCACGGAGTCCGCAAGCTGGGCTCGAACATCTTTCAGTTCCACGCCCAGCCGGATATTGGCATCTTGGAGATCATTTTTCTCCTGCCTGACTTGCGTCAGCACGCGCTCGCGAGCATTTCGCTATCGATGATCACGTGCCGCATCCGCCTCCACGGCCTTCGGATTTACTCCGGGGCCACCTGCAACATCTATTGTTAGGTTGGCATACATGCCGCATACTACCTGGTACCCGTATTCTTTGCAATAGATACAAGTGTTACCACGGGGACCCTTCTCGGACTTCTTTAACGCGGCAACAGCGGTCCCTAGCTGGGCCTTGCACTCGTCTAGCTCTTGAGACAATTGGGAATTCTTCTCTGTAAGAACCTGCACAAATAATGATCCTTAAATCAGTTGCGTCAACTGTTTCAAGTCTCAGGGGCTACTGATACATATAATCGTCAGATTTTGTTACCCGTATATCCCTTACATACTGGTCCGTGGCTCTGGCTAGACCATTTTGAGCAACACGGATGTACGCGTCTCTGGAATTGAAGGCATCAAATGCCTCTGGGGAGAAATAAGCATCACGGAGTACGGCCTGGCGACGCCTGTGATTCATGGCGCTCTCCACTTCTGAATTTTTAGCGTATAGTCCATCTGCATCCTTTATAGGAGGAGCATCTGGCGTTCGCCCCGTGTTGGCTAATGCCTCTATGTCCGGCCCTGGAGCCCGACTGGTGGAGGCGTGATCGGCAGCCTCTCCGGATATAGTCCGGCGAGCATTTTTTCTATTAAGAAACATGGACATTGTTATATCTTGAGAAAGACGACAACCACGGAGTGATGTTTTGTGTCATACCTCTACGCCGGCGTCTCCGTCCTGATCACCTTCCTTTTAGGCCTACCCGGCCTCGGTGCCTCTTGTTGGCGAGTTGCTGCGGGTTCGGCACGACGTCCCGAATGCCTTCCCTGTAAAACACCATATGTGTACGATAGGTGAAGTGCATAAAAGGGAATCCTATTTTTGGAGTTGGGATCTTTGTTTTTCTTACGTGCAACGCAGGGAGTAGTCCGGGATAGTCGGCGGTTATGGCCACCATGGCGTCATCGCAGCTCAATTGATAGAATTGCCTGTCTATCAGCTCCACAAATATGTCCGGATCCTCTTCAAATCCGGGATCGAGGGCCCGGTCAGGGTCCTCCGGTTCTGGAGGTGGGCTGTTGACCTCTATTACATCTTTTCACAGTTCCTTCCGTGAAATGGCAAGGTGAGTATTTATGACGAAGAATGCGGGAAGGTCGGGAGTGAAGAGTGACAGCTTACCTAGCTTGGAGGGTTGTACATGGAGAATCCATCCCGTGGCTTGATACAGATGAACTCCTCTTCTTCTCCCTTGAATAACTCGGACAGAATTTTTGCTAAAACAGCAGCGTAGTCCGATCCCTTATGCCCGCAACGGGTGGCATCATCTTCCCCGTTAAAACACCACAGGGGGTGCCCTCGATATTGAAGTGGTTGCACTCCCCCATTATTCATATTGACATAACCTCGATTATTGTCAATCCTGATTAAGCCAGCCCTTTAATCCGGTTCATCAGGTAAAGGACTTCTCCGCTGTCTTCCTCCTGGGGGCTCCGTGGGTGCCATCTTTGGCGTTTCTTCAGAGGAGTATTGTTGAACTCAGGAAGACCCCACCGAACAGGGTCTGGAAGAGGGACGTCCTCCATATAAAACTACTCCGAAGGCCAGTCTTCGGACGTCTTCTTTGGAGTACCGGACAGGTATCCGGTCTCGGCGATGCGCCATATTTCGGCTCCGCCCACCTGATAAAGCGACCCCTTCTGTGTGCGGGGCACAAGGCAAAATAACCTTTTCCACAGCTCAAAATGAGCCTCGCAGCCCAGAAACAGCTCACAAAGGGCAACATAACCGGCGATGTGCAATATGGAAGCAGGGGTGAATTTATGCAGCTGGAGGCCGTAAAACTCCAGGAGCCCACGGAGGAACGGATGAATTGGAAATCCGAGTCCCCTTAGTAAGTAAGGGATAAGGCATACCCGCTCCCCCTTAGAGGGATTGGGGAAGCTCTTCGCTTGTTCCCCACCATTATAGGTGGCAAGCCCGGCTCGAACAGGGACCATATACACTGGAGGGAGAAATCCCTGGGTCTTCAACTCTACTAATCGACTGTGGGGGATGGAATACCTCTCCCAATCACCGGGCTTAGGGCTGCGGGGGTGGGAGGAGGAGCTGCCGTGGTCGGCCATGATGGAATGGATTTTTTCCGAGCGCGCTCTGATGGATTCTTGCCGTGGGAGGATGGTGTGGATTGGATCTAAGAATCCCCATCTCTTTAATAGACAATTTATTTACCTGGCTAGGCGGGTGAATGTAAAAACGCCCTGGCTCCTCACATTCGCTCGACGCGTGGAAGAAGGCCCTTATTGGGCACAGAAACCAAGGAATCCAACATTTATGGGAACTGGACACTACTTAGCAAATATTCAGGATTTGGAGAAGAACCCTCCTTGTAATGCCGAAGACAATACTGCGCGCCAGACTCATCGTCATTGAAGCCTGGTTCAGGGGCTACTGAGCGAGTCCTAGATTAGGGGTTCTCCGGACAGCCGGACAGTTGGACTATGAAGATACAAGATTGAAGACTTTGTCCCGTATCCGGATGGGACTCTACTTGGCGTGGAAGGCAAGCTAGGCAATACGGATATGTATATCTCCTCCCTTGTAACCGACCTTGTGTAACCCTAGCCCCCTCCGGTGTCTATATAAACCGGAGGGCTTAGTCCGTAGGACAACATACAATCATACCATAGGCTAGCTTCTAGGGTTTAGCCTCTACGATCTCATGGTAGATCAACTCTTGTAATACTCATATCATCAAGAACAATCAAGCAGGATGTAGGGTATTACCTCCATCAAGAGGGCCCGAACCTGGGTAAACATCGTGTCCCCTGCCTCCTGTTACCATCCGCCTTAGACGCACAGTTCGAGACCCCCTACCCGAGATTCGCCGGTTTTGACACCGACAACAGGACTTGGCAAGATCGGATGAACCTCATGAGCATGAACACCAAGATGGTACCTGACCGAGTCAAGTTGAAGTTGCATGCTCCTTTATATGTACTCTCACAGTTATGATGTACACTAACAGTTTCCATATTCGTTGTTGAACTAGCACCACGGCGCAAGCGGAAACAGACATCAGGGATAATGCTTGACAGCTTAACAAAATCTAAATTAGGAAGAATGGAGATCCATTTTGAGGCAGGTTTAAAAAGGCCACGTGATGCTACAGAGTCGGCCAAGTTAGTATCAGAGGCAGCCATTGCCGTTAGGTGTCATGCACGTATCCTCCCAACATGGTTCCAGTACAGGAATGAGAAAGACAATACCCAGTTTAACAGCTTCCTTGACCATTTATCCGTAAGTAATGTTATTCATCGCAATTCGTAATATTGTCTTGCTCTGTCCCGTACTTTCTAGCTTCCTCCTAATAAGACTGACATTCCTTTTTCAACAGATGAGGTTCAAGTTGGATCCGAAAGATGATGCAAGTAAACAAGCATGCACTCATGTTTTTCAGTCTACTCTGTGACAGTATCGGTACCACCTTAGAAAATCGCACTTTGAAGGCAAGTCTAACAATGAAATTGCCCAAACATCTCCAGTGGAATATATTACAGATGAAGACTAGACAACCCTCGTTAAACACTGGTCTGATCCAAAGTATCAGGTAGGCTATATGTATTTGATCAGACCACATATTGAACTTGTATTTATGTATGTGCCTTAAAAGTGTATCTTCTTCTAGGCTAACTGTTTGAAGAACAAGACCAACCGTTCTAAAGTAAAATTCCAACATACAACAGGATCTCGTAGCTATATTGCACACTGCGAGGCTCTTGTAAATAGCTGCTACTTCCTTCTTTTTTCTATGCCATATTATCGTATCTATATTGACTTGTTCCAAATACAGAGGAAAGCCTGTGCGGACCAAAAAGAAGCTGAACCGAATGCAGTGCAAATCTTCAAGGATTGCCACACCAGCAAGATCCAGGGCATGAGCACACCAGTTCAAGCCGCTGTTGTAAGTCCTTACTCCTCCTACCTTTGAACTGATTGGTACTGTGATCCGTTCATTTAACTACTTGGTTTGCAGCCAATGTTAGTTACTCTGTTCACTTTTATACACAGTTCCCTTAACGTATCATTTCACCTTACATGGTTTAAAAGAGATGAAGGATATTCTTTTGGTCTTGATCTATAATCTAGTTGTTATGTTCACGTGCGCACACAATAATAAAATAGCTTGTTTGTTTTATATCTGTTTGCCCATGATATGAATGATGTCATACTATGTTCATCCTACTTTAAACCATGTCTCTTTATCCTTAGATGTCAACGACTCTGAGGAAATAGACAATACAGTAGGCATGCTACATGGACATATATTCCAAAAGTGATTTTATTATGTAGTTGGCACCACAATACATGCTAATGTATTACAGTAGTTCACCAAAATAAGTTATGTATAAACGTGTAACCTACTTTGTTTGTTTTTGTCTCATTAGTAACTTATCTGGTACACTAATCAACAAGTTCAAACTTTCAGGAAGCTATGGAACAAATGATTGAGCAACCACAACCACCTGAAGGTGACGAGGCTACCACAGGCACAATGTCACCTCTTGCTGCAGTGTGTCAGTATCTCTCCACTAACAGTGCAAAATGCACCTTCCTGCGTAATTCTGGGTTGGTTGTTAAGGCTGAAAGATCGTGGATGTCGCCTAAAGGGGGGTGAATAGGCGTTTTAAAATAATTACGATTTAGGCTTGAACAAATGCGGAATAAACCTAGCGGTTAATTTGTTAAGCACAAAACCTAAAACAATTAGGCTCACCTATGTGCACCAACAACTTATGCTAATCAAGACAAGCAACTATGTGATAGCAAGATATATGACAAGAAACGATATGGCTATCACAAAGTAAAGTGCATAATTAAAGAGCTCGGGTAAGAGATAACCGAGGAACGTGGAGACGACAATGTATCCCGAAGTTCACACCCTTGCGGATGCTAATCTCTGTTTGGAGCGGCGTGGAGGCACAATGCTCCCCAAGAAGCCACTAGGGCCACCGTAATCTCCTCACGCCCTCGCACAATGCAAGATGCCGTGATTCCACTAAGGGACCCTTGAGGGCGGTCACCGAACCCGTACAAATGGCAACCCTTGGGGGCAGTCACCGAACCAGTACACTTTGGCAACCCTTGGGGGCGGTCACCGGTACCCGTCAAATTGCTCAGGGCGATCTCCACAACCTAATTGGAGACCCCGACGCTTGCCCGGAGCTTTACACCACAATGATTGAGCTCCGAACAACACCAACCGTCTAGGACGCCAAGGCACCCAAGAGGAACAAGCTCTAGGGTGCCCAAACACCCAAGAGTAATAAGCTTCTCAAACTTCACTTCCACGTATCACCGTGGAGAACTCAAACCGATGCTCCGATGCACCAAATGCAATGGCAAGGGCACACGGAGTGCCCAAGTCCTTCTCTCTCAAATCCCACCAGAGCAACTAATGCTAGGGAGGTAAATGAGAGGAAGAACAAGAAGGAGAACACCAACAACTCCAAGATCTAGATCCAAGGGGTTCCCCTCAGATAGAGGAGAAAGTGATTGGTGGAAATGTGGATCTAGATCTCCTCTCTCTTTTCCCTCAAAAACTATCAAGAATCCATGGAGGGAGTGAGAGTTAGCAAGCTCAAAGAAGGTCAACAATGGGGGCAAAAACAAGCTCAAGAGATGGGGAACCATTGGGGAAGAAGACCCCCTTAAATAGGTCCCCACGAATCTGCCCGTTATGTACAGAATAACATAGGAGCGGTACAACCTCTATGAGCACCGGTACAACCGGTAATAGGCAATAAGCGGTACAACCGGCCCACAACTGCCCAACAACCGCACCACAACAGAGACCAGTCCGGTGGTAGAGCGGTACATGACCGGTACAACCTCCGGACCAATTCTGGAGCGGTACAACCGCTCCAAACACCGGTTGTACCGGTCAAGCGGTACAACCTCTCCATGGGGCGGTACAACCTCTCTGTGTAAAACAGGCAATATCAAAACAGCCACTACTTTCGCATACAAGCTCCGAATTCAACGAAACCAAGTTTGTTGGAAAGGTAATGACAAGGGCTAACACAATCTTGAGAGAAATATCAATAAGAAGAAAATGAGAAAAGGAACATAATAAAATGGTGAGAACCCTTCCTCGGATAAGACTGGTAAAACCTCCAACACCGAAAACATCATAGAAGATGCATGCGAACTCCGTTTTCGATGAACTCAAGCTTGTCATCAAGATGACCATAAGCTCTAAGACTCACAAAAGGAACCAAACAAGAACCAAGAAACATGATGCAAGGATGCAATGGTTTGAGCTCTCGACTAATGATACGATCAAGCTGCTCCCTAGAGAGCCCCCCTTAATAGTACGGCAATCGATCCTACAACCCGGTCTCCCTACTACCACTATGAGACCGGTAAAATAGAAAACCTATCAAGGGCAAACCTTTGCCTTGCACATAGTCCACTTGAGCTAGATGATGACGATCTTGACTTCCTCAAGTTGGACCACCTTTCTTGATTGTGTTGGCTCGATGAAGACTAGTTGATTGCTCCCCCATACTCCACTATGGGTGAGCCACTCTTTGGCACATCTTCAAAATTCCATTGACACCACAATGGATGGCAAGCTTCAAGCTTGATTGCTCCCCCATACTCCATTATGGGTGAGCCACTCTTCGAGTTGCTCCACTTGAACTTGCACACTGCAAACTTGATGACGATCACCACTTGATGTCATCCTCCATGGGTTGTATGAGATCTTCCTCTTGACGCAAGACCATGGAAACATACCTAACCCCATAAAGAACTCTCACGTAGACCATGGGTTAGTACACAAAGCATAATGGACAATGCTTACCATACCATGGGATCACTTGATCCCTCTCGGTACTTCTTCTATGCTTTGTGAGTTGATCAACTTGATTCACTCTTGACTTAGCCTTGATCAACATTGAATCTTTCCAACTCTCTTCATTTGGATGATGTTTTGAAGGTAAACATGAATGATCACACAATCTTCTTCTTCAAGACATGCTTGCAATAAGCTCAACTCACACACGACCAATCTTTGGATAATTCCTTGAAAAGCACTTTGGCCATCTCAACTCACACATGACCAATCTTTAGATAATTCCTTGAAAAGCACTTTGGCCATCTCAACTCACACATGACCAATCTTTGGATAATTCCTTGAAAAGCACTTTGGCCATCTCATAAACTCCTTGAAACCAACACATGGACTTCAACAAATCCTTCAAATATAACTCAAGGCAACCGTTAGTCCATAGAGATTGTCATCAATTACCAAAACCACACATGGAGGCACCGCATGTCCTTTCAATCTCCCCCATTTTGGTAATTGATGACAATCATTTTCAAGAGAGTTTATATAAGGAATTATTTATCACCATGCAATGCAACAACCAATAATGCATGTGTATGAGATGCAAATGCTTAGGTACAAAACCAAAGCAAGAAGAAAAAACTCTCTAAACTTATCCACAAAACTCTCTGAAACTTCTCCCCCATTGGCATCGATTGCCAAAATGGGCGAAAAGCTTAGAAGGCCAATATAAATTGTGTTCCTCCATAAGTGTGTATTTCTCAACAAGAGAGTGGAATGCAATACACATATCCAACGGTAATACTTGGAGGAAGACCAACTATATTGAGGCACCAAGATTGCTAAAGGAATGATATGACACAAGGACATAACAAAGAAAGAAACAAGCAATCAAAAGGTACCAATTGAAGCAAGCAATCAACGGGTATCAATTGAACCAACTAGACCAAAGATCCTACGAGCTACATGAATAAAGGATATTATGATATGAGCGAAGGAGTGTTCTAAAGAAACTAGAGAAGCTCCCCATGATTTGTGTACACATAAGAATTTTTGTATTTGGATACAAAGTGCACAAAATAGGATCACAGCTCCCCCAAAATCAATAGAAACTTACAATAAGTGCAAGTGAGCATATAGGAAACAAAGCCTAGTACTTGCAACACACACATGGTTGAGAAACAAGTAATAAAAGAGGCAACTTAAGAAGGGGCTCAACCAAAATGATGTGTGTGAGTCAAGGCAATGCACTTGAGAAGACTAATGTAAGGATGAGCATTAGGCATCAATAAAGTCCTGAAAGAACGAGGCACACGGTGCAAGGCCTATCATTCCCACACACAACTAGCAAATGGGTTCACAAGCTTACTAATAAGCATATTAAGAACCTATGCTTGTGACAACCCGTGGTGAAGATAGAAGATGAAAGCCTCATCAAGACGAGGGATACCAATTAGGATGGCAAAAGCCTCGTAAAGATAAGCATGAGGAAAATAATCTTCACCACACACAAGAGTGCATCAAGATGCAACGATAGAAGACACGCACTCAAGGCAAAAGCTTTCACGGAGCCACCAAAGAAATAACATAAGAAAGACAAGGTGGCCGTGAAAGAAAGGATATCAACTAGATATGCAACTTCTCTCAAGTGTATAAGATTCTAGGTAGACGAAATCATGATGATATATATCTACAAAGAAGGATGTACACCCGAAATAGTTACAACACGAGGAACAAGATATCCGAAGGGAGGTCATACATATACCAATAAGATATTTTCTTGGAAGCATAGCTCATGGATAGATATGGTCTTATTGTATATAAATGAAGTCCACACACGAACAATAAAGACATCACAACTAGCAACAAGAGATCATTGTTGGGATGCTTTGAGAAAGAAAACAAGTATCACAAGAATGAATGAATAACATGCCATGATACAACCTACACAAGGTTGATACAAGAAATGTGTGCATGAAGAATATGAAGATACTTGTTACCGAGTTAACATTGGAAGGATGTAGTAGATACCAATTGAAGGTAGATAGTAGTTCATTGATCATCCTAGCTCGACTCCAATAAGCACATGATGACAACACCTTCCTTGTGAGTGAGCCAAGCTTCCAATGTATCTCCAATTGTTCCTAGAACAACAACACAAACAAAATGGTACCCAAACTCATTGGGACCAAAGAGTTAGAGAACCGACAATACATAGGACAAACTCCACATAAAAATGTGCACATAGATACGAAAATAAATTTCATGCACATCTCATCCAATTTGAGACTTGGTGGAGCTTCCCCTATATATTTGGTCAAAGAAAGAAAGCATGCCAAAGATACTACACGAAGTTAATACGCATGCTCAAGACTTTCAAGAACCGATACCAAAAGAAAAAGAAATACCAAGTGAAGAAAAAATACCAAATGAATAAATCATCACTTGGAGGATATCAATAAAAGATACATCAAGGAATGAGATATCCATTGATACCCACTAAATAAAGGATATCAAACCCCCAAAAGAGAGGATGGTTCCAAACAAATCAAGCTCTCTACAAAGTTTCATGATGGCACAAAGTACCCAAAAGAAACGACTTGCCTTCCACCGACACACACTTGATAAGGATCACAAGAAGAGTGTTTTATAGAAAAATAGGATAGCTCCCCCAAGCATTGTGCAATATGGAGAATTTGATTTGAATACAAAAAGCACAAGATGGGATCACCACTTTCACTATATCTATACAAACACTAGACAAGATCAAGAAATAAACAAGATCCACAAGTGGTATGGAAGGCAAAGGGAGTTGATACAATCCTTGGCAAGAGAAAGGGCAAATAAAAGCAAAGGCTAATGTAAAGATGATCAATAATATCTACCACACAAGTGAGTACCAATTGTCAAAAGACAAGAAGTATTTGGAAATAATTCCCGGTGGTAGATAGCAAGGATATCCTACATCATCTTCACACCAAACAAAAAGCAAATTGCAACTTGTAGAGCTCACATGCCACCTAGGAACAAGATAATTTACAATATCAACTCTAGATGACAATATCTCAAATGTACACATTTTCTAGGCTAGTAATATACACATAGCATATTACTCCCCCATAATGTGATACCAATTAAAGATAGACAAGAGGGAATTAAAGGATCCAACATGAGATAATTAATGGACTATTTAGAATTTGAATCTCTCATGAGAAGACATACCACATAGTGACTAGATAAGCTTGCAATATCAATACTAAGTGGTATTTCCCATGTACCCACCTTTATAGGATTGTGAAGTGCACAAAGCACATCACCCCCCCCCCCCCATAATGGGATATTCCATTAATCTCTCACAAGAGCCAACTAAGAAAAAAACAAGATGCAAAAGGCTCAACGCATGACACACATGTACATGATGTGCAAACCAACACACACATACTTGATTGTTCAAGATAATCAAGTTGGAAGCACAACATATACAAACACATGCAAGGTACGAAACCAAACATGCAAAGGGGCAAGTAACTATCAATGTAGACACTTTAAGCACAAGTTACTGCAAGGAGGAACATTGGATATAAGATAGAAACTTGATAATCCGAATGACTTGGCTTGAGACAATGAGAATGATGAAGTCCCCTTAATTCTTCATAATGTAGCCAAGTCTCCAATGACCTCCAATATCACCTATTGATCATGTTTGAGCTTGTTGGTCCCCAACCAAGTTGGTTCCTAAGAGGTTAGTCACAATAGGCTTGGCTACCCAAATGGTTCTTTTCTTGACACCACTTTGAGCACCAACAAATTTGGCAAACACATTGCCAACTTTATCCTTCCCAAGAGAATAGATATCATCAATTAGAATAGGGTTGGATAAGGTACCATTTGTGCATGAAGAAGCGACGTGACCTTTTTCACGACATAGGTAGCAACGTCTACTCTTTACTTTCTTCTCACTTGATTTCTCAACTTGAGAAGCATTTGCTTGAGTTTTCTTGGGAAGAGGCCTTTCTTCAAGTTGAGGTTGAGAATGAGAGTGAACTTGTGGCCGCTTCCCTTGTTGCTTGTCACTAATGGGCTTCTTCTTCAATGGGCAAGATCTAACATGATGCCCTTCTACTTTGCACTTGAAGAAAACAATCTTGGCCGAATTCTTGACTTGTTCTTGGCCCTTCTTTTTGTTCACCTTGGACTTCTTCTTCTTGTTGGAGTTGAATCCAAGTCCACCTTTGTCATTGGGGGATTTTTGCACACTCAAGATATTGTTGAGTGTGAATTTCCCTTCATGACTCTTTTCCAAGTCTTTCTTAAAAGAAGTGACTTGGGCCTTGAGCTCTTGATTTCCTCTACATGGTTAATCTCAACACAAGAACTAGAGGAAGTATAAGATTCATCTTTAGAGCAACAAGGCAAGGAAAGAAACTCATCACAAGATGTACCAATGTTATGCATGGATGAATCGCGAGGACTAGCACAAGGCAATATAGCATTTTGAATAAAAGTGGTGCTAGTATCCACATGAGGCTCACTAGATGTTACCTTAGCAAGCATGGCCTCATGAGCTAACTTTAGCACATTATGGGATACTAGAAGATCACCATGAGAGCTTGTGAGCTTTACATGATTTTCTTCCAACATCCCATAATTGCTAGATAGCAACTCAAGTTGAGCCCTTAGCTCAACATTCTCCTTCAATATGGATGCTTCACAAGAGATAGAGTTAGTGGCACAAGCATCATCATTAGAAACAAGAGGAGAAGCCAACTTGGCAAGCTCTTTTGAATATGAAGCTTCAAGTTGAGCATGAGACTCGGTGAGTTTGATGAGCTCACCCTTGATGACACTTGAACCATTTTCGAGGTGCTCAAAATCCTCAAGGAGTCCAGTATGAGCAACTTCAAGCTTAGCATTTTTAGTTTCAAAAACATTGGCCACCTCAAGAGCTCTATCATGAGATTCCTTCACTCTAGATAACTCTAGAGCAAAAGTCTCCTCAAGAGATTCCTTGGTGGTTTGTTCAAGTTCAAGAGCTTGAGAGAGGTCTGCAATCTCATTAGCGTAATCACGCTCATGACCTTCCATTTTATCAATGGTGACCTCATGCTCCTCAAGACGAGATTCCAACTCATCAATATATTTCTTACCCTCAATAACAATAGACATGATTTCCATGAAGTTGGAACAAGCAATTTTATTCTTAAGAAGATCTTTAAAAATTATTTCCCCCTTAACTTTTAAGGAGGTAACATCATCATTCTCTTCATCATAATCGACATCATCATCACTCTTGCCATCATCAATATTATCACAAAATATATTGGAATTCAAAGTGGGAGATACCTTTGAAGCCTTGGCCATAAGGGAAAAAGCAACCGACGATGATGTAGGATCCCTTGAAGCACCGTTCAAGACCACATCTTGTTCCATGGAGTGTTGGGTTTCCTCTACATTGTTAGCACAACAACTCGAGGAAATAGATACATTTTTATAATGGCAACAAGACATAGCAAGCATATCATCATGAGATTTGAGCAAGCAATTTCTACAAGATATGCAAGAACTTTTAACACAAGCATGTGAAACATTTAGAGTGCTCGAAGTGTTAAAGTCCAAAGAAGGAGCATTGCAATAAGATAGTGATGAAGGATCATCCACAATAAGCATACTATCATCATTGCAATGACCAACACTACTCACCATATCATTACCTTGTGGCAAACCACATGTAGGTGAAGTAGAAGAAGTTGAGAAGACTATACGACCGGAGGTGGAGGGAGAAGAATCATCCCCACAAATCTTGGACACGCCATATTTTTCTTGAAGCTTCGTCCACAACTCATGAGCATCCCAGAACGACATGAGTTGAAATATAACTACATTGCTCAAAGCATCGAAAAGCACATTAGAAGCTTGAGCATTGAAATAAGAGTTTTTCTCATCCTCTAAAGATAATCTTTGGGGATCCTTTGGAGGAGAAAAACCCATATCTACAATTCGCTCTAAATTTGGGTCCATGACCCTAAAGAGATTAAGCATGCGAATTACCCAAACATCAAAATTTGTGCCATCGAAACTAAGAGTGTCAGAGAATCCTAAACCCCTAGTCGACATCCTTACTCTCTAGGAGATTAAGCCCAATAAAGAGAGACGAGGCTCTGATACCAAATGAAAGATCGTGGATGTCGCCCAGAGGGGGGGTGAATAGGTGTTTTAAAATAATTACGATTTAGGCTTGAACAAATGCGGAATAAACCTAGCGGTTAATTTGTCAAGCACAAAACCTAAAACAATTAGGCTCACCTATGTGCACCAACAACTTATGCTAATCAAGACAAGAAACTATGTGATAGCAAGATATATGACAAGAAACAATATGGCTATCACAAAGTAAAGTGCATAAGTAAAGAGCTCGGGTAAGAGATAACCGAGGCACGTGGAGACGATCATGTATTCCGAAGTTCACACCCTTGCGGATGCTAATCTCCGTTTGGAGCGGCGTGGAGGCACAATGCTCCCCAAGAAGCCACTAGGGCCACCGTAATCTCCTCACGCCCTCGCACAATGCAAGATGCCGTGATTCCACTAAGGGACCCTTGAGGGCGGTCACCGAACCCGTACAAATGGCAACCCTTGGGGGCAGTCACCAAACCCATACACTTTGGCAACCCTTGGGGGCGGTCACCGGTACCCGTCAAATTGCTCGGGGCGATCTCCACAACCTAATTGGAGACCCCGACGCTTGCCCGGAGCTTTACACCACAATGATTGTGCTCCGAACAACACCAACCGTCTAGGGCGCCAAGGCACCCAAGAGGAACAAGCTCTAGGGTGCCCAAACACCCAAGAGTAATAAGCTTCTCAAACTTCACTTCCACGTATCACCATGGAGAACTCAAACCGATGCACCAAATGCAATGGCAAGGGCACACGGAGTGCCCAAGTCCTTCTCTCTCAAATCCCACCAGAGGAACTAATGCTAGGGAGGAAAATGAGAGGAAGAACAAGAAGGAGAACACCAAGAACTCCAAGATCTAGATCCAAGGGGTTCCCCTCACATAGAGGACAAAGTGATTGGTGGAAATGTGGATCTAGATCTCCTCTCTCTTTTCCCTCAAAAACTAGCAAGAATCCATGGAGGGAGTGAGAGTTAGCAAGCTCAAAGAAGGTCAACAATGGGGGCAAAAACAAGCTCAAGAGATGGGGAACCATTGGGGAAGAAGACCCCCTTAAATAGGTCCCCACGAATCTGCCCTTTATGTACAAAATGACATAGGAGCGGTACAACCTCTATGAGCACCCGTACAACCGGTAACAGGCAATAAGCGGTACAACCGGCCCACAACCGCCCCACAACCGCACCACAACAGAGACCAGTCCGGTGGTAGAGCGGTACATGACCGGTACAACCTCCGGACCAATTCTGGAGCGGTACAACCGCTCCAAACATCGGTTGTACCGGTCAAGCGGTACAACCTCTCCATGGGGCGGTACAACCTCTCTGTGTAAAACAGGCAATATCAAAACAGCCACTACTTTCGCATACGAGCTCGAATTCAACGAAACCAAGTTTGTTGGAAAGCTAATGACAAGGGCTAACACAATCTTGAGAGAAATATCAATAAGAAGCAAATGAAAAAAGGACCATAATAAAATGGTGAGAACCCTTCCTCGGATAAGACTGGTAAAACCTCCAACACCGAAAACATCATAGAAGATGCATGCGAACTCCGTTTTCGATGAACTCAAGCTTGTCATCAAGATGACCATAAGCTCTAAGACTCACAAAAGGAACCAAAGAAGATCCAAGAAACATGATGCAAGGATGCAATGGTTTGAGCTCTCGACTAATGATACGATCAAGCTACTCCCTAGAGAGCCCCCCTTGATAGTACGACAATCGATCCTACAACCCGGTCTCCCAACTACCACTATGAGACCGGTAAAATAGAAAACCTATCAAGGGAAAACCTTTGCCTTGCACATAGTCCACTTGAGCTAGATGATGACGATCTTGACTTCCTCAAGTTGGACCACCTTTCTTGATTGTGTTGGCTCGATGAAGACTAGTTGATTGCTCCCCCATACTCCACTATGGGTGAGCCACTCTTTGGCACATCTTCAAATTTCCATTGACACCACAATGGATGGCAAGATTCAAGCTTGATTGCTCCCCCATACTCCATTATGAGTGAGCCACTCTTCGAGTTGCTCCACTTGAACTTGCACACTGCAAACTTGATGACGATCACCACTTGATGTCATCCTCCATGGGTTGTATGAGATCTTCCTCTTGATGCAAGACCATGGAAACATACCTAACCCCACAAAGAACTCTCATGTAGACCATGGGTTAGTACGCAAAGCGTAATGGACAATGCTTACCATACCATGGGATCACTTGATCCCTCTCGGTACTTCTTCTACGCTTTGTGAGTTGATCAACTTGATTCACTCTTGACTTAGTCTTGATCAACGTTGAATCTCTCCAACTCTCTTCATTTGGATGATGTCTTGAAGGTAAACATGAATGATCACACAATCTTCTTTTTCAATACATGCTTGCAATAAGCTCAACTCACACATGACCAATCTTTGGATAATTCCTTGAAAAGCACTTTGGCCATCTCAACTCACACATGACCAATCTTTGGATAATTCCTTGAAAAGCACTTTGGCCATCTCAACTCACACATGACCAATCTTTGGATAATTCCTTGAAAAGCACTTTGGCCATCTCACAAACTCCTTGAAACCAACACATGGACTTCAACAAATCCTTCAAATATAACTCAAGGCAACCGTTAGTCCATAGAGATTGTCATCAATTACCAAAACCACACATGGGGGCACCGCATGTCCTTTCAATCTCCCCCATTTTGGTAATTGATGACAATCATTTTCAAGAGAGTTTATATAAGGAATTATTTATCACCATGCAATGCAACAACCAATAATGCATGTGTATGAGATGCAAATGCTTAGGTACAAAACCAAAGCAAGAAGAAAAAACTCTCTAAAGTTATCCATAAAACTCTCTGAAACTTCTCCCCCATTGGCATCGATTGCCAAAATGGGCGAAAAGCTTAGAAGGCCAATATAAATTGTGTTCCTCCATAAGTTGTGTATTTCTCAACAAGAGAGTGGAATGCAATACACATATCCAATGGTAATACTTGGAGGAAGACCAACTATATTGAGGCACCAAGATTGCTAAAGGAATGATATGCCACAAGGACATAACAAAGAAAGAAACAAGCAATCAAAAGGTACCAATTGAAGCAAGCAATCAACGGGTATCAATTGAACCAACTAGACCAAAGATCCTACGAGCTACATGAATAAAGGATATTATGATATGAGCGAAGGAGTGTTCTAAAGAAACTAGAGAAGCTCCCCATGATTTGTGCACACATAAGAATTTTTGTATTTGGATACAAAGTGCACAAAATAGGATCACAGCTCCCCCAAAATCAATAGAAACTTACAATAAGTGCAAGTGAGCATTTAGGAAACAAAGCGTAGTACTTGCAACACACACATGGTTGAGCAACAAGTAATAAAAGAGGCAACTTAAGAAGGGGCTCAACCAAAATGATGTGTGTGAGTCAAGGCAATGCACTTGAGAAGACTAATGTACGGATGAGAATTAGGCATCAATAAAGTCTTGAAAGAACGAGGCACACGATGCAAGGCCTATCATTCCCACACACAACTAGCAAATGGGTTCACAAGCTTACTAATAAGCATATTAAGAACCTATGCTTGTGACAACCCGTGGTGAAGATAGAAGATGAAAGCCTCATCAAGACGAGGGATACCAATTAAGATGGCAAAAGCCTCGTAAAGATAAGCATGAGGCAAATAATCTTCACCACACACAAGAGTACATCAAGATGCAATGATAGAAGACACGCACTCAAGGCAAAATATTTCATGGAGCCACCAAAGAAATAACATAAGAAAGACAAGGTGGCCGTGAAAGAAAGGATATCAACTAGATATGCAACTTCTCTCAAGTGTATAAGATTCTAGGTAGACGAAATCATGATGATATATATCTACAAAGAAGGATGTACACCCGAAATAGTTACAACACGAGGAACAAGATATCCAAAGAGAGGTCATACATATACCAATAAGATATTTTCTTGGAAGCATAGCTCATGGATAGATATGGTCTTATTGTATATAAATGAAGTCCACACACGAACAACAAAGACATCACAACTAGCAACAAGAGATCATTGTTGGGATGCTTTGAGAAAGAAAACAAGTATCACAAGAATGAATGAATAACATGCCATGATACAACCTACACAAGGTTGATACAAGAAATGTGTGCATGAAGAATATGAAGATACTTGTTACCGAGTTAACATTGGAAGGATGTAGTAGATACCAATTGAAGGTAGATAGTAGTTCATTGATCATCCTAGCTCGACTCCAATAAGCACATGATGACAACACCTTCCTTGTGAGTGAGCCGAGCTTCCAATGTATCTCCAATTGTTCCTAGAACAACAACACAAACAAAATGGTACCCAAACTCATTGGGACCAAAAAGTTAGAGAACCGACAATACATAGGACAAACTTCACATAAAAATGTGCACATAGATACGAAAATAAATTTCATGCACATCTCATCCAATTTGAGACTTGGTGGAGCTTCCCCTATATATTTGGTCAAAGAAAGAAAGCATGCCAAAGATACTACACGAATTTAATACGCATGCTCAAGACTTTCAAGAACCGATACCAAAAGAAAAAGAAATACCAAGTGAAGAAAAAATACCAAATGAATAAATCATCACTTGGAGGATATCAATAAAAGATACATCAAGGAATGAGATATCCATTGATACCCACTAAATAAAGGATATCAAACCCCCAAAAGAGAGGATGGTTCCAAACAAATCAAGCTCTCTACAAAGTTTCATGATGGCACAAAGTACCCAAAAGAAACGACTTGCCTTCCACCGACACACACTTGATAAGGATCACAAGAAGAGTGTTTTATAGAAAAATAGGATAGCTCCCCCAAGCATTGTGCAATATGGAGAATTTGCATTTGAATACAAAAAGCACAAGATGGGATCACCACTTTCACTATATCTATACAAACACTAGACAAGATCAAGAAATAAACAAGATCCACAAGTGGTATGGAAGGCAAAGGGAGTTGATACAATCCTTGGCAAGAGAAAGGGCAAATAAAAGCAAAGGATAATGTAAAGATGATCAATAATATCTACCACACAAGTGAGTACCAATTTTCAAAAGACAAGAAGTATTTGGAAATAATTCCCGGTGGTAGATAGCAAGGATATCCTACATCATCTTCACACCAAACAAAAAGCAAATTGCAACTTGTAGAGCTAACATGCCACCTAGGAACAAGATAATTTACAATATCAACTCTAGATGACAATATCTCAAATGTACACATTTTCCAGGCTAGTAATATACACATAGCATATTACTCCCCCATAATGTGATACCAATTAAAGATAGACAAGAGGCAATTAAAGTATCCAACAAGAGATAATTAATGGACTATTTAGAATTTGAATTTCTCATGAGAAGACATACTACATAGTGACTAGATAAGCTTGCAATATCAATACTAAGTGGTATTTCCGATGTACCCACCTTTATAGGATTGTGAAGTGCACAAAGCACATCACCCCCCCGTAATGGGATATTCCATTAATGTCTCACAAGAGCCAACTAAGAAAAAACAAGATGCAAAAGGCTCAACGCATGACACACATGTACATGATGTGCAAACCAACACACACATACTTGATTGCTCAAGATAATCAAGTTGGAAGCACAACATATACAAACACATGCAAGGTACGTAACCAAACATGCAAAGGGGCAAGTAACTATCAATGTAGACACTTTAAGCACGAGTTACCGCAAGGAGGAACATTGGATATAAGATAGAAACTTGATAATCCGAATGACTTGGCTTGAGACAATGAGAATGATGAAGTCCCCTTAATTCTTCATAATGTAGCCAAGTCTCCAATGACCTCCAATATCACCTATTGATCATGTTTGAGCTTGTTGGTCCCCAACCAAGTTGGGTCCTAAGAGGTTAGTCACAATAGGCCTGGCTACCCAAATGGTTCTTTTCTTGACACCACTTTGAGCACCAACAAATTTGGCAAACACATTGCCAACTTTATCCTTCCCAAGAGAATAGATATCATCAGTTAGAATAGGGTTGGATAAGGTACCATTTGTGCATGAAGAAGTGACGTGACCTTTTTCACGACATAGGTAGCAACACCTACTCTTTACTTTCTTCTCACTTGATTTCTCAACTTGAGAAGCATTTTCTTGAGTTTTCTTGGGAAGAGGCCTTTCTTCAACTTGAGGTTGAGAATGAGGGTGAACTTTTGGCCGCTTCCCTTGTTGCTTGTCACTAATGGGCTTCTTCTTCAATGGGAAAGATCTAACATGATGCCCTTCTACTTTGCACTTGAAGCAAACAATCTTGTCCGAATTTTTGACTTGTTCTTGGCCCTTATTTTTGTTCACCTTGGACTTCTTCTTCTTGTTGGAGTTGAATCCAAGTCCACCTTTGTCATTGGGGGATTTTTGCACACTCAAGATATTGTTAAGTGTGAATTTCCCTTCATGACTCTTTTCCAAGTCTTTCTTCAAAGAAGTGACTTGGGCCTTGAGCTCTTTAATTTCCTCTACATGGTTAGTCTCAACACAAGAACTAGAGGAAGTATAAGATTCATCTTTAGAGCAACAAGGCAAGGAAAGCAATTCATCACAAGATGTACCAATGTTATGCATGGATGAATCGCGAGGACTAGCACAAGGCAATATAGCATTTTGAATAAAAGTGGTGCTAGTATCCACATGAGGCTCACTAGATGTTACCTTAGCAAGCATGGCCTCATGAGCTAACTTTAGCACATTATGGGATACTAGAAGATCATCATGAGAGCTTGTGAGCTTTACATGATTTTCTTCCAACATCCCATAATTGCTAGATAGCAACTCAAGTTGAGCCCCTTGCTCAACATTCTCCTTCAATATGGATGCTTCACAAGAGATAGAGTTAGTGGCACAAGCATCATCATTAGAAACAAGAGGAGAAGACAACTTGGCAAGCTCTTTTGAATATGAAGCTTCAAGTTGAGCATGAGACTCGGTGAGTTTGATGAGCTCACCCTTGATGACCCTTGAGCCATTTTCGAGGTGCTCAAAATCCTCAAAGAGTCCAGCATGAGTAACTTCAAGCTTAGCATTTTTAGTTTCAAAAACATTGGCCACCTCAAGAGCTCTATCATGAGATTCCTTCACTCTAGATAACTCTAGAGCAAAAGTCTCCTCAAGAGATTCCTTGGTGGTTTGTTCAAGTTCAAGAGCTTGAGAGAGGTCCGCAATCTCATTAGTGTAATCACACTCATGACCTTCCATTTTATCAATGGTGACCTCTTGCTCCTCAAGAAGAGATTCCAACTGATCAATATATTTCTTGCCCTCAATAGCAATAGACATGATTTCCATGAAGTTGGAACAAGCAATTTTATTATTAAGAAGAGCTTTAAAAATTATTTCCCCCTTAACTTTTAAGGAGGCAACATCATCATTCTCTTCATCATAATCGACATCATCATCACTCTTGCCATCATCAATATTATCACAAGATATATTGGGATTCAAAGTGGGAGATACCTTTGAAGCCTTGGCCATAAGGCAAAAAGCAACCGAGGATGATGTAGGATCCCTTGAAGCACCGTTCAAGACCACATCTTGTTCCATGGAGTGTTGGGTTTCCTCTACATTGTTAGCACAACAACTCGAGGAAATAGATACATTTTTATCATGGCAACAAGACATAGCAAGCATATCATCATGAGATTTGAGAAAGCAATTTCTATAAGATATGCAAGAACTTTTAACACAAGCATGTGAAACATTTAGAGTGCTCGAAGTGTTAAAGTCCAAAGAAGGAGCATTGCAATAAGATAGTGATGAAGGATCATCCACAATAAGCATACTATCATCATTGCAATGACCAACACTACTCACCATATCATTACCTTGTGGAAAACCACATGTAGGTGAAGTAGAAGAAGTTGAGAAGACTATACGACCGGAGGTGGAGGGAGAACAATCATCCCCACAAATCTTGGACACACCATATTTTTCTTGAAGCTTCGTCCACAACTCATGAGCATCCCGAAACGACATGAGTTGAAATATAACTACATTGCTCAAAGCATCGAAAACCACATTAGAAGCTTGAGCATTGAGATAAGAGTTTTTCTCATCCTCTAAAGATAATCTTTGGGGATCCTTTGGAGGAGAAAAACCCATATCTACAATTCGCTCTAAATTTGGGTCCATGACCCTAAAGAGATTAAGCATGCGAATTACCCAAACATCAAAATTTGTGCCATCGAAACTAAGATTGTCAGAGAATCCTAAACCCCTAGTTGACATCCTTACTCTCTAGGCGGTTAAGCCCAATAAAGAGAGACGAGGCTCTGATACCAAATGAAAGATCGTGGATGTCGCCCAGAGGGGGGGTGAATAGGCGTTTTAAAATAATTACAATTTAGGCTTGAACAAATGCGGTATAAACCTAGCGGGTAATTTGTCAAGCCCAAAACCTAAGACAATTAGGCTCACCTATGTGCACCAACAACTTATGCTAATCAAGACAAGCAACTATGTGATAGCAAGATATATGACAAGAAACAATATGGCTATCACAAAGTAAAGTGCATAAGTAAAGAGCTCCGGCAAGAGATAACCGGGGCACGTGGAGACGACGATGTATCCCGAAGTTCACACCCTTGCGGATGCTAATCTCCATTTGGAGCAGCGTGGAGGCACAATGCTCCCCAAGAAGCCACTAGGGCCACCGTAATCTCCTCACACCCTCGCACAATGCAAGATGCCGTGATTACACTAGGAAACCCTTGAGGGCGGTCACCGAACCCGTACAAATGGCAACCCTTGGGGGTAGTCACCGAACCCATACACTTTGGCAACCCTTGGGGGCGGTCACCGGTACCCGTCAAATTGCTCGGGGCGATCTCCACAACCTAATTGGAGACCCCGACGCTTGCCCGGAGCTTTACACCACAATGATTGTGCTCCGAACAACACCAACTTTCTAGGGCGCCAAGGCACCCAAGAGGAAAAAGCTCTAGGGTGCCCAAACACCAAAGAGTAATAAGCTTCTCAAACTTCACTTCCACGTATCACCGTGGATGACTCAAACCGATGCACCAAATGCAATGACAAGGGCACACGGAGTGACCAAGTCCTTCTCTCTCAAATCCCACCAGAGCAACTAATGCTAGGGAGGAAAATGAGAGGAAGAACAAGAAGGAGAACACCAAGAACTCCAAGATCTAGATCCAAGGGGTTCCCCTCACATAGAGGAGAAAGTGATTGGTGGAAATGTGGATCTCGATCTCCTCTCTCTTTTCCCTCAAAAACTAGCAAGAATCCATGGAGGGAGTGAGAGTTAGCAAGCTCAAAGAAGGTCAACAATGGGGGAAAAACAAGCTCAAGAGATGGGGAACCATTGGGGAAGAAGACCCCCTTAAATAGGTCCCCACGAATTTGCCCGTTATGTACAGAATAACATAGGAGCCGTACAACCTCTATGAGCACTGGTACAACCGGTAACAGGCACTAAGCGGTACAACCGGCCCACAACCGCCCAACAACCGCACCACAACAGAGACCAGTCCGGTGGTAGAGAGGTACATGACCGGTACAACCTCCGGACCAATTCTGGAGCGGTACAACCGCTCCAAACACCGGTTGTACAGGTCAAGCGGTACAACCTCTCCATGGGGCGGTACAACCTCCGTGTGTAAAACAGGCAATATCAAAACAGCCACTATTTTCGCATACGAGCTCCGAATTCAACGAAACCAAGTTTGTCGGAAAGCTAATGACAAGGGCTAACACAATCTTGAGAGAAATATCAATAAGAAGCAAATGAGAAAAGGACCATAATAAAATGGTGAGAACCCTTCGTCGGATAAGACTTGTGAAACCTCCAACACCGAAAACATCATAGAAGATGCATGCGAACTCCGTTTTCGATGAACTCAAGCTTGTCATCAAGATGACCATAAGCTCTAAGACTCACAAAAGGAACCAAACAAAAACCAAGAAACATGATGCAAGGATGCAATGGTTTGAGCTCTCGACTAATGATACGATCAAGCTACTCCCTAGAGAGCCCCCCCTTGATAGTACGGCAATCGATCCTACAACCCGGTCTCCCAACTACCACTATGAGACCAGTAAAACAGAAAACCTATCAAGGGCAAACCTTTGCCTTGCACATAGTCCACTTGAGCTAGATGATGATGATCTTGACTTCCTCAAGTTGGACCACCTTTCTTAATTGTGTTGGCTCGATGAAGACTAGTTGATTGCTCCCCCATACTCCACTATGGGTGAGCCACTCTTTGGCACATCTTCAAAATTCCATTGACACCACAATGGACGGAAAGCTTCAAGCTTGATTGCTCCCCCATACTCCATTATGGGTGAGACACTCTTCGAGTTGCTCCACTTGAACTTGCACACTGCAAACTTGATGACGATCACCACTTGATGTCATCCTCCATGGGTTGTATGAGATCTTCCTCTTGACGCAAGACCATGGAAACATACCTAACCCCACAAAGAACTCTCACGTAGACCATGGGTTAGTACACAAAGCGTAATGGACAATGCTTACCATACCATGGGATCACTTAATCCCTCTCGGTACTTCTTCTACGCTTTGTGAGTTGATCAACTTGATTCACACTTGACTTAGTCTTGATCAACATTGAATCTTTCCAACTCTCTTCATTTGGATGATGTCTTGAAGGTAAACATGAATGATCACACAATCTTCTTCTTCAAGACATGCTTGCAATAAGCTCAACTCACACATGACCAATCTTTGGATAATTCCTTGAAAAGCACTTTGGCCATCTCAACTCACACATGACCAATCTTTGGATAATTCCTTGAAAAGAACTTTGGCCATCTCAACTCACACATGACCAATCTTTGGATAATTCCTTGAAAAGCACTTTGGCCATCTCATAAACTCCTTGAAACCAACACATGGACTTCAACAAATCCTTCAAATAT
Source organism: Triticum dicoccoides (assembly GCF_002162155.2). Lineage (NCBI taxonomy): Eukaryota > Viridiplantae > Streptophyta > Magnoliopsida > Poales > Poaceae > Triticum > Triticum dicoccoides. The sequence continues at coordinate 168,875,894 of NC_041388.1, forward strand.
AACTCAAGGCAACCCTTAGTCCATAGAGATTGTCATCAATTACTAAAACCACACATGGGGGCACCGCATGTCCTTTCAAAGGCAACCTCGTCCAAATCACCTACTCAACAAAATCTTCCTGCTAGACAGAGTGATATATCTGTGCTCGAGACACAATTCCAATCCCTAATGGACATCATTTTGGAAACAAGAATAGTGGTTGACAAATGTCATGAAGATATGAATGGTTTTGAATCCAGACTATCAGACATTCACTTCGTTGTTCAAGAGCAATGGCGGAAAAAGGTGAAGATCGTGCTGCTCCATCAGATTCTACACCCTGAAACATTAGCAGTCAGGTCAAATGATCCGTGCTTCTATACATCTGATGGTGCTTTTATCTGCAAGGACTATAAAATTTATTCCAAAAGGCCTTTTGTTGTATGGTTGGAATTTTTTTGTTGTGATACAACATTTATGATGCTGCCAAAGGCTGTAGTAATTACGACGCTATTTTTGTATAGTGTAGGTTTATCTTAGTAATGTATTGGGCCGAAAGCTTTGTAGGAGCCCAACATGCCAACATTCGTCAGGCCCAAATTTGCATGTAGCCCACTAAAAATATATGGGCCTAAATCAGCATAAGCTTTCATATTTTTCTGGTAGGCATGTGCCCATAGTGAGCCTTTAACATGCCTAAACATAATTTTGGCCCTCAGTAACAATAGGCCATTTACAGGTGTAAATATCTCGAGCCCATAAAAAGCATGGGCCTTTAATAGACCGAAAGTGAGATTGGGCCCTGATTGTGCCAAATAACCCACTAGTCTAAGCAGGCTGAAATGGTGGCCCAGTTACGATTCAGATGATTCACAGGCCGAAATTCAGACGGGGCGTAAATGCGCCAACCTAATACACGGGCCTTTAATAGGCCGAAAGTTCGGTCGGGCTAGATTACCGTCATTTTTATATGGCCCATGGATTTCGTCCGACATTAACAGCCGAAAATCACAACAGGCCTAAAGTGGCCCAAATCTATAGTGGGCCTCTAACAGGCCGAATGTCAGACATGGCCGAATATGACCCAAATCCTTCACGGTCGTTTATGGGCCGAAAGTTTCAATGGCCTGTAAAATGGGCCCACATGATGCTGGACCTTTAACAGGCCGGAAATACACCGGGTCGTAATTCGGCACATATACTTAGCGGACTGTTAATGGGCCAGAAGTGACCATGGACCTTGATGATGACAAGTTTTGGACAGGCCGTTGACGGGTCGATTTGACACTAGCCATACGGGCCTTAACTGAGAATGTTGGGCCTTTAGCTGGGCCGGCCCATTATGGTCTGCAAAATCTTGTGGGCCTTTAGCTAGGCTGGCCCATTGTGGTCCGCTAAATCTTGTGGGCCTTTAGCTGGGCTGGCCCATTATGGTTTGCAAAATCTTGTGGGCCTTTAGCTGGGCCGGCCCATTATTGTCCGCTAAATCTTGTGGGCCTTTAGTTGGGCCGACCCATTTAAACTTTATGGGCCACTTTTGGGCCCGTCCACGTGTCAACATATCATAGGCCCATCTCGACCGTTGGATGAGTGACACCTGTGCCAACGCGGAGCTGACACGTGGTTCCACTGGCCAATGAGAATTTTACACGTGGAAAATCGGCATTGATCGTGGCTATTAGTGGGTTATCGGATCCAAAACCTGACACAGATAGCTTAATGGTGTCCTGTTACGGTCGATTACATGTGTCGGTCACCCTTGACGAAAGCACTTCTATGACGTGCGATTTTATCGTCATGGAAGTGGACACTTCCGTGATGATAATTTTGGTAATGTCATGGAACACTTCTACGACAGCACAGGTATGACTATCTTCACTCTGTCATAAATTTGTCATGGATGTACTTGCATGACAGAAAACGTGACCTACTATGACAAACACGTATCATCACGGAAGTGTATTTTTTTGTAGTGTCAAGTCATTGCCGCCACTCTCATGGACGAGCCCATAAGTGGCCGATGCTGCGCACGTGGTTGTTGCCCCCCTCAAGTCACGGTGGCCGGAGTCTCGCCTATCCCACCGAACGAAACGCCATGTGAAAGGATGCCGGAGCCACTCTCCACAGCCATTGGCTTTCTCGGGCGGTCAGCGCGCGTGCGAAAGAAGGCAGCAGGAGGGAGAAGAGGGGGACCAGGGCGTGGCGTGTTGCGGATGTCGAGGCGCATCATCAGGCGTGAGGGGTAGGGCTGAGGTGGTCAGAGGCGTCAGGTAGAGGGCGGCTATAGTGCTTTGGTGCACTGTAGCATGCTCTGGAGCATGCAAATGGCTGGCATTGCCATTTTTAAAGGGCCAGGGCATGTCCTCTTGTGCCTTGGGCTGCCTTGGATGCCTTGGGGTGGATAGAATCTAGGTGGGGTGTTGTATATTGAAATGGGAGAGAGAGAAGATGTTGCCATGGGTGAAC
>NC_041388.1:168878836-168947336 GCF_002162155.2 Triticum dicoccoides
ATGGGAGGGGACTAGGAGGAGTTGTGGTAAAAATTTGGGCTCATGAAGATTAGTGGAAGAGGTCACAATGTTGATTTTGGAAATGTGGCAGAAGGTGTTTGATGCATGTTTACGTCAATTGCACTCACCTCCTTCTTGTGCCACTTTATGGGGGTGATACTAATGATCATTTGGCAATGTGGTAGAGATTTGACCTCATTTGGACAAGGTTCACGATGTAACTTTTGTGAACCCTATAAATCAACAGAAATGGATTTGCTTAGATCTAGCTACGCTAATCTCTTCTCCTTGGTGCACCACTTCGTGTAGTGTCATCATTTGGGTATTTGAGTATGTCCACAAAGTTTGGGACAAAATGGAGAAAGTTGACAATGCAAAGTCGTTCAAACTTGGATCTGGACACAAAGGGTTTTGGGGCACTTTTGTGAACCAAAACTCTTTTGAATGAGGTGAAATTTTGCAACATCGTCACATTATGCATAGGTGACTTGCTTGAATTTTCTTGGATTTATTTGAAAATATTTCTTTGAGAAATATTTCAAATACTTGAATTATGCAGAAATGGTTTGGAGGGTTTTGTCCAATATTTTGAACACGACCATGTGTTGAAACTCATATATATGGAAAATATATGTCCACTGAGTTTCCCTAAATTTTCTCAAATATTTTTGAAGCTTTAAATAATTTTAACCTATTAAAGACCATTTCTGGCCTTTAAGAGAAAGCCTTTAAATAAAATAGCAAAATAACTTTTAAAATGATAATTTTGTGGTTTTAGGGAGTCCTATATCTAATAGGATTCAAATATAATTTTTAAAAGATTTTTCACATCCCAGATTAAGTACTTGTAGTTCAAGCCTTAACTCTGGGGTTTTTGGAAAACCTAATTTAGAAAATACTTTTTGGCCAAATAATTTTTACAAGAAAATACTATTCGGACCTATACACATGGCATGGTCATTGGGACAAGTTTTGGATCAAGGAGAGGAAGTATAGGAGTTGGAGGATTTATTTGATTTTTAGAGCACTTTCAAACAACAAACAAAAATCTAATCAAGCAAAGTCCAAAACACTCAAAAGTTTTGTCAAACCACATTTTATCATGATTATTAATTAGCTTAAGTCTTGTGGCATGAAAATCAGGGTGTGACACTATGGCCCGGGTGCCAGGATTTCAGATTTGAACCTATTATGTTTTCATGAATATATTTGTGTTCTTGATCCTATCTTGCATACCCCAAGGTGACACTAATTGGGATTCTTTACGGTGATTACCGTAGTTTGAGGGGTTCATGTATTCACTAAGTGTAATGCTTTGGTCCGATTCTCTATTAAAAGGAGGCCTTAATATCCCTTAGTTTCCGTTAGGACCCCGCTGCCACGGGAGGGTAGGACAAAAGATGTCATGCAAGTTCTTTTCCATAAGCACGTATGACTATATACGGAATACATGCCTACATTATATTGATGAATTGGAGCCAGTTATGTGTCACCCTAGGTTATAACTGCTACATGATGAATATCATCCGACACAATTATCAGTGTTGATCCATTGCCTACGAGCTTTTCACATATTGATCTTTGCTAAGTTACTTTCGTTGCTACTGCTGTTACAATCACTATAAAACTGCTACTAGTACTTTTGCCACTCCATTGCCTACAAGCTTTTCACATATTGATCTTTGCTAAGTTACTTTCATTGCTACTGCTGTTACAATCACTATAAAACTGCTACTATTACTTTTGCCACTGTTATCGTTACTTCCATACTACTTTGCTACTAAACACTTTGCTGCAGATATTAAGTCATTCAGGTGTGGTTGAATTGTCAACTCAGCTGCTAATACTTTTGAATATTCTTTGGCTCCCCTTGTGTCGAATCAATAAATTTGGGTTGAATACTCTACCCTCGAAAACTGCTGCGATCCCCTATAATTGTGGGTTATCAAGACCTTTTTCTGGCGCTGTTGCCGGGGAGCATAGATCTATTCTCTGAGTCACTTGGGATTTATATCTTTTGATCACTATGAGGAATCTGAAAGATATAAGAACCAACATTTTCCCCTCTACTACGAGGGGAGGTAAGAAACTCCCATCTAGCTCTACACTTGATTCACCTTCTGTTTTGAGTAAACTTGTGATGCCTACACCTACTATTGACTCTGATATGTCGCATGTTATTGATGATGGTACTTATGCTATGTATGATGCTTATGATGATTGATCAGTCTCCATCATATCTATAATTTTTGATTGTTCCATGCCAATATTATACAACTTTCATATACTTTTGGCAACTTTTTATACTATTTTTGGGACTAACATATTGATCCAGTGCCCAGTGCCAGTTCCTATTTTTCCATGTTTTTTGTTTCGCAGAAAATCCATGACAAACAGAGTCCAAATGGGAAAAAACTTACGGAGATTTTTTTGGAATATATGTGATTTTTGGGAAGAAGAATCAACGCGAGACGATGCCCGAGAGGGCCACGAGGCAGGGGGTGCACCCCTGACCCTCATGGCCACCCCATAAGGCCTTTGGTGCCCTTCTTTCACCACAAGGAAGCCAATATCCGGATACAAATCATGTTAAAATTTCAGCCCAATCGGAGTTACGGATCTCCAGGAATGTAAGAAATGGTGAAAGGCCAAAATCTGGAACGCAGAAACAAAGAGAGACAGAGAGACATATCCAATCTCGGAGGGGCTCTCGCCCCTCCCCCACAATGGAGGCCATGGACCAGAGGGGAAACCCTTCTCCCATCTAGGGGGAAGGTCAAGGAAGAAGAAGAAGAAGAAGGGGGGCCTCTCCCCCTCTCTCCCGGTGGTGCCGGAACGCCGCTAAGGCCATCATCGCGACAAGGATCTACACCAACAACTTCACCGCCGTCATCACCAACTCTTCCCCCCTCTATACAGCGGTGTAACCCCTCTTTTACCCGCTTTAATCACTACTTAAACATGGTTCTCAATGCTATATATTATTTCCCAATGATGTATGGCTATCCTATGATGTTTGAGTAGATCTGTTTTGTCCTATGGGTTAATTGATGATCGTGATTGGTTTGAGTTGCATGTTTTACTTTTGGTGCTGTCCTATGTGCTCTCCATGTCAGGCAAGCGTGAGGGATCCCCTCTATAGGGTTGGCAATATTTTCATGATTTGCTTATGTGGGTGGCGTGAGTGACAGAAGCACAGACCTGAGTAAGTAGGTTGTTTGCATATGGGAGTAAAGAGGACTTGATGCCATATAATGCTATGGTTGGGTTTTACCTTAATGATCTTTAGTAGTTGCGGATTCTTGCTAGAGTTCCAATCATAAGTGCATATGATCCAAGAAGAGAAAGTATGTTAGCTTATGCCTCTCCCTCAAATAAAATTGCAATAATGATTACCGGTATAGTTATCGGTTGTCTAGGGACAAATAACTTTCTCGTGAAAAAAATCTCTCTATTGAAACTAACTTAGTTGTGTCTTTATCTAAAAATGCCCTAGCTTTTATTTACACTCTTTATTATCTTGCAAACCTAGCCTATACACCTACAAAGTACTTCTAGTTTCATACTTGTTCTAGGTAAGACGAACGTTAAGCATGCGTAGAGTTGTATCGATGGTCGATAGAACATGAGACAATATTTGTTCTACCTTTAGCTCCTCGTTGGGTTCGACACTCTTACTTATCGAAAGAGGCTACAATTGATCCCCTATACTTGTGGGTTATCAAGACCTTTTTCTGGCGCCGTTGCCGGGGAGCAATAGCGTGGGGTGAATATTCTCGTGTGTGATTGTTTGCTTTATCACTAAGTGGATTTTATTTTCTGTTCTATGTTGTTCTCTATCTTTAGTTATGGATACGGAACACTAAATACCAAAAAATTAGGTTTACTTGCTACTCATGGAGATGGGGAACCTCCTAAAACCCTCGATGCTCATTATGTGAAAGATATTATGCACTACTTTAATAATCCTGAGAAAACCCCATTCAATTATATAATGGGAGACACGTTGGATCAGCATGAATACTTTAGGGATTATTGCTTGACTCAAAAAGGGAAACTATTATGGGATCAAATTTATATGTTGCATTGGTATGCTCGGCAACTATGCTTGAGATATGATTATACTTGTTGCTCTAGGATGAAGGCTCCACACCTTCCCTTTTCATGCAAATTTAATGATAATCAAACCTTAGCTTCTTATGCTAATGGTATATATGATTACTATGATGTGGAACGAATAGAAGAATTTGTTGCCTTTAAGGGTGCTTGTGAAATTGAATCTTTGTTTAAAGAGTTTGAAGACTTTGATGATTCGGTTTATTGACCTGAAAATTTAGCTATCCTTAAATATTGCTATGAGAATTATAAATACAATTATGATATTGATGAATTTATTGAGAAAGTCTCCGCTGTCCGAGAAGAGACTAATATTTTGCAGGAGTCTATGGAAGAAGAAATTGATGAAACTGTGAGCTCTTTGGATGAAAATGATGATGAGGAGAGCGAAGAAAAAAAGGAGGAAGATCGGATTAGCTACCCATTCCCACCTTCTAATGAGAGTAACTCTCCCACTCATACATTATTTAATGCCCCTTCGTTCTTACCGAAGGATGAATGCCATGATATTTGCTATGATCCTGTTGATTCGTTTGAAACATCCCTTTTTGATGAACTTGATGCTTTCTATTCTTGTGGCCAAGATGCCAATATGAATTATGCTTATGGAGATGGACATGCTATTGTTCCTTATATCAAACATGAAATTGTTGCTATTGCACCCACACATGATAGTCCTATTATCTTTTTGAAATCTCCAAACTACACTATATCGGAGAAGTTTGCACTTATTAAGGATTATATTGATGGGTGGCCTTTTACCATTTCACATGATAATTTTTATGAATATAATATGAATGTGCTTGCTGCTCCTACTTGCAATTATTATGAGAGATGAACTACATCTCCGCCTCTCTATGTTTCTAACATGATAAAATTGCAAGAAACTTCTTATGATATGCATAGGACTTTACTTGATGTGAATGAATTGTTCTTGTATGACATGCCGATGCATAGGAAGAGAGTTAGACTTCGTTATTGCTTGATATATGTTTCTTTGTGCTCACTACTAAATGCCAAATCATTGTTAATTAAAATTGGCTTTGATATACCTTGGGATTCGAGTGGATTCATTACTTGAGCACCTTATGCCTAGCTTAATGGCTTTACAGAAAATGCTGCCAGGGAGACAACCTGGAAGTTTTAGAGAGTCATTTATTTAGGTTGAGTGCTTTTATAAAGTTTAAAAACAAAAAAAAGAGGGGAACCCAAAAGTTTTCAAAAAGGAAAGTGTAAGTGAGAGAGACAAGGATTGTTGAAGTGGGGGAGCTCCTTGAACTTTGTTCATGCTCACGGAAACTTTGTGAATCTTGATTATGGGAAATTTTGATCAAAAATAATTATCCCCTTGTACAATTCCATTGTATTATAAAAATAATGTGCCAAGATTTGCCTTTAGGATATTTACATTGCTTGTTGGTTTGTGTGGTGCAAAACAGAAACTTTGGCTGTAGTGCGCGATTTTACATTTTTTAATGGAACGTCAAACGGTTCTGAAAAGTTTTGCACTGTCTTTATATACAAACTTTTTATTTTTCCTAATTGTTTCAGAATTTTTGGAGTACCAGAAGTATGGTGAATGTTCAGATTACTACACACTGTCCTGTTTAAGACAGATTCTGTTTTTGATGCATTGTTTTCTTGTTTCGATGAAACTATCAATTTCTATCAGTGGATTAAGCCATGGAAAAGTTATATCTACAATGCAAAAACAAAATATGAATTGTTTTTCAACAGTACTTAGAGTAGTGATTTTCTTTATTATATTCAAGGAGACTCAAGCGTCTATGCTTGGGGATGCCTCGGAAGGCATCCCATCTTTCTTCAACAAGTATCAGTATGTTTTCGGTTTCGTTTCATTCATGTGATATGTGCAAATCTTGGAGCGTCTTTTGCATTTAGTTTTCACTTTTCTTTGATGCACCATGCTGGTATGAGATAGTCCATGGTTGATTTATATAATGCTCTTTGCACTTCACTTATATCTTTTGAGTATGGCTTTATAGAATGCTTCATGTGCTTCACATATATCATTTCAAGTTTGGATTGCCTGTTTCCCTACACATAAAAAACCACCATTTGTAGAATGCACCTTTTTTTCACTTATATCTTTTAGAGAGTGGGCATATCTTTTGTAGAAAGAATTAAAATCTCTTGCTTCACTTCTATCTATTTAGAGAGTTGACAGAAATTGGTCATTCACATGGTTAGTCATAAAATCCTACATAAAACTTGTAGTTCACTGAATATGATATGTTTGATTCCTTGCAATAGTTTTGCGATATAAAGATGGTGATATTAGAGTCATGCTAGTGAGTAATTGTGGATTTTAGAAATACTTGTGTTGAAGTTTGCGATTCTCGTAGTATGCACGTATGGTGAACCGTTATGTAACAAAGTTGGAGCATGATTTATTTATTGATTTTCTTCCTAATGAGTGGCGGTAGGGGACGAGCGATGGTCTTTTCCTACCAATATATCCCCTAGGGGCATGCATCTAATACTTTGTTTCGATAGCTTCTAGACTTTTGCAATAAGTATGTGAGTTCTTTTTGACTAATGTTGAGTCCATGGATTATATGCACTCTCGCCCTTCCATCATTCCTAACCTCTTTTGGTACCGTGCTGTAACATCCCAATATTCTAAATTTTGGAATGTTATATTAATTAAATAAATTTGATTGTTTGTTTGATTGATTGACTGAAAATGTGTGGAATTTGAAAAAAATCAAATGAGAGGGAATAAAATGATTTTCCCAATTTTTTCCATTTTGAATCCCTATCTAATTTTAAGTTTGCATCTTGTCAAAAATACTCTGATAAAAAAATATGGGAGGAGGAATCTGACACTCCAAAAAAATCAGAGACAATGCTTGACAATTTATTTGAAACTCAAATTCCCTTTCATTTTGGTGTTGTTGCAAAAATATGTTTTTAACAAATTATTTTATTTCGTCATGAGAGTATATTCATATTTTAGAAAATCTTTTTCTGAAAATTTTGGTATATATTATGCCTATATAAAATATTTTGTTTTTCTTCAGTTTATTGGTCTTCCTCGCTGTTAAAAGGCAGAAAACGTTTTTTTATACGACCGGCCCAGCCAGCAGGCCAAGGCCCAGCCCAACGCTAGCGCTAGGGCTAGCGCACCCAAGAGGAAGTCCCATGAGCAGCCGCCACCTCTCAGTTTCACGATTTCTCTCTCCCTCGTTTTTTTCTTTCTTCTTGCTCCTCACGGAAGAAACAGAACAGAAGATTGCAATGCGCCCATGACTGCGATCTCCGGAATCTGCTCCCCGAAGCTGCCCCCTGCCTCAAGAATATGTCCTATAAATACCTAACTAGTCCCTCTACCGATTCCCTTTGAAAACCCACACCCCAAACCCACCATATCACACGCCGTCTTCGTTCCGATCTCGGCCACCGAAGCTTTTTCGTCAGACGAGTGCATCATCGTTGAGCCTCCTTGAGATCCCTCCCTCTGTTCTTGGGTTCCCCTCACCATTGTGCACCTCATTGACATATTTTCGGTACCCAGGTTCAACCGGAGCCACTGCCTCAAGCTCACAACACCGCAGGAGTTCATCCAGAGAACGAGAGTTTACGGTGACGCCCGCTCGACCCCGACGTCTTCTCGCCTCACCTTCAGCAGAAAATCGGACGCCCTCACCTCTCTGCATCGCCTGGACATCACCGCCTAGGCTGTCGTCGACAGGAGCCGTCATCACACCAAAGCCTTCTTCCCTGCCTATGTTTTGCTCTTCTCTGTAAGTCACGCTAGCGTCTAGCTCGTTCAAAAAAATGATTCCTAGATTGGTTTTTTTCCTCATCGGTTTTCTTCGGTTAGGTCGAACTGGTACGCCGGTTTCCTTTGTTTTTACGCGTGTTAGAGGTTCAGTTATACTACAGCCGAGCATAGCTTAGTTATAGAATGCACACCCCATAGGCCCAGCTACAGCCCGCTACGTAGCTAGCGCATGACCTGCTTTTTTTCGTTTATGTTTTTTTAGTTCTAAATTCGGTTTTGTCTGTTTTATATCTTTAGATCTACGACTCCGATTTGATGATTCTTTTTTATCCGGATTCAAAAAAATCCCATCTATCCAGAGAAACCAATGATAATTATGTTTGAACTTTTTAAATTTCACATTCAAACAGAATTTTCACAAACACTAGATTGCTAATAGCTTTTATTTAAAAATAGCTTTTTGATTAATTCTTTTTGCTAGTGATCACTTGATCTTTTGTCTAAATAGTAGGCTTTTGCAAATTAGTTTTTGTTTATTTAAATTAGGATTTTAGGAAAAACAGTACTATTTTACATAGTTTAGTGTTATTCTTCTTCTCCCTTAGTATTTATTTGTTTTTAACGAAAACCCTTTTTGTCTTTTGACTAATTTAGTTTTGTTTTCTGTTATTTAACAGTAGACAATTTTATTCTTATTTTAAAATTTTATATTATTTAGTTTTGTATGAAAACTTGTTTAGGTCATAGTTAGTGTTTTATAAAAGCTTTTTATTTGTTTCTTTTTGCAAATAATTGTTTTTGAAAAAATACTTTCTGTTAACTTAGTTGTTTTACATTTTATTTTCTGTTAACTTGTTAGTTTAGTGTTTTAATTGCTGTTAAGTTTTTACTTATGGCAAAACTATGTTAGGTGTTTGTAGTAAAGTCGTAAACTTTTCATAGTAGTTTTTTTTGTGGTTTTACTTGAAGTTTCTCTGCAGTTCATTTGAGTTTATTATTGCGTTTTCTTTGTTGACTTATTTGTTATTTTTGGGTGCTAGAATTGTTTGCTTATATGAATGCTATGTATGTTAATATAGATTTTCACCGAAGTGACAAATAATATCAAGTTATTTTCGAGAGCACAATTATCTTCATCAACTTACCAGGCAAGTTCACTTCGACCATGTTTTTCATACCTATGTTTTATTTGCATGTAGTAGCACCCTTTCAATAATTCCTCCATTAGTGATATTGATTTCTTGTAGTTGAGTAGAATGCATGAGGTAAGAACCCATCTCCCTGTTATCAAGTCCGGGACATTATATAGTTTTAATGCTACGCTATAGTAGACGGGGTTTGGTATGAGTGCACGAGAGTGGTGTGAAGAAGGAGGATTCTACGTCAATGGCGACAACTTCATGATGGCATCGGCAAGGACTGCATCTTCAAGACTCCAAGATCTCAAGATTTTGAGACTTGTGACAAGAATTCAATACACACTACTGGGTGAAGGACGGTTCACGGGCACCTCGGAGAAACCAGTGGATGGCCGGGATGCATGGAGAAGCGCCATGACATCTCATGGAAAGGTTCACCCAGACTCAAGGAGATGGAAGAATACTTCATGCCCGGAAGCTTACCTGTGCAACCGCAAGTCACTATGGGCTCTGGCTTGGTTGACCTTAGTTGTGACTCTGGCTGGGACGGTGCTAGCAGATGTAGAAATACGTTAGGATTGGATGAGCACCAGATAATGGTCAGAGGAACTCTTCGGAAGACCATGTTTCGGTCGTCTTGTTCTCAAACACGGTGAAGTTCAAGAACGAAAAAAGAGGGATCGAATCTTGCGGGTAAAGTGTACAAACCTCTACATAGGGTTAAAACCTAATCGATTAGCTGTGTCCCCAGTTACGGACAAGTTGAGCCTCTGGACTTGGATCTATCTCGGAACTCTCAACACCGGACTGATAACTTAATTGTGGGCAAGTTATGATGATTTGGGCTATGAGACATTGGTTGGCGGAACCATGTCATGATAGAAAACTCTGTAGTATAGACTCCTGATATTCCTTTGTTATATGGAAAATAAAACCAGCTTTTACACAAAAACCATAGATACTGAGCCACAAATCCATATTGCATATAGTATAGTTTTATCATCTGTTCTTCTTACAGTGATCTTGCCAGTACATTCAATGTACTAACATACACGGCTGCAACGTCTCATGTTGCAGATATGTTTCTTCCGACGAGTAAGAGTACGGTACAGGGTTACGGTCTACACTCAACCTGCCGATGGCGTTGATGGGACTCCACACCCGATTGTTTGTTTCCGCTGAGACTTATGAGGTATACATCAATTTTACGTTATTTATACATGTGATTGCACTTTGATATATACATTGATATACTGTGTGTGCCAGCATACCTATCCAGGGATGGCACAGATACACAGAGGCTTAACCTTCATAGGTCGGGTCGCTACAGAGATGGTATCAGAGCACATATTGAGTGTAGGACGTGACCCTAGGAAATGACTTAGTAATATGAATACCCCGAGGCCCCTTCCTTATGGAGCTAGTCAGGCTGCTGAAGCTACTGATACCTGAGATCAAGGCAACTAAAGAGGAAGTCTAGATCATGGGGAGTCAAGACCCAAGTTTTTGGTTGTAAAGGAGATCCCAAGACTGCAGACATCAGCTTCGGAACTATGAATGGTGACTGTGATATGGGCATCAACATTGTCATCCATGATTCTATTGCATGCTTAAGCTATCATCATCGTGCTGCACTAAACCCACACTTCCTTGGAAGGATTGGATGGCAGAAGTTTGATGGAGCAACTATTTCCTTGATGGAAGCGCAAAATATGAAGTTCTCCCCACTGTTAGTGTACAATCAGGATATAGAACAATACTTCAAGAATCTTCAGATGGACCTCCTAAAAGCCCTGTTTGACAATGAAGCACTACGAGAAGAGGTTGCGACTCAGAGACTGAAGGTAGACAATCTAGAGGAGGAGAACCTCGAGATCTCGAGAATGCGCCAGGAACTGAAAAGCAGCAGGACCATGTCTCATGCCAAGGATGTTGAGATCCAAAAGCTCAAGGAACAACTTCAGGACATACAGGGTCGTCACAAGAAACTCCGCATCGACAGGGAAAATCTAGCAGAAGAATTGGATGAGATCAAGTCCACATAGAAGAAGCCCTAGTGGGGACAATGACCAAGTTCCCGATAAATTAGCTTAGTAGTATCCCACCCTGAGAGAAGTAAAGATGACCGCTTTCTTGATTTAAGTATCTGACCATACCAACTTATGTGGGTGGCAATACTGTAGAATTGATTGAATGGATGAATGCTTGGTTGCTATTATTTTCTGTGTTTTGTTGAATGGTTGGATAGATGTGATATTCATAGGCTTGTAGTTATTTCAACCTTGAGAGACATAAGTTACGGAAGAATGGTAGAAGGCCTTCATATGGGAAGAACATTAGGAATTGGAGACTCCCGGGCATTGAAGACCTGAAGAAATGAAGACTTAGAAACGAAACCATAGTAGAACGGCCCATTACAAATGGTACTTTTTTATTTTGAGCTAGGATTTGTTTGTTGATGGGTGGGTATTTGCTTTCTCTTTCTATCTCAACCAGACCCTGAAACCTTGAACCCATGGACAAGCTGAACACCAAACTTTTTTGGAGACAATTAAATTTTCCCCATGGAGATACATTCTTTGTGCTGAGTACCCTCTTATCCTACACATGCAGATGACAACCCTTTATGAGTCTTTCCTCAAGGGCCCGGAAACGATCATGACCCTGACAAGTGATCATGATTACCCGAAGATCCTGAAGGACATGATGAAGCATATTCACCTTGAAGGAGATGCACTCTACAAAGGCTACCCCTTCATGCAAAAGGGAGTGGAACTTTGGTATGTGGAGGTACACCTCCACCGTATGAATGGAGTTTGCCCAAAGACGATGGGGCAGTACTTTTTCATCTCATGTGTACCACAAGCAACTTTCTTCGATGCTGTTCGTGAAGCAGCCACGGAAGCCATACGCCAGATCGAAGAAATACTTGAAGCAAGACTCCATTATACTCAGGAATACCTACGAGAAGTGCATGCAGAGATGATGGGGATGAAGCTCAAGGCCATTACGATGAAACAAAATATTGAACATTTCAAGGCGCATGTCGCACAATTCTAGTGGTACTGAAGAATCCTCAAAGAGAAAAAAATAAATAAAGTTGGAAGTAATGACTGACCATACCAAACCAAGTGGATGGCAACATTTGTAATAAAGTACTTTTGGAATTTGGATTTACAAAAAATGGTTAAGGATGTAATAAAAGATTTGATATGAAAATAGTATGATTTATGGATAAACTAGTGCATTTCATTTTCGGTGTGGTAGTACTCCATAAGGACACAGGGCCAATGAAGAAATAAATGTGTTATTTATGACGGTCCATAGAAGGGAGTTGGACCAAATAAGTTGGAGTTTTGTATGACCGTCACCACAAGGGTATGAAGGAATGAAATACTACTGGGTTTAAAGGAGGTATAATGTGGGAATATGGAACAATAATCCTCGAAAGGATGAGTTAAAGATGTGCAAGTGTTGAAGTGGGCCCATAACCCAGAGGCCTAGGAATTTATAAGGAATCAAGGACTCCCTGGAAGAAGAAATTTGGAAGAATCTGTGTTTCATCAGCACACGTTTCATAGGAGGTTACGCAAAAAAATGAGAGTGGTGAAGAGACGATAGATGTCTTGTTCATCTTGCAAAAATAATGGAATTACCCGAACCCAGTTCGAGGACAAGAGAAATTCTGCAATGCCTGAGAGAATGACTGGGTGTTAGAAATGCTAGATTCGCTAAACCTTAAACAAGATAATGATCTGGGTGCAGAATGGATTGATCACCATACCGACTTACTCTCATCATTCGCTCTTGCTATTTGGAATGGTAAATCTGAGTGACTTACCCATAGTAGAGAGATAACGATGTCAAACCTTATTTAAACCCTATAATGGCAGGACAATGGAACCCCATAGAGGCAACCGTTGCCAACCATAGGATATACGGTGAGATTCAACCCAAACCCTTTCCTGCAGGAGAAACCATTAATTGTTGACCACCATGAGGTTTCGATAGTCATATAGTATTGGCGACAGACCTGTCAGATATGAAGACTGAGCCTTGAAAGAACCTTACCATGAATGAAAGGACTCAAAGATTGGAGGAAAAGGTTATGCCCCTACCAAAAGAGCGCCGGTGTAGGAGTTATCCCGAAGATCTGAGAAGACCGACATTGCTAATCCAAAGGAAGGAGTACATAAGTTTCTGTCAGAAGCATAACCCTGCTTTTAAGTGTGGTAGCACCCCAGACCTCTCTGGATAATGGATTTGATGGAAGACCCCCAAACCCTAACCTTTTCTTGCTAGCCTCTTCGAATCTCGAGGACGAGATTCATTTTAAGTGTGGTAGGTTTGTAACATCCCAATATTCTAAATTTTGGAATGTTATATTAATTAAATAAATTTGATTGTTTGTTTGATTGATTGACTGAAAATGAGTGGAATTTGAAAAAAAATCAAATGAGAGGGAATAAAATGATTTTCCCAATTTTTTCCATTTTGAATCCCTATCTAATTTTAAGTTTGCATCTTGTCAAAAATACCCTGATAAAAAATATGAGAGGAGGAATATGACACTCCAAAAAAATCAGAGACAATGTTTGATAATTTATTTGAAACTCAAATTCCCTTTCATTTTGGAGCTGTTGCAAAAATATGTTTTTAACAAATTATTTTATTTCGTCATGAAAATATGTTCATGTTTTAGAAAATCTTTTTCTAAAAATTTTGGTATATAATATGCCTATATAAAATATTTTGTTTTTCTTCAGTTTATTGGTCTTCCTCGCTGTTAAAAGGCAGAAAACATTTTTTTATACGACCGGCCCAGCCAGCAGGCCAAGGCCCAGCCCAACGCTAGCACTAGGGCTAGCGCACCCGAGAGGAAGTCCCACAAGCCGCCGCCACCCCTCCGTTTCACGATCTCTCTCTCCCTCATTTTTTTCTTTCTTCTTGATCCTCACGGAAGAAACAGAACAGAAGATTGCCATGCGCCCGTGACCGCGATCTCCGGAATCCGATCCCCGAAGCTGCCCCCTGCCTCAAGAATATGTCCTATAAATACCTGCCTAGTCCCTCTCCCGGTTCCCTTTGAAAACCCACGCCCCAAACCCACCATATCACATGTCGTCTTCATTCCGATCACGGCTGTGGGAGTCCTGGATTAGGGGGTCTCCGGACGGCCGGACTATCTCCATTGGTCGGACTGTTAGACTATGAAGATACAAGATTGAAGACTTCGTCTCATGTCCAGATGGGACTCTACTTGGCGTGGAAGGCAAGCTAGGCAATACGGATATGGATATCTCCTCCTTTGTAACCGACCTTGTGTAACCCTAACCGTCTCCGGTGTCTATATAAACCGGAGGGTTTTAGTCCGTAGGACAACAACAACTACAACATACAATCAAACCATAGGCTAGCTTCTATGGTTTAGCCTCTCCGATCTCGTGGTAGATCTACTCTTGTACTACCCATATTATCAATATTAATCAAGCAGGACGTAGGGTTTTACCTCCATCAAGAGGGCCCGAACCTGGGTAAACATTGTGTCCCCTGCCTCCTGTTACCATCCGGCCTAGACGCAAAGTTTGGGACCCCCTACCCAAGATCCGCCGGTTTTGACACCGACTTGAACTACATGGCTGACATCCGCGGAGACTTGATCTTCGACGGATTCGAGCCACAGCCGAGCGCGCCGCACTGTCACGATGGGTATGACCTAGCTCTGCCACCCAACAGTGCCCTGGAGGCCGCGCCCGCATCAGCTCCGACCCTTAGCTCGGATCCAACTGCGCCGATCGAGGATGGGTGGCTAGACACCGCCTCGGGGGCTGCGGTCTCAACGGCGATCGAGCCGAACACCAGCCTCATCCTCTGCAAAGCCCATGACTCCAAGGTGACGGACTCTTTTCCGGACTTCAAACCTTCCGCGCCCCTGCCAATCAAATCCGATTGGGCGCCGATCATGGAATTGACCGTCGCGGATATCTTTCAGCACTCGCCCTTCGGCAACATTCTGAATTCACTAAGGTCTCTATCCTTGTCAGGAGAGCCCTAGCCGGCCTATGGCCAACAGAATTGGGATACGGACGAAGAAGAAATTCGACGCCCACCCACCACCCACTTCGTAGCCACTGTCGATGATTTAACCGACATGCTCGACTTCGACTCCGAAGACATCGACGGTATGGACGACGATGTAGGAGACGAACATGAACCAGCGCCTATAGGGAACTGGAAAGCCACCTCATCATACGATATATACATGGTGGATACACCCAAAGAAGGCAATGGCGAAGAGATAGTGGAGGATGACCCCTCCAAGAAGCAACCCAAGCGCCAACGTCAGCGGCGCCGCTCTAAGTCCCGCTAAAGCAAAAGTGGTGATACCAGCACAGGAGATAATAACACTCCGGATAGTGCCGAAGACAACAACAATCCCCTCCAGCAAGATTTTTTTTGATAACTAGAGTAGGAGTCTACTCTACAGGAGGTACATATTCAGACACCATCAGAGGTCGGAGTCCTTCCGGCACATTTGCGATGATCTCCTGATCGCCTGTAGTTCTTGTCACTGCCACAAGCCCATGAGCTAGCTCATTACATGATTTCCCACATGGTTTAAGCTGTAGCTCGTAAACACAGATAGAGCTTGTTTAGTATCCCTGATCAAAGCATAGCATTGAGACCGAGGCCGCCCGTACGCCTAGCTCTTTTATGATTGCATGGCAGTCCATTTCCAGAATCAGAGGCCCTCTGTAGGACTTTGCTAGAGTGAGCAGCCCTGTAAGTGAAGCTTTCGCTTCGGCCTCCTCGACGCATCGGCTAGCTGACAGGCTTCTGCATACTGAGACGAGCACATGGCCTTTGCTATCCCTTGCGACTGCTTCGGCCGTGGATACACCTGTATCGGCTTGAAAAGCTGCGTCAGTATTCACCTTAACGACGCCTCATGCTGGTCCCGTCCACTGCATGCTTTGTCCTTGTGGGTAGCATGTTCTATCATCATCTCCATCCCTGGGCACATTATCAGCCATTGCCACTGAAACCAACTCCTCTGCATATTTCTTTAGGAATTGTACAGAACCCAAAATAGATTCTTTGCCGTTGTGTCTCAGGGTGTCCTCTCTCAAGTGCCAACACCTCCACAACAGGAGTAAGATTTTTGATCGCATTTCCTCAGGTCCTTTGTCTAGCAGGACCTGCAGCCAGTCAGTTCCTGTGTTTCTAAAAGACTTCTCTGAGGGTAGAGCCCACTCCTTCCTCATGGCTTCTCGGAGGGCCCTGCTCTTCGAGCATGTGATCACCGCATGATGTTCATCCTCTACCCCATTGCCGCAGATATTGCACGTGGCGTCGACCTCGAGCATCCTCTTGAATTTGTTACTTTTTGTGGCCAGGGTATTTGTGGCTACTCTCCACCCAAATATTCTGACTTTCTCAGGCACCTTGGCCTTCCAAATGATATCCCAAATAGATCGGTCACCCGCATCCCTAGTCGAGCGTGATGGATTTGAGCGTTCATTTTGGGATAAGGTTGCTGCCAATTTGTACACGCTTCTGACTGAAAACACTCCATTCTTTTCACCATGCCAAGCAATGCAATCTCTTGTATCCGTCCTTGGGATGGGTATCTTACATATTTCTTCAGCATCAAACTGGTGGAAAATTTGGTGAATCAAATTCACATTCCACTCCTTCCCATCCTCTTCCATGACCTGGTTCACCCATCGGAGCCGAGACCTTTTAATAAACGCTGCAGTCATAAGGCCTTCTTTTCGAGGAATCCATTGATCTCGTTGAATCTGAATATTTTTCCCATCACCCACTCGCCAGATTAAGCCCTTTTTCAGCAGTTCAAGTCCAAATTCTATGGCCTTCCACACCGGGGAGGCATCCGAGGCAAAAACGGTGTCTAGAAGATCACCCTTGGCGTAGTACTTAGATTTCAGGACTCTCCCACAAAGACTTCCCGGGGATTGAATTAACCTCCATCCTTGTTTAGCAAGGAGTGCTTGGTTGAAAAGATGCATTTCTCTGAATCCTATACCACCAGCCCGTTTGGGTTTAATCATGCGCTCCCAAGCCATCCAGTGTACTCTTCTATGGCCTTCTTCGTCCCCCCACCAGAAGTCTCTAATCATTCTTTCGTATTTCTCACAGAATCCTTTCGAGAGCATGAACACACTCATTATAAAAGTAGGGAGGGCTTGTACTACTGATGTGATGTGGACTTCCTTAGCTGCATACAACATGAACCTCTCTGACTAGTCGTTACAGCGTTTTTCAAGCCTATCCATGATGGGTTAGAAGTGGTCATCCTTCATTCTCCCTTCCGGCGTGGGCAGTCCCAAATACTTGCTCTCGAAGACCTCCGACGGTACCTCAAGAATAGCCTTAATTCCGTCTCTTGTTTCGGCCGGACATAGGTCGCTAAAGAGGAGCGAATACTTGTTTGCACTTAGTAGTTGTCCCGTGCACTTCTGAAAAGTGTCCAGAACCCTCTTGATTGCCTTGGCCTGATCTATGGATGCCTTGAAAAATAACAAGTTGTCATCAGCAAAGAGAAGATTAGAAATTCCCGGGCTATTGCGAGCAATCTTAATGGGATTCACCCTTCCCTCCAAGATCTCCCGATTTATTAGTTTTACCAAACCTTCTGCCACAAACAAAAACAGGTAGGGGCTCATAGGGTCCCCCTGCCGTAGTCCTCTAGATGGGCAGAAAGGTTCCAGAAGCTCTCCATTACATCGAACTGAGTATCTCATCGAGCGAATACACTGCATCACCCAGTTTGTCCATTTGCTGCAAAAACCAGTCGTCTGCAGAACACCTTCCAAGAAACTCCAGTCCACCCTGTCATAGGCTTTGGCCAAATCCAACTTGTACGCACAATATGTATCACGTGGATTTTTGCTATGCTGGATTTTATGGAAACACTCAAAAGCAATGATGGCGTTGTCCGTAATCAATCTGCGCGAGATGAATGCGCTCTGGGTTTCTGAGATGATTTCATCCAGGATAGGGCATAGTCGCTTCACCAGGCACTTTGACACCACTTTGTAGATGACATTGCACAGACTAATCGGCCGGTAATCTTTCAAGGATTGAGGGTCCTTTCCTTTTGGAATAAGCACGATAACAATGTCATTTGTACCCTCAGGGAGCAACCCACGTTCAAAGAAATCTATCACAGCCTTGGTCACATCATCCCTTAGAACTGCCCAATTCCTTTGGTAAAAACGAGCTGGAAAACCATCCGGACCGGGTGCCTTAAGTGGACCAATTTGAAACAATGCATCACTGATTTCCAATGCAGAGAAGGGTTTTGTCAGCATATCATTCATTTCTTGTGTTACTTTCACATCAAATAGCTCCATTATTTCATGCGGCGTGACCCCATTCTCCTTCTCATACAGCACTTTGAAAAAAGAATTTGCCAACTTCTCCAAACCTGCTTTGTCCTCTATCCAGACTCCATTAGAGTCTTTCAGCTTTATTATATTATTCTTTTTCTTCCTCCATGATGCTTTTCTCTGGAACCATTTGGAATTCCTATCCCCTTCTCTAATAAAAGTCACTCTTGATCTTTGTCTCCACCTTAATTCCTCCCGCAAGAGAAGTTCATCCAGGTCCTTTGATAACCTGTTTACCTCACACTGTTGTTCATGGGAGTATGGAAGATTCCACAAGACACTCAACCGTTTCCTAATTTCTGCAGTTTGTTTCAAGACCGAGCCGAAGTCCCGCTGCGCCCAAGCCCGCAATTCTCTTTGCATCAAGAAAGTTTCTCTCCAACTTGGTGCAGATTTGCAGCTGGTCCTCCCTTCTTCCATGACTTCTCTATTGCCGGTTGTAGCGTGTTCACCCTTTCCCACATTTGTTCATATCTGAAAATATTAGGTCCAATTTCTCCTTTAGGTCTCCATTCTTGCCTCTTACCAAGGCGCAACAGGATGGGCATATGGTCAGAACGTGATGAACAAATGTGTTCCACCGTGGCATTGCTGAAATGGTCAGACCAATCCGGGGAGGCGACCGCTCTGTCCAGCCTAGCTCTAACATTCTTTCTTCCCTCTTGTTTGTTGTCATAGGTCCACACCGGTCCATTGAAACCCAGGTCAAACAAGTTACAATCAGTAAGAACCGTGCGAAAATTCTGCATATACTTCTTTGATCTTTTTGCCACAGAGAAGTGTTCGGACTGCCACATGGTTTCTTTGAAGTCACCTATCATGAGCCATGGTATGCTCGCTGAATCCTTTATTCTGCACAGCAAGGTCCACATGTGGTAACTCTCATGAGCTTTCGGCTCCCCATACACAAAGGTGGCTCTCCATTGGCAGCCAAGAGGGTTTAAACGGACCAACACATTGATGTATCTCGCTCCCACGGCAATCTTCTTTATTTCGATACTCTCATCATAGAAGAGGGCAATGCCGGCACCTTTTCCAATGCCGGGTTGCATGATACAATGCCGGAGGCCCAGCCTCCACTTGAGATTTTTGACGTACTTATTATTTTGCCGAGTCTCGGAGAGGAAGACGAGCTTGGGCTTGTAGGTGTGCACGAGACACACAAGTTCCTGAACTGTGCGAGGTTGCCCGAGGCCTCGACAGTTCCAGGTTAGAAGCGTCATGGCTCCTGGCGGGCGCCTTCCTCGGTGTCCGCCAGTTGACCGATAGCCCCTATGCCGGTTGCTTCCTCACCACCACCAGCTTCTACTGTTGCACATTCTTCCTCCGATACTGCACCTTTAATCTTCTTTTTCTGGTCACTTCCTACCCCATCCTTGGTCTTTCCAGTAGCTGCCTTCTCTTCCAACTCACGGTCGCCCCTCTTGCCCAGAACTGATGCTGATATTTCAGTAGCCTTGCGATGCTTCTTTGCCCCCTTCTTTATCTCAGGGAGCGCAGGGCCATCAGAACTGAGGCACGGTCCGTTCAGTGAAACATGCTGCATGACAGTCCCCTTTGGCATTGCTGCCGCCAAGGCCGGGGTGGAGGCGACAGCCACGTCAACGGCAGTCTGAGACACCGGTTCAAAACCAGGGGGGTACAGTGGGTCCTCATCTCGTGTACCCTTTGCTATCTGCAACTGTTCTGGCTGCTTCATGGTAGGTGATGGCGTCTGCACTGTATCAACGGTCATGTTCTAGTTTGGGTCCAGCTTGGCTTGTGTCCCGGCCCCGTCTACACTCCCAGTGATGGGATTAGCAGTAGGCGTCACCGCGACCACCTGCGCTTTAGTACAGGAACCGCCATCAGAGACCCGCAGCTTGCTCACTGCAGCAATAGCCGCCTGCACCACCGGGTTCTCTAGGACCTCTTCAGGCACTCTCTCATACTCCGACCTGATGGGGCTGCCTCCGTTCCGAGTCACCTCCTTCCCAAAGCTCAGAAGACGATGGGCACTACTCGCTACCGGGGCAACATAACCCCCTCTACTATTGCTTTTCTTATACGGGGAGGCACGCATTTTTGCCGTGTACCTCATTTCTTGGAGGTCCACCGGCAACTTACAATCGCGTTGTCCATGCCCGAGGAAACCACAAAAACCGCAAAAACACAGCTCTCTCTCATACTTCACTTCTAGAAAAAACAACTCATTTTGTGCCCTATCATGAGAGGTGAGCTTATCTCGCAGAGGTTCATCTACATCATGTTCCACTTGAACCCGAATGAAATCACCCTAGACCTTACCACAATTGTCTGTGTCAACCTCCAGAACCTTGCTGAGCTTTGCACCCAGCTTCCATGCCACCCCATCATCCAACATGATCGAGGGGACATCATGGATGCGGACCCATATTGGCATATAGGCCACCTCCACGTCACTCGGAGGATGACCGCCATCCACGGCGACCATCAGGAAGGCATCACCGTTGTAGGTCCACGGGCCATTGTCGAGGATGAAGCGCCGGTCCCCCTCCCATTGAAACTCTAGGAGGAAACAGTTGTTCTTGAGCGGCTTGTAGCTGAGGTGGCCGCGGAGACCCCAC
Source organism: Triticum dicoccoides (assembly GCF_002162155.2). Classification (NCBI taxonomy): domain Eukaryota; kingdom Viridiplantae; phylum Streptophyta; class Magnoliopsida; order Poales; family Poaceae; genus Triticum; species Triticum dicoccoides. Next base: position 168,899,838 of record NC_041388.1, read on the forward strand.
TTGTTTTTTAGGGTGCCGATCAGGCCCTCGTTGCTGTAGGGCAGGGGCGAGAAGTACAGCCCTACAGTGATCCACCTGTACAGCATGGCCTCCCTCTCCTTGGTGAGGTGCAGCTCGACAACATCGTCGACCCGAGGTGCAATGTTGATAGGGAACCTTAGGGCAACTACGTCGCCGCCTGCACCATACCTTCTCATGTTCGCACGACCATCTTGGTTGCGGGAGAACTCCCCACGGAGGAGCACCCTGGAGATGTTGCCACCACCGCTAGAGCGTGTCCCACCCTCGCCGGCTTCCAGGGCGGCCTTGCTCTTCAGGTTGTCCTGGTTTGCCATCGTTAGAGCAGGCGCACTGGTAGAAATTGATTCGAAGGGTTGTGTGCTCTTCACATCTGCCTTCGGGCCTTTTATGCCCAAGTTTTCTTGGTCTGAATCCGAGTGTATCTAGTCAGCTGATTTGATCGCAGTAATTTTCCTTTTAAATTGATCTCCTTCCTCCCTCCCTGATCTTGATTGCCCTCCTCCTTTGTCCGGTGGATCCTTGTCCGGCGAGTGTGAGATCAACACCCGATTTGATTTGGCATTCCTCTCCCCTAGTCCCTGGGCCAGATCCTCTCTCATTGTAGCCATCCTATCCCTGATCTTCATCACCACATCATTTCCTGGATCAGCTGGTTTCTCGACAGTATCCTTCCTTGCCCGGGTGATCTGATTCCTTTCCACCGCGATCCGCTTGATCGCTCTCCGTGTCCGCATCCATGCCTCTTGCAGGCCCAGGGGATCGCCTTCCTTCTGCTCCTTCGATCTTCCATCTCGCCCTGATCTCTGGTCTTCCACGTCGTGTGATCTTCCCGGCGTCGGGGCCGACGGGATCTCGCTCGGGGGTCGCCTCCCTGTCGCCTCAACAAAGGCTCCACACTTTCCGCCCGTCATTCTGTCCACTTTCCCCTCCAGCAAGATTTAGAGCAGGAGGAGGGAGGAGCCAGCCCTCCTGAGAGAGCGGCAAACGGAGAGGAGGAGGATGATAATTACATGCCCCCCTCCGAAGACGAGGCAAGCCTCGGCGATGACGAATTCGCCGTGCCAGAGGATCCCGTCGAACAAGAGCGCTTCAAGCACCGGCTTATGGCCAGGCAAATAGCCTGAAGAAAAAGCAGCAGCAGCTTCAAGCTGACCAAGACCTGCTAGCTGACAGATGGACAGAAGTCCTCGCTGCCGAGGAATATAAACTTGAGCGCCCCTCCAAGAGTTACCTAAAGTGCAGGTTGCTACCCCGACTGGAGGAAGAAGCGTATGATGCGGCTGATCGGCCACCTCGTGGTCGTGATAGAGAGGCATTCCAGCCAAAAGCTCAGCCCGCACCCCGACACCATTCAAATAAAAAGGCATGGGGAAACACGCCAGACCTACGAGACATATTGGAGGACAAAGCAAAGCATGCAAGATCGATCTATGGATCACGAGGGCGCGCCACTATGCGAGACGATAAACGTCACGCCAGATACAGTAAAAGTAAATCCGGCCGGGCCGAACGCAGCGGGCAAGACCCATTCGAGCTGCGTTGTGATATAGCCCAATACAGAGGCGCCGCACACCCTCTATGCTTCACAGACGAAGTAATGGATCATCAAATCCCAGAAGGTTTCAAACCTGTAAATATTGAATCATACGACAACACTACAGACCCTACGGTATGGATCGAGGATTTCCTCCTCCACATCCACATGGCCCGCGGTGATGACTTACACGCCGTCAAATACCTCCCACTAAAGCTCAAAGGACCAGCGCGGCATTGGCTTAACAGCTTGCCAACAATTTCCATTAACTGTTGGGAAGATCTGGAAGCCGCATTCCTCGACAACTTTCAGGGCACTTATGCGCGACCGCCAGATGCTGACGACTTGAGCCACATAATTCAGTAGCCAGAAGAGTCGGCGAGACAATTCTGGACTCGGTTCCTTACAAAGAAAAATCAAATCGTCGACTGTCCGGATGCAGAGGCCTTAGCGGCTTTCAAACACAACATCCGTGACGAGTGGCTAGCCCGACACCTTGGTCAGGAAAAGCCGAAATCTATGGCAGCCCTCACGACACTCATGACCCGCTTTTGTGCGGGAGAAGACAACTGGCTGGCTCGCAGCAATAACATGTCAAAAAACCATGGTACTTCGGATACCAAGGACGGCAATAACATGTCACGTCACAACAAACATAAGCGCCATATTAACAGTGATAATACTGAAGACACGGCAGTCAATGCCGAATTCAAAGGCTCTAAACCCGGTCAGTGGAAAAAGCCATTTAAACAAAGTACGCCGGGCCCGTCTAGTTTGGACCGCATATTTGATCGCTCGTGTCAAATACACGACACCCCCGACAAGCCAACCAACCACACCAATAGGGATTGTTGGGTATTGAAGCAGGCCGGCAAGTTAATTGCCGAAAACAAAAATAAGGGGCCACATAGCGATGACGAGGAGGAGACCCGGCAGCCGAACACCGGAGGACGGAAGAGGTTCCCCCCACAAGTGCGGACGGTGAACATGATATACGCAACCCACATCCCCAAGAGGGAGCGGAAGCGTGCGCTCAGGGACGTATATGCGTTGGAGCCGGTCGCCCCAAAGATCAACCCATGGTCCTCCTGTCCGATCACCTTCAATCGTAGGGACCACCCCACTAGTACCCATCATGGCGGATTCGCCGCACTGGTCCTAGACCTAATCATTGACGGATTTCACCTCACTCGAGTCCTTATGGATGGCGGCAGCAGCCTGAACCTGCTTTATCAGGACACAGTGTGCAAAATGGGTATAGACCCCTCAAGGATCAAACCCGCAAAAACGACCTTTAAAGGCGTCATTCCAAGTGTAGAGGCCCATTGCACAGGCTCAATTACACTAGAAGTGGTCTTCGGATCCCCGGATAACTTTCGAAGCGAAGAGTTAATCTTCGATATAGTCCCGTTCCGCAGTGGGTATCATGCACTGCTCGGGCGAACCACATTTGCTAGATTCAATGCGGTACCGCATTATGCATACCTCAAGCTCAAGATGGCAGGACCTCACGGGGTCATTATTATCAATGGAAACACAGAGTGCTCTCTCCGAAGAGAGGAGCACACTGCGGGCCTCGCGGCGGAAGAGCAAAGCAGCCTCTCAAGGCAATCTACCAGTTCGGTGTTTCAAAACCCGGACATCTCCAAGCACGCTCGGAGTAATCGGCAATTAGACCGCCTGGCGCGATCTGAGCTCGCGTAGCAATGCGGCCCCCACCCCAGTCCCAACCAAACGGCAAAATCCATGACACGCATACATAATTACGCATTAAAAATTCCATGGGCGTAGGTGGGGAGGGGGCACAACTGCGACACGCCCCAAGACGCGGCCTAAACCGCACTAGGGGCTTCCCGCTTTATTATTTTTTCTCTTTTTTTCAGGACTTTAATCTTTGGAAACCCTGTCCGGCAGCACTATTGCCGAACACTTGATGCAGCAACCAAGGAGGCAGAAAGCTACGTCACACCATAAAATTCCCAGGTGGATTACAGTAACGAGCGAAATATTTAATTTAGTATCATTCCTCAACTTGCCCTTGGAAGGGACATAGTCCTACTCTTTGCTTATCGCACTATCTGTATCATTTTGCTTTAACGCACCTTTTTGAATAAACAATGCATAGCATTGCGCCTATTATTGCATTCTTGTTATATATATATAAGTTCATTTATGACGCCTTGCAACCGTACACTTTGGTACGGCCGATACACCAGGGGCTTAAGTACCCACAATATGGTGTGAGAAGTCCGAACACTTTTACAAAGTGCGGCACCCCGAACTTATAGCATTATATGCATCAGCTCCGAATCATGTCTTTGGTCAAATGTTGGGTTTGCCCGGCTCCTATGTTTTGGTACCTTACGTTCCGCTCTATCGGCTAAGGTAGCACTAGGACAACTACTGCGATTGTGCCCTAGTTCTGCCGGGCTGAGCACCTCAGTAGAGAAAGCTAAAACCGACTGTCGTGATAAGGCAAGAGACTAGTCGCTGTTCGGCGAGGTTTTCGAGCCCCTAAAGACTTATGCCACTTAGGGCTAGGGGCCGGCCCTGTCCGGCTTAAATGCGTGTATCGCGCCCAGAATTTGGCCTTCCGAATACTAGGGGCTTCGCCGAAATTTAAAATTATAGAATTATGTGGCTAAGTGAGAGTGATAAAGCATTATTAGTTTGGTTGCCTTGTTCGCTGTGCTGAGCACCTCCCTCGAAGGACCCAAACATGGGAACAAGAGTGCTCAGGTTTATCCCGAACACCCCAGCACTCGTGGCATGGGTGCAGAAGCCGAGGACTAGCCATCTCTCAGATTCAATAAACGGCCAAACAGAAGGCAATATTTTAAATTCAAACAAGCGTTGCATAGCGCTTATGAAACAAGTTTTCATAAATACTGGATAAAATGAACAAGTCTCACTCAAATATTACATCTTTGGAACACTCATCCACTATAAGACGGGCACCCAGCAGAACACCCTCGTAGTACATCTAGGGGTGGTGGTGCTCCTTGCCCTCCGGCGGCCCTTCCTTGATCAGCTTCACGGAGTCAAGCTTGACCCACTACAATTTAACACGGGCGAAAGCCCGGCGTGCAGCTTCAATGCAAATGGATCGCTTGACGACCTCCAGCCGAGGGCAGGCATCCACAAGCCGCCTAACCAGGCCGAAGAAGCTGTTCGGAAGGGCGTCGCAAGGCCACAAGCGGACTATAAAGCCCTTCATGGCTTGTTCGGCCGCCTTATGTAGCTCGACCATCTGCTTCAGCTGGTCGCTCATTGGCACCGGGTGTTCGGCCTCAGTATACTAAGACCAGAACAGCTTTTCCGTTGAGCTTCCATCCTCGGCCTGGTAAAATTGTGCGGCATTGGACACACTTCAGGGTAAATCTACGAATGCTCCTGGAGAGCTCCGGATTCGGGTAAGTAATCGGAAATTTACTTTTACATGCTTGCTTTGCATATAGAAAGCCTTACCCGCCGCTATCTTCTTCATTGTGTCGATCTCCTGGAGGGCCTTTTGGGCTTCGGCCTTGGCACTTTTTGCGCTCTCGAGGGCTGCGGCAAGCTCAGACCCTCGCGTCTTTGAGTCAAGCTCCAACGCCTCGTGCTTCGCCACGACAGCCTAGAGCTCTTGCTGCACCTCGGCCACCCGAGCCTCGTTCTTCTCTCGCTCAGAGCGCTCCTTGGCCGCTTTGTCTTCGGCCTCGGTCAGCGCTTGCCTTAGGGTCGCCACTTCAGTCGTGGCCCCTGGCAAATTCATGAAAATCCTGTCATTTTGCAATCGCATTATTTTTATACGTATACATAGACTAGGTACTACTTACCTTTATTCTCCTCGAGTTGCCTCTTGGTTAGGCCAAGCTCGTCCTGGGACCCTTTAAGGTCCTGCTTCAGTACTGCGACCTCCGCAGTCAGTGCGGCGGATGCCAGCAGCGAAGCCTGCATGTGCATATTGACATACTTCTATTAGACTCATGCGATATTGTTTGATCCTCTATTCGGCTTTTCTTTGTGAACACCGAACAGAGCTTCAGGGGCTACTATCTATGCGGTAATATTTTTCCTATACTTTAAACACTTACCTCAAAGCCTGTTAGAAGGCTGGCACAGGCTTCAATCAATCCGCTCTTAGCGGACTGAACCTTCTGGATCACCGCACTCATAATAGTGCGGTGCTCCTCATCGATGGAAGCGGTGCGAAGTGCTTCCAGCAGATTGTCCGGCGCCTCTGGATGGACAGAGGTCGCCGGTGCAGGCGTCTCAGCCCTCTTAGAAGGAGGCCGCCCACCCAAGCCCAGAACCACTGGACGTTCCGGCGTGGTGTTCGGCTAAGGGCCGAACTCGGAGCTCTCGGGGGGCCCATCCCCTCGGCTCCTGGAGTCCGGAAGGTCGCCTTGAGGCGCCTCCGGGACTGTCCCCCCTCGACCCGGTGCTTCTTGAGACAGCACCTCGGCGTCGTCAGCAGGATGAGGAGGAGGTGGCGGTCAGGACTGGATCGCTATCCATGTCCGACGAGCCCAGGGAGCCGTCCGATGTTACATCGATATTGGCTCGAGGCGGCCTGCATAATCATGTTCGGCGTTAGGGAAAGCAGTGCGGCAAAGGAATACTATGACTTACTCTGGTATCCGAATACTTACGACTTCCCCAGGGGCTTGGCCCGGGGCAGCCACTCGTCTTCACTGTCGGTGACGGTGGCGGAGTGGTCCGTAGGGAGGGTCCGCCCTTTCTTTGACCCTCCGGCCTCCCCAGTTGGGGCGGCCTTCCTTTTCTTGTCTGGAGGGGGAGCATCCTCCCCGTCTTCGGGGGAGGATTGCGCCATAGAGTCCTCAGACGGTGAGTCTGGTGACGCCTGGCGTCGGGAACTCTTTCGGGTTCCCTTGGCCTTCTTGGTCTTCTCCGGCATCGTATAAGGAGCCGGAGTCAGCATCTTTGTCAAAAGAGCATTTGCTGGGCCTTCGGGCAAAGGAGCCGGACAGTCGATCTGTCCGGCCGTCTCCTGCCAATCCTGTCAAAGGTACGGGAGTTTAGATCCCGCATGGAGCCAAGCTATGAAAAAACATCTATCCTGTAAGAGGTAAAAGCATCTTACCACGCTGGCTTGGCTCTTCACGCTGAATCCACAATCCTCAGTAGTAGGAGGGGGGACCTCGGCGCTCTTGAACAGCACCCTCCAGGCATCTTCGTGAGTTGTATCGAAGAGCCTGTTCAGAGTTCGGTGTTGCGCCGGGTCGAACTCCCACAAGTTGAAGGCCCGTTGTTGGAAGGGGAGGATCCAGTGGATGAGCATGACCTGGACTATGTTGACAAGCTTGAGCTTCTTGTTCACCATGCTTTGAAGACATGTTTGGAGTCTGGTCAGCTCTTCCGAACTACCCCAGGACAGGCCCTTCTCTTGCCAAGAGGTGAGCCGTGTGGGGAAGCCAGATCGAAACTCGGGGGCCGCTACCCATGTAGGGTCACGTGGCTCGGTGATGTAGAACCACCCCGACTGCCACCCCTTTATTGTCTCCACAAAGGAGCCCTCGAGCCATGTGACGTTGGGCATCTTGCCCACCATGGCGCCTCTGCACTCCGCCTGGCAGCCGCCCACTACCTTCGGCTTGACATTGAAAGTCTTCAGCCATAAGACGAAGTGGGGCTTGATGCGGAGGAAGGCCTCGCACACGACGATAAATGCCAAGATGTTGAGGATGAAGTTCGGGTCCAGATAGTGGAAATCCAGGACATAGTAGAACATGAGCCCTCGGACAAATGGGTGAAGGGGAAATCCCAGTCCGCGGAGCAAATGGGTGAGAAACACCACCCTCTCATGGGGCCTGGGGGTGGGGATGAGCTGCCCCTCATCTGGGAGCCGGTGCGCGATGTCGTCGGGCAGGTATCTGGCTCTCCTCAGCGTCTTGATGTCTCCCTCCGTGACGGAGGAGACCATCCACTTGCCTCCCGCTCCAGACATGGCTGGAGAAGATTGAGGTAGGGAATGCGGATTTGGGCACTGGAGCTCGAGTGCGCGAAAACGGATAAGCAAAGGACGAAGAAGGCATGGATGAAAAGGTGAATCCTTATCCCTTTATATGGGCGGCCGAAACTAAACGTCCCCACTAGCCTGAGAAAACTCGCTTGTCCCACAAGCGCCGTAATTGATGGCGCGGTTGGGTTACCCACACTCGTATTGATGAGAATTCCGTAATCAGGGGACACGATCTCTGCTTTGACAAGACGTGTCAAAAAACTGCCTCGCGTTATGTGCGGGGCTAGTTAAAGGAAACGGTTCGAATAATCACCGGGCCGTGACGTAATGTCATGTTGCCAAAATAATTCAGCAAATCGGATTTGTGAAATATTATTCTCTCTACGGTGGTATGGGGAACTTATTTTGCAGGGTTGAACACTATCCTTATATTCAAAATTCTTCTGTGGTGTATTCGGGGGAGGAACCCGCCTTGCAATGCCGAAGACGATACTGCGCGCCAGACTCATTGTCATTGAAAGCCTGGTTCAGGGGCTACTGTGGGAGTCCTGGATTAGGGGGTCTCCGGACGGCCGGACTATCTCCATTGGCCGGACTGTTAGACTATGAAGATACAAGATTTAAGACTTCGTCTCGTGTCCGGATGGGACTCTACTTGGCGTGGAAGGCAAGCTAGGCAATACGGATATGGATATCTCCTCCTTTGTAACCGACCTTGTGTAACCCTAACCCTCTCTGGTGTCTATATAAACCGGAGGGTTTCAGTCCATAGGACAACAACAACTACAACATACAATCAAACCATAGGCTAGCTTCTAGGGTTTAGCCTCTTCGATCTCGTGGTAGATATACTCTTGTACTACCCATATCATCAATATTAATCAAGCAGGACGTAGGGTTTTACCTCCATCAAGAGGGCCCGAACCTGGGTAAAAATTGTGTCCCCTGCCTCCTGTTACCATCAGGCCTAGACGCACAGTTCGGGACCCCCTACCCGAGATCCGCCATTTTTGACACCGACAACGGCCACCGAAGCTTTTTCATCAGATGAGCGCATCATCGGTGAGCCTCCTTGAGATCCCTCCTTCCGTTCTTGGGTTCCCCTCACCATTGTGCACCTCATTGACATATTTTCGGTACCCAGGTTCAACGGGAGCCACTGACTCAAGGTTGTAATGCCGCTGGAGTTCATCCAGAGCACGAGAGTTTACGGTGACGCCTGCTCGACCCCTATGTCTTCTCGCCTCACCTTCAACAGAAAATCGGATGCTGAGGGAGTCCTGGATTAGGGGGTATCTGAATAGCCGGACTATATCCTTTGGCCGGACTATTGAACTATGAAGATACAAGATTGAAGACTTCGTCCCGTGTCCGGATGGGACTCTCCTTGGCGTGGAAGGCAAGCTTGGCAATACGGATATGTAGATCTCCTTCCTTGTAACCAACAATAACAATCATACCATAGGTAGCTTCTAGGGTTTAGCCTCTTCGATCTCGTGGTAGATCAACTCTTGTACTACTCATATTATCAAGAACAATCAAGCAGGACATAGGGTATTACCTCCATAAAGAGGGCCCGAACCTGGGTAAACATCATGTCCCCTGCCTCCTGTTACCATCCGCCTAGACGCACAGTTCGGGACCCCCTACCCGAGTTCCGCCGGTTTTGACACCGACATTTGTGCTTTCATTGAGAGTTGAACTCAATGTCGTCATCGTTAGGCTTGATGGCTCCTTCGATCATCGATAGCGATGCAGTCCAGGGTGAGACTTTTCTCCCTAGACAGATCTTTGGATTCGGCGGCTTCGCACTGCGGGCCAACTCGCTTGGCCATCTAGAGCAGATCGAGAGTTACGCCCCTGGCCGTCAGGTCAGGTTTGGAAGCTTAAACTACACGGCCGACATCCGCGGAGACTTGATCTTCGACGGATTCGAGCCCCTGCCAAGTGCGCTGCACGGTCACGATGAGCATGATTTAGCTCTACCATCGGACAGTGTTCAAGAGACCGCACCGGCAACCGCTCCGACCCTCAATTCGGAGCTAATTGCTCCATTGATGTACGGGTGGATAGACCCCTCCACGGAGGCCGCATTCTCAGCAGCGATCTAGCCAAATATCGACCTTACCCTTCACAAGAGCCGTGATGGCAAAGTGCCGGATCCTTCCCTGGCCACGAACTCCGAACCGCCTGTGCCCATGCCTATCGAATCCGACTGGGCGTCGATCATGGAGTTCACCTCTGTGGATATCTTTCAGCATTCGCCCTTCGGCGACATACTAAACTCATTAAGGTCTCTCTCCTTGTCAGGAGATTCTGAGCCGAACTATGTCCGGCAGGATTGGGATGTGGATGACAAAGAAATTCGCCGCCCACCCACCACCCACTTAGTAGCCACTATCGGCAATTTGACTGACACACTCGACTTCGACTCCGAAGACATCGACGGTATGGATGACGATGCAGGAGACGAACAAGAACAACTGCCCACAGGGCACTGGACAGCCACCTCATCATATGATATATATATATATGGTGGACACACCCAAAGAAGGCACTGGCAACGGGACAGTGGAGGATGACCCCTCCAAGAAGCAACCCAAGCCCCGACATCAGCGGTGCCGCTCTATGTCTCGCCAAGCCAAAAGCGGTGATACCGGCACAGGAGATAATAGCACTCCGAACAGTGCCGAAGATGACGACAATCCCCTCCAGCAAGAGTTAGAGCAGGAGGATGGAGAAGCCAGCCCTCTCGAGAGAGCGGCAGATGGAGAGGCGAAGGATGATAATTACATGCCTCCCTCTGAAGACGAGGCAAGCCTCGATGATGACGAATTTGTCGTGCCGTAGGATCCCTCCGAGCAAGAGCGCTTCAAGAACCGGCTTATAGACATGGCAAATAGCCTTAAGAAAAAGCAGTAGCAGCTTCAAGCTGATCAAGATTTGCTAGCTGACAGATGGACTGAAGTCCTTGCGGCCGAGGAATATGAACTCGAACGCCCCTCCAAGAGTTACCCAAAGCGCAGGTTGCTACACCGACTGGAGGAGGAAGCATTAAAACCTACATCTGCAGCATATGACGCGGCTGATCAGCCACCTCGTGGCCATGACAGAGAGGCATTTCAGCCAAAAACTCAGCCCGCACCCCGACGCCACTCAAATAAAAATGACAAGGCACGGGGAAACACGCTAGACCTGCGAGATGTATTGGAGGACAAAGCAAAACACGCAAGATCGATCTACCGATCACGAGGGCGCGCCACTACGCAAGACAATAACCATCACGCCGGATACAGTAAAAGTAAATCCGGCCGGGCCAAACACAGCGGACAAGACTCATTTGAGTTGCGTCGTGATATAGCCTAGTACAGAAACGCCGCACACCCCCTATGCTTCACAGACGAACTAATGGATCAACAAATCCCAGAGGGTTTCAAACCCGTAAATATCGAATCATACGACGGTACAACAGATCCTGCGGTATGGATCTAGGACTTCCTCCTGCACATCCACATGGCCCGCGGTGACGATCTACACACCATCAAATACCTCCCACTAAAACTCAAAGGACAAGCTCGGCATTGGCTCAATAGCCTGCCAGTAGAATCCATTTTCTATTGCGATGATCTAGAAGCCGCATTCCTCGACAACTTCCAGGGCACTTATGTGTGACCACCAGATGCCGATGATTGAGCCACATAATTCAGCAGCCAAAGGAATCAGCCAGGCAATTCTGGGCATGGTTCCTAACAAAGAAAAATCTAATCGTCGACTGTCCGGATGCAGAGGCTCTAGCAGCTTTCAAGCACAACATCTGCGACGAATGGCTCACCCAGCACCTTGGCCAGGAAAAGCCAAAATCTATGGCAGCCCTCACGACACTCATGACCCGCTTTGCGCGGGAGAGGACAACTGGCTGGCTCGCGGCAATAACATATCAAAGAACCATGGTACTTCGGATACCAAGGATAGCAATGGCAGGTCACGTCGCAACAAACACAAGCGCCGGATCAACAGCGACAATACCGAGGATACGACAGTCAATGCCGGATTCAGAGGCTCTAAACCCGGTAAGCGGAAAAAGCCATTTAAAAGAAACACTTCGGGCCCGTCCAGTTTGGACCTTATACTCGATTGCTCGTGTCAAATACACGACACCCCCGACAAGCCAGCCAACCACACCAACAGGGAATGTTGGGTGTTCAAGCATGCCAGCAAGTTAAATGCCAAAAACAAAGATAAGGGGTCACATAGCGATGACGAGGAGGAGCCCCGGCCACCGAACACCGGAGGACAGAAGGGGTTCCCCCCACAAGTGCGGACGAACATGATATACGCAACCCACATCCCCAAGAGGGAGCGGAAGCGTGCGCTAAGGGATGTATATGCGTTGGAGCCAGTCGCCCCAAAGTTCAACCCATGGTCCTCCTGTCCGATCACCTTCGATCGCAGGGAGCACCCCACTAGTATTCGTCATGGAGGATTTGCCGCACTGGTCCTAGAGCCAATCATCGAAGGATTTCACCTCACTCGAGTCCTTATGGACGGTTGCAACAGCCTGAACCTGCTTTATCAGGACACAGTGCGCAAAATGGGTATAGACCCCTCAAGGATCAAACCCACAAAAATGACCTTCAAAGGTGTCATACCAGGTGTAGAGGCCCATTGTACAGGCTCAATCACAATGGAAGTGGTCTTTAGATTCCCGGATAACTTCCGAAGCGAGGAGTTAATCTTCGATATAGTCCCGTTCCGCAGTGGTTATCATGCACTGCTCGGGCGAACCGCATTTGCGAGATTCAACGCGGTACTGCACTATGCATATCTCAAGCTCAAGATGCCAGGACCTCGGGGGGTCATCACAGTCAATGGAAATACATAGCACTCTCTCTGCACGGAGGAGCACACCGTGTCCCTCGCAGTAGAAGCGCAAAGCAGCCTCTTAAGGCAATCCACCAGTTCGGCGATTAAAGACCCAGACACCTATAAGCGCGCCGGGAGTAATCGGCAATAAGACCGCCTGGCACGTTCCGAGCTCGCATAGCAATGCAGCCCCCACCCTAGTCCCAGCCAAACAGCAAAATCCGTGCCACGCGTACATAATTACGCATTGAAAATACCATGGGCGCAGGTGGGGAGGGGGCACGACTACGGCACGCCCCAAGACGCGGCTCAACCACACTAGGGGCTTCCTGCTTTGTTATTTTTCTCTCTTTCAGGACGTTAATCTCTGGAAACCCCGTCCGGCAGTACGATTGCCGGACACACGATGCAACAACCGACGAGGCAGAAAGCTACGTCGCACCATGGAACTCCCAGGTGGTCTCTGATAACGAGTGAAATACATGCTTTAAATACCATTCCTCGGCTTGCCCTTGGAGGGGACATGTCAAATAGTCCTACCTTTTTTCTTATCGCACTAATTGTATCATTCTGCTTCGACGCACCCTTTTTGAATAAACAATGCATAACACTAGACTATTACTGCATTCTCTATTCTTTTTTCATATATATATACATTCATGACATTCAGCACCCGTACACTCTGGTACGGCCAATACGCCAGGGGCTTAAGCGTACCCCATAATATGGCGTGAGAAGTCCGAACACTTTCGACAGTGCGGCACCCCGAACTTCTAGCATTATATGCATCGGCTCCGAATCATGTCTTGGGTCAATAGTTGGGTTTGCCCGGCTCCCATGTTTTGGTACCTTACGTTCCGCTATATCGGCTAAGGTAGCACTGGGAGAACTACTGCGATTGTGCCTCGGTTCATCTGGGCTAAGCACCTCGGTAGAGAAAGCTAAATCTGACTATCATGATAAGGCGAGAGCTGGTCGCTGTTCGAGAGGTCTCGAGTCCCTAAAGACTTATGCCGCTTAAGGCGAGGAGTCAGCTTTGTCCGGCTTAGGCGTGTATAGCGCCCCGAATTCGGCCTTCCGAATACTAGGGGCTTCGCCAAAATTTAAAATTGTAGACTTCTATGGCTAAGTGAGAGTGATAAAGCATTATAGTCTAATTGCCTTGTTCGTTGTGCTGAGCACCTCCCTTGAAGGACCCAACAATGGGAAAAAGAGTGCTCAGATTTATCCCGAACACCCCAGCACTCTTGGCATGGGGGCAGAAGCCGACGACTGGCCTTCTCTTAGATTTAATAAATGGCTGCACAGAAGGTAATATTTTAAATTCAAACAAGTGTTGCATAGCGCACATGAACAAGTTTTCATAATACAGGATCACACGAGCAAGTTTATTCAAACATTACATCCTTCGCACACTCGTCCGCCACAAGACGGTCACCCTTCAGGACACCCTCATAATATATCTCAGGGTGGCGATGCTCCTTGCCCTGCGGCGGCCCCTCCTTCACCAGCTTCTCAGCATCCATCTTGGCCCAGTGCACCTTCGCACGAGCAAAAGCCCAGCGTGCACCTTCGATGTAGACAGACTGCTTTATGACTTCCAGCCGTGGGCAGGCATCCACTAGCCGCCTCACCAGGCCGAAGTAGCTGTTGGGAAGGGAGTCGCCAGGCCACATCCGGACTATAAGGCCCCTCATGGTCTGTTCGGTCGCCTTGTGCAACTTGACCAGTTGCTTCAGCTGGTCGCTCATAGGCATCGGGTGTTCGGTCGCAGTATACTGAGACCAGAACAACTTCTCCGTCGAGCTTCCCTCCTTGGCCTGGTAGTACTTTGTGGCATCTGACACGCTGCGAGGCAAATCTGCGAATGCTCCTGGAGAGCTCCGGACTCGGGTAAGTAACAAGTAATTTACTTTCACATGCTTGCTTTGCATAATGAATGTCTTACCCGCCGCTATCTTCTTCATCGCCTCAATTTCCTGGAGGGCCTTTTGGGCTTCAGCCTTGGCACGCTTTGTGCTCTCGAGGGCCGCGGCAAGCTTGTACTCTCGCGTCTTAGAGTCAAGCTCCAAAGTCTCGTGCTTCTTCACGAGAGCCTAGAGCTCTTCCTGCACCTCGCCCACCCGTGCCTCCTGTTTCTCCCGCTCGGTGTGCTCCTTGGCCACTTTGTTTTCGGCCTCGGACAACGCTTGCTTCAGGGTCGCCACTTCGGTCGTGGCCCCTGGCACATCCATGATGATCCTGTCATTTTGCAACCACATCTTTCTCTTTTATATATAGACAAGGTGTTAGTTACCTTTGTTCTCCTCGAGCTGCCTCTTGGCAAGGCCGAGCTCTCCCTCAGACCGCTCAAGGTTTTGCTTTAGTGCGGTGACCTCCGCAGTTAGTGCGGCAGAGGTCAGCAGTGAAGCCTGCATACGTATACAGACATACTTATATTAGACTCCTGTAGATATTATTTGATCCTCTATTCGGCTTTTCTTTGTGAACACCAAACAGAGCATCAGGGGCTACTGTCTATGCGGTAATATTTTCCTATATTTTAAATACTTACCTCAAAGCCTATTAGAAGGCTGGCACAGGCTTTAGTCAGTGCACTCATAATAGTGCAGTGCTCTTCGTCGATGGAAGCGCCTCGAAGCGCTCCCAGTAGGTTGTCCGGCGCCTCTGGATGGACAGAGGTCACCGGCATGGGTGGCTTGCCCCTCTTGTAAGGGGGCCGCCTGCCGGAGTCCAGAACCATTGGGGGTTCCGGCGCGGTGTTCGGCTGATGGCCGAACTTGGAGCCCTTGGTAGTCTTGCTCCCTTTGCACCTGGAGTCCGGAAGGTCGCCTTGAGGCGCCTCCAGGTCTACCTCCCCTCGGTTTGGTGCCCCTTGAGACAATACCTCGACATTGTCCGTAGGGAGAGGAGAGGAGGCGGATGGAAGTGGATCGCTATCCATATCCGACGAGTCCAAGGAACCGTCTGACAAGGATACGTCGATACAGGCTCGGGGCGGACTGCATTATCATATTCGATGTTCGGAGAAGCAGTGCAATAAAAGTATGCCATGAGTTATTCTGGTATCCGAATACTTACGACTTCGCCAGGGGCTTGGCCCTGAGTAACTACTCGTCTTCGCCATCGGCGATGGTGGTGGAACAGTCCGAAAGGAGAGTCTTCCCGTTTTGGACCCTTCGGCCTCCCCGGTTGGGGCGGCCTTCCTTTTCTTGTCTTCCCCGGCTGGAGGGGGAGAATCTTCATCTTCCTCCTCATTTTCAGGGAGGAGTGCGCCTCGGAGTTATCGGACAATGAGTCTGATACCACCTGGCGCCGGGAACTCTTTCGGGTTCCCGTGGCCTTCTTCTTGGTCTTCTTCTCCTGCACCCCATAAGGAGCCGGAGTCCGCATCTCCGTCAGGAGAGCGTCTGCAGGGTCTTCGGGCAGAGGCGCCGGACAGTTAATCTGCTCCGATGTCTCCACCCAGTCCTGTCAAAGGCATGGGAGCTCAGACCCCGCACATGGTTAAACTATGGAAAATAAATACCCTACGAGGTGTACAGAACTTACCGGATTCGTAGGGCGCTTCACGCTTAGCCCGCGGTCCTCGGTAAGGGGAGGGGGACCTCGGCGCCCTTGAACAGCACCTTCCAGATGTCCTTATGCGTCGTGTCGAAGAGCTCGCATAGAGTCTGGTGCTGGGCCGGGTCGAACTCCCACAAGTTGAAAGCCCGTTGTTGACACAGGAGGATCGGGCGGAAGAGCTTTAACTGGACTATGTTGACAAGCTTGACTTTCCTGCCTGTCATATTCCGGATACACTTCTGGAGTCCGTCCAGCTCCACTGATGAGCCCCAGGACAGGCCCTTCTCCTTCCAGGAAGTGAGCGCGTGGGGATTCCGGATCGAAACTCGGGGGCCGCCACCCAGTTGGTGTCGCGTGGATCGGTGATGTAGAACCACCCCGATTGCCACCCCTTTATGGTCTCCACGTATGAGCCCTCGAGCCATGTAACATTGGGCATTTTTTCCACCATGGCTCCGCCGCATTCCGCTTGTTGGCCGCCTACTACATTCAGTTTGACATTGAAGGTCTTCAGCCATAGGCCGAAGTGGGGCCGGATGCGGAGGAAGGCCTCGCACATGACGATGAACGCCAAGATGTTTAGGATGAAGTTCGAGGCGAGATCATGGAAGTCCAGCCCATAATAGAACATAAGGCCGTGGACGAATGGATGGAGGGGAAATCCCAGTCCGCAGACAAAGTGGGAGAGGAAAACCACCCTTTCGTAAGGTTCCGTGGTAGGGACGATCTGCCCCGCGGCGGGCAGCCGGTGTGTGATATCCGTGGCTAAGTATCCGGCCCCGCGTAGCTTTTTGATGTCTCCCTCCGTAACGGAGGATACCATCCACTTGCCTCCCACTCCGGACATGCTTGGAGAGGGTTGAGGAGAAGGATGTGGACTTGGGCGCTGGAGCTCGAGTGCGCAAGAATGGATGAGCAAGGAGGAAGAAGGCGTGGCCAGAAAAAGTGAACCCTTATCCCTTTATAAGGGCGGAAGAAACTATGCGCCCCCACTAGCCTAATAAAACTCGCTTATCTCCCAAGCGCCGTAACTGATGGCATGGTTGCGTTACCCACGCCCATATTGATGAGAATCCCGTAATAAAGGGGACATGATC
The DNA here is from genome assembly GCF_002162155.2 of Triticum dicoccoides. NCBI lineage: Eukaryota > Viridiplantae > Streptophyta > Magnoliopsida > Poales > Poaceae > Triticum > Triticum dicoccoides. The sequence goes on from NC_041388.1 coordinate 168,916,885, forward strand.
TCTGCTTCGACAAGACGTGCGAATGAAACCGCCTCGCGAAACACTCTAAGATGGGTTATGAAAAATGATTCGGATAAAGACCTGGCTATGGTGTGATGTCGCACTACGGGGTACGTCAGTAGATTAGATTTGTGGAAATATGTGGAACTTGTTTTGCAGAGCCGGACACGATCCTCGTGTTCAAAATCTTCTATGATGTATTCGGAGGAAGAACCCGCCTTGCAATGTCGAAGACAATCTACAGGCTGGACTCATCGTCATTGAAGCCTGGTTCAGGGGCTACTGAGGGATTCCTGGATTAGGGGGTATCCGGACAGCCGGACTATATCCTTTGGCCGGACTGTTGGACTATGAAGATACAAGATTGAAGACTTCGTCCCGTGTCCGGATGGGACTCTCCTTGGCGTGGAAGGCAAGCTTGGCAATACAGACATGTAGATCTCCTTCCTTGTAACCGACTCTGTGTAACCCTAGCCCCCTCCGGTGTCTATATAAACTGGAGGGTTTAGTCCGTAGAACCAACAAAAACAATCATACCATAGGCTAGCTTCTAGGGTTTAGCCTCTTCGATCTCGTGGTAGATCAACTCTTGTACTACTCATAGTATCAAGAACAATCAAGCAGGACGTAGGGTATTACCTCCATCAAGAGGGCCCGAACCTGGGTAAACATCGTGTCCCCTGCCTCCTGTTACCATCCGCCTAGACGCACAGTTCGGGACCCCCTACCCAAGATCCACCGGTTTTGACACTGACAGACGCCCTCGCCTCTCTGCATCGCCTGTACATCACCGCCCAGGCTTTCGTCGACTGGAGCCGTCACCACGCCGAAGCCTTCTTCCCTGCCTACGTTTTGCTCTTCTCTGTAAGTCACGCTAGCGTCTAGCTCGTTCAAAAAAAAACGATTCCTAGATTGGTTTTTTTCCTCATCGGTTTTCTTCGGTTAGGTCGAACCAGTACGCTGGTTTCCTTTGTTTGTACCCGTGTTAGCGGTTCAGTTATACTACAGCCGAGCGTAGCTTAGTTACAGAACGCACACCCCGTAGGCCCAGTTACAGCCCGCTACGTAGCTAGCGCATGATCTTCTTTTTTTTGTTTATTTTTTTAGTTCTAAATTCGGTTTTGTTCTTTTATATCTTTAGATCAACAACTCCAATTTTGATGATTCTTTTTGCTGCAGATTCAGAAAAATCCCATCTATCCAGAGAAACGAACGAAAATTTTGTTTGAACTTTTTAAATTTCACATTCAAACAGAATTTTCACAAACACTAGATTGCTAATAGCTTTTATTTAAAATAGCTTTCTGATTAATTCTTTTTGCTAGTGATCACTTGATCTTTTGTCTAAATAGTAGGCTTTTGCAAATTACTTTTTGTTTATTTCAAATTAGGATTTTAGGCAAAACAGTACTGTTTTACATAGTTTAGTGTTATTTTTCTTCTCCCTTAGTTTTTATTTGTTTTTAACTAAAACCCTTTTTGTCTTTTGACTAATTTAGTTTGTTTCTATTATTTAACAGTAGACAATTTTATTCTTATTTTAAAAATTTATTTTATTTAGTTTTGTATGAAAACTTGTTTAGGTCATAGTTAGGGTTTATAAAAGCTTTTTATTTGTTTCTTTTTGCCAATAAAATTTTATGAAAAATACTTTCTGTTAACTTAGTTGTTTTAAATTTTATTTTCTGTTAACTTGTTAGTTTAGTGTTTTAATTGCTATTAAGTTTTTATTTACAAGAAAACTATGTTAGGTGTTTGTAGTAAAGTCGTAGACTTTCCTTAATTGTTTTTTTTGTGGTTTTACTTGAAGTTTCTCTGGAGTTCATTTGAGTTTATTATTGCATTTTATTTGTTGACTTATTTCTTATTTTTGAGTGCTAGATTTGCTTGCTTATATGAATGCTATGTATGTTAATATAGATCTTCACCGGAGTGAAGAATAATATCAAGTTATTTTCGAGAGCGTTGTTATCTTCATCTACTTACCAGGCAAGTTGACTTCGACCATGTTTTTTATACCTATGTTTTATTTGCATGTAATAGCACCCTTTCAATAATTCATCCAGTAGTGATATTGATTTCTTGTAGTTGAGTAGAATGCATGAGGTAAGAACCCATCTCCCCGTTATCAAGCCCGGGATGTTATATAGTTTTAATGCTACGCTATAGTAGACGGGGTTTGGTATGAGTGCACGAGAGTGGTGTGAAGAAGGAGAATTCTACGTCAATGGCGACAACTTCATGATGGCATCGACAAGGACTGCATCTTCAGGACTCCAAGACCTGAAGATTTCGAGACTCGAGACAGGAATTCAATACACACTACTGGGTGAAGGACGGTTCACAGGCACCCTGGAGAAACTAGTGGATGGTCGGGATGCATGGAGAAGCGCCATGACATCTCGCGGAAGGCTTCACCCAGACTCAAAGAGACGGAAGAATACTTCATGGCCGGAAGCTTACCTGTGCAACCGCAAGTCACTATGGGCTCTGGCTTGGTTGACCTTAGTTGTGACTCTGGCTGGGACGGTGCTAGCAGATGTAGAAATACGGTAGGATTGGATGAGCACCGGATAATGGTCAGAGGAACTCTTCGGAAGACCATGTTTCGGTCGTCTTGTTCTCAAACACCGTGAAGTGCGAGAACAAAAAAAGAGGGATCGAATCTTGCAGGTAAAGTGTACAAACCTCTGCATAGGGTTAACACCTAATCGATTAGCTGTGTCCCCGGTTACGGACAACTTGAGCCTCTGGACTTGGATCTATCTCGAAACTCTCAACACCGGACTGATAACTTAATTGTGGGCAACTTATGATGATTTGGGCTATGAGACATCGGTTGGCGGAACCATGTCATGATAGAAAACTCTATAGTATAGACTCCTGATATTCCTTTGTTGTAGAGAAAATAAAACCAGCTTTTACGCAAAAACCTCAGATACAGAGCCACAAATCCATATTGCATATAGTATAGTTTTATCATCTGTTCTTATTATAGTGATCTTGCCGGTACATTCAATGTACTAACATACATGGCTGCAACGTCTCATGTTGCAGATATGTTTCTTCCGACGTGTAAGAGTACGGTACAGGGTTACGGTCTACACTCAACCTGCCGATGGCATTGATGGAACTCCACACCCGATTGTTTGTTTCCGCTGAGACTTATGAGGTATACATCAGTTTTATGTTATTTATACATGTGATTGCACTTTGATATATACATTGATGTACTGTGTGTGCCAGCATACCGATCCAGGGATGGCACAGATACACAGAGGCTTGACAGTCTTAGGTCGGGTCGCTACACATGCATTGCCCTTTCTCACCTCGAGAGTTGGTGCAAACTTCGCTGGTGCATCCAAACCCCGTGATATGATATGCTCTGTCACATATAAGCCTCCTTATATCTTCCTCAAAACAGCCACCATACCTACCTATTATGGCATTTCCATAGCCATTCCGAGATATATTGCCATGCAACTTCCATCATCGTCATATACATGACTTGAGCATTTATTGTCATATTGCTTTGCATGATCGTAAGATAGCTAGAAAGAAGTTTTCATGGCTTGTCCGTTTTTTGATTTCATTGCTACGCTAGATCATTGCACATCTCGGTACACCGTCGGAGGCATTCATATAGAGTCATATCTTTGTTCTAGTATCGAGTTGTAATACTGAGTTGTAAGTAGATAAAAGTGTGATGATCATCATTACTAGAACATTCTCCCATGTGAGGTTATCAAAATAAAAGTGGCCAGAGAAGCCCCCCAAAAAAGAGAGAGAGGCCAAAGAAGCCTACAAAAAAGAGAGGCTCTTTTACCCGCTGTAATCACTACTTAAACATGGTGCTCAACGCTATATATTATATCCGCCTCTATTCACCGGTGTAACCCCTCTTTTACCTGCTGTAATCACTACTTCAACATGGTGCTCAACGCTATATATTATTTCCCAATGATGTATGGCTATCCTATGGTGTTTGTGTAGATCCGTTTTGTCCTATGGGTTAATTAATGATCGTGATTGGTTTGAGTTGCATGTTTTATTTTTGGTGCTGTCCTATGGTGCTCTCTGTGTCGCGCAAGCGTGAGGGATCCCCGCTGTAGGGTTTGCAATATTTTCATGATTTTCTTATGGTGGGTGGCGTGAGTGACAGAAGCACTGACTGGAGTAAGTAGGTTGTTTGCGTATGGGAGTAAAGAGGACTTGATGCCTTATAATGCTATGGTTGGGTTTTACCTTAATGATCTTTAGTAGTTGTGGATGCTTGCTAGAGATCCAATCATAAGTGCATATGATCCAAGAAGATAAATTATGTTAGATTATGCCTCTCCCTCAAATAAAATTGCATTAATGATTACCGGTCTAGTTATCGATTGTCTAGGGACAAATAACTTTCTCGTGACAAAAAGCTCTCTACTGAAACTAACTTAGTTGTGTATTTATCTAAACAGCCCCTAGCTTTTATTTACACGCTCTTTATTATCTTGCAAACCTAGCCTACAACACCTAAAAGTACTTATAGTTTCATACTTGTTGTAGGTAAGGCGAACATTAAGCGTGCATAGAGTTGTATGGGTGGTCGATAGAACTTGAGCGAATATTTGTTCTACCTTTAGCTCCTCGTTGGGTTCGACACTCTTACTTATCGAAAGAGGCTAAAATTGTTCCCCTATACTTGTGGGTTATCAATGATACCACTACTTTTCTTGATAATACTGTTCCACTGGGTGAATTTCTTGATGAACAACTTGCTAGAGCTAAAAATATTGAGAATGTTGAAGAGGATGATATTTCTGAAACTGATGAAATTATTGAAACTTAACACTTTGAAACACCTGTTAGACCTAGCTCTCCTAGATATGAATTGCCTGTTATGCCTGAGGGTTATGTTACAGATGGATAGATAGCTAGGGACTTTCTTACTTGTAAGGATAAAGATGATCTTAAGAAATTACTATTCAAGTGGAAAGAAAAATCTTTGAATGCTAGAATGCAATATGATCCTCAGTTTGCTACTTCACATATCTTTGTTACTGATAAGGATTATCAGTTCTCTGTTGATCTTGAGTTAATTACTTTGGTTGAATCTGATCCTTTCCATGGTTATGAATCTGAAACTGTTGTGGCACATCTTACTAAATTGAATGAGATAGCCACCCTGTTTGCTCATGAGGAAAAAATTCGTTATTACTATATTCTTAAGTTGTTTCCTTTCTCATTAAAGGGTGATGCTAAGTTATGGTTTAATTCTCTTGCTTCTGGTTGTGTGCGTAGTCCCCAGGATATGATTTACTACTTCTCTGAAAAATATTTTCCTGCTCAGAAGAAACAAGCTACTTTACATGAAATATTTAACTTTGTGCAAACTTAAGAGGAGAGTCTCCCACAAGCTTGGGGGAGGCTTCTCCAATTACTTAATGCGTTTCCTGATCATACTCTCAAGAAAAATGAAATACTTGATATCTTTTATAATGGACTAACCAATGCTTCTAGGGACCACCTAGACAGTTGTGTTGGTTGTGCTTTGAGGGAACGAACTATTGAACAAGATGGAGTGCTACTAAATAATATATTGAGTAATGATAATCATTGGACTCTTCCGGAATCACCTCCTAATCCAACTCCAAAGAAGAGAGGTATTCTATTTCTTAGTCCTAAAGATATGCAAGAGGCAAAGAAATCTATGAAAGAAAAAGGTATTAAAGCTGAGGATGTTAAGAATTTACCACCTATTGCAGAAATACATGGTCTTGATAACCCTACACGAGTAGTAGTGGTAAATTCTCTCTATAGATTTGATTTAGGTGATATTTCTCATAATGAGTCTACTAGTCAATGCTTGGATGAATTTGATAACTTTATTGCTAAACAAGAAAACTTCAATGCATATGTTAGTAGACAATTGAAACGTAATGCTTATATCACTGGTACGCGTCGGTGCTATACACACAGTTTTTAACCCCTTTCCGTGACAGCATTTGGAATAATCGCCAAGTGAGTGTGGGCAATAGGGGGTCCTTCCCACGCGACCCAGAAACCGTCGGGGATATGGAGCCACGATCCAGGGGCCTCGCAAAGTGTAATCGTGTGCGATGCAGCACACACTAAATTCTTTCGCACATGTGGGATCAATGATTAAACGTTTCTAATGACATAGTGAAACCAAACGGTGTGTCATAATGAACCGTTTCGGAAACAGTATGTAAGGCACACAGACTAACATATGAACTGTGTGCGGTATGTGCCCCATCGCACACGTGTTTTCTACGGAACCCATCTTCCAAACAAGATTCTATCGCACATGTTTCCCAACAATTACCGTGTTCGATAATGTTGTATCACAAACGGTTCAGGAGCCCCTTCGCACACATACAAGTGCTGTAGACTGTTTGTGATTTGTTGTGCATCACAGACGGTTGCGGCAAGAGTGACGTGTGCTTTTCATTTGGGATCCCACACGTTTCCTAAAAAAATTACGACTGGGATTGTATTTTACATTGGGCACGGTTTACTCCGAGCTCTCGTGTGCGATACTGTGATATCACAAACGGTTGCAAAGACCCTACGCACACGTAGTAGCGCTGCAAATCATTTGCAATCTGTTGTGTATCACCCACTGTTCAGCTACGGTTGACATATGCTTTCCGATGTGGATCGCACACACTCATTTAGTTGAACCATGTGCGGACCAATTGCTAGGTTAAAACAAAAATATCACATTTTGAATCGGCATGCAAAAAGCAAATTCACCACAATATTCAATTGAACAAATAGTGTCCACAAGAAGAACATTCATTATATTTCACAACCATTGCAATTGAACATATGGTAGCTAAATTCCAATGATTTTTCCACACATATATGCATTACATAATTAATCATAGTGTACAAAATACGAAGACCTCATCAGATGGAAAACAATGGATCCATGCGTATATGTTTAGAGGCTAACTCTTACTCAATGTTTTAGGAGAACGCTTGCTGAAAACTTCATTATCATCCGTGGGATTGATGTAGTAATTCAGGAAGAAGTCGCTGATAAATCTCCGAACCATCAGCAATTCACCAGCCCGGAGCGGTTCACGTGTCCTCGGTTCTAAGATGAGCTGCAGTATTTTGAAGATCAGAATGTGCCATATGAGTGAAGGAGAAGATTTTAATTAAGATAGACTCACTGGTACTAATTCGCGAGGATCGTCACAACTATAAGCAAATTTACAGATGGATATCATGTTTCAGCAAACATAGTATCCACAAAGGTTGGTCCCTGCTTGTTGCTGAGGACACTGAAATTTTTAGTACAGAATTAGTCATGTATTTTTCCTGTTAGGAACAACCTAACCGATGTTAGATGTATTATTTTTTCTTTGGTCAAAAATAGAAACAAGTTTATTTAGAAGCTTGAACATTTGACTAGCGTAAGAAAAGGTATTTGCAGACTATTGGATAAATTTTCTGGAAATAACGGATTTCTTGTGTTACTGGAGAAACGATCTCGTGCTGCAGAGGTATTTCCCTCTTGAACAGGTTCCCTGGTTTAGTTTTCCACAATGCGAGCACACTGCAAATGAAGATGAATTTTTACAACATCAATAATTGAACCAGATATGAATGCAAATTAATTTCAACATCATAGAATTCAATATCTATCCATGAATTGCTGAAGATGCGTCAGATCCTACGCATTTGTTGACTCTCTGAGAGAATCCATGCATTAAACTGTGTTCTTGTTTGGAACAATGAATACCAATATCCAGTGATCGCTACATATTAAGAAAGCCATGAACTTACGAATTATGTCGAAATCTGAAAGACAATCAGTGTATGCGTGGTTGTTTACTTGACTTATCGTTCATGATATGGCCAGAGAAATGATTCTGCATGGGACGTGTTTTTGAAGAGACGGACAACCATGTTAATGGCCCAGTCCCGTAGGTCCTTACCATCTAATGATGTGCCATTTGCTAATGCAGGATCTATGAAATACACACTCTCCCTTTTTCTTCTCTGCGCATTCAATCCCCTAAGAGGAATAAAATGCAGTTAGCTATTTATCATTTACAACCTTGTATGGAGGAGTTGATTAGAGTTTGTTAAGTACTTACAAAATCAGGCATCTAACAAGAGTGGCATCGAGCTCGTTGAAGTTGAAGAAGAGATGTAAGTCCTCGAAACTCACATTGATGGAACCAACATCGTGTCGGAAATGATCTCTGTTGTAGTGGACTAGAAAACCATGATGACCTGCTGACATTAGATCCATGCAATATAAATGTAACTCATGACAACTGGAGCTGCACTCATCAAAGTATTCGCCAACAAGAAATGGCTGGCCATGGACGTAATTGCGTGCTTCAAGTATGGATGCTTTAATTTTAGCAAGCAACAATTCTAGTTCTTCACCATTCATGCCGTCAGAAATAATATTACTCCCCGATTGAACAACCTGCTGTTAATTTGGTTCTGGGCAATGAGTGCTTTAAGTAAGAGGCAATCATTCTCTTTCCTCATTGCTCTCCCTCCGTTCTTCCTCTCGGGTGCAGACTTTTTGGCAGCTTCCTTCTTGGTACTTGAAGCATTTTCGGCAGAACGTCTGGTTGGCTGCAAGGTAGACTGCCGAGCAGACGGTGAAGCTTTGACGGACTGCTTAGCAGACAGTTTATCTATGCGGGACCGCTCAACTAGCGGTGCTGCTGTGACGGACTATTGGGCTGTAGGAGCAGGGGCATCAGACTGCTGACCATGCGTTGAGGCTATGTCGGGTTTCTGCGCAGGTGGTGCCAACTTTTCGGTGTGCTGAGAAGGATGTGCCAATGCATTCGTTTGCTGAGCAGGAAGTGCTGACGCATTGGTATGCTGATTAGGCGGCTGCGGACCGATAGACTGATGAGCAGTCGGTTCTGGACCTACAGACTGCTTAGCAGGCAGTTCCGAAGCATCAGACTGTTTAGCAGTCCATTCCACCACACTACAAAAAAAAGACACATCGGTGACATTTTGGGCCGAACGAATTTTTTGTCATACTTATGACACTTCTATGACGATAATTATGCAAATCCCGGTACCATCATAGATGTGGTGGGGTCCTACTTCTATGACAAAAAGTCATGATAGAAAATGGGCTTTTTGTCGTGGGCGGGCCGGAGACGCAGCCGCATGACATTCTTTGGGCCGTCCATGAAAAAGAACCATGGTAGAAGCAAGGGCGAAGAAAATATCAGGGAGTTCCTGGTTATGGTGGGTGGTCGGGGGCCAAGCGATGCGCGTTTCTCTCGTACGGACGCGCGTGTGTGTGAGGCATTAGGCTCTAACTGAACCCGAGTGAGGCGTTGGGCTCTAACTGAACCCGAGCGAGGCGTTGGGCTCTAACTAAACCCGAGCGATTGCACTGCAGGCTACGTGTTACTGAACCCGACCGATCGATCGATCCCTTGCTGTTAGCTAAACCTAAGTGATTCCTTTGCTACTGCTGCTACCTGAAGCCGATCGATGCTGCCTCTGGATGAATAGTGAGCATTGCTGGGGGGGTTTGGATGAACAGTTCCCGGTGGGGGTGGAAGAACAGGACCCCGTGGTGTTGCCTCTAGATGAACAGGACCCCGATCGATCAAGCCGGTTGGGGCTGGATGAACAGGACCCCGTGGAGGGCTGGATGAACAGGACCACCCCCATGGAGGGTAGAATGAATAGTAGACGATGGAGGGCTGGATGAACAGTAGCCCGTGGAGGGGTGGTTGAATAGTAGCCCGTGGAGAGGGCTAGTTGAACAGTAGCTGGTGGAGTAGCGCGCGATGGAGGCTGGATGAACAGGAGCCCGTGGATGAAGAGTCGCAGGTGGAGGCTGGAGGAGGTGGACGGTGGATGAACAGTAGACCGTGGAGGCTGGAGGGGGTTGATGGTGGAGATGAACAGTATCCCATGGAGTCCCATTTTGCGGTACGCCACACCCCTCCCGATGAACAGGACCCCCGTTTCGACCGTAGCGCTCCAACACAAGTCCGTTTCCTCCGTTTTGCGGTACGCCACACCCCTCCCGATCAACAGGATCCCGTTTTGACCATACGAGGTCCGTTTCCTCTGTTTTGCGGTACGCCAGACCCCTCGCGATGAACATGATCCCATTTCGACCGTGGCCAGTCGAGCACAAGGCCGTTTCCTCCATTTTGCGGTACACCAGACCTCGTTTCCATCGGCTATTCCATCCAAGCCGGTTGGCTCCCGATGAACAGCACGCGTTCCGTTGCCTCGCGATGAACACGACGCACTCCGTTGCCTCCCCATGAACATGACGCCGACACAGTTTCTCCGTTCCGACCCAGCCATGTACACGAGCCGTGGCCATACGTATGCACGAGTAGGCGTTCGAGACCCCGCCCGTATGTACGTATGTGGCTGTATTTTCTTTCTTGCACCCTGGCCATTGTACATACATGTACATGCTACGTGCGCCTCTCTACTACGACACGTGCGCGGCAATACTACGACATGTGCATGCCTCTACATCGACCAGTATGTACGTACACGTTCGCGACCAGAATGACAACGCTACGTACGCTTCGACTAGGTGGGTCCCGACTGTCAGGCACTTCCTTGCGTGCGAAGATGTAGTTGGTGGGTCCCAGCGTGTCAAGGGGCAAATTTTTTTTGCCAGTAATATAGACGCACTTTCTTGCGTGCGAAGATGTAGCTGGTGGGTCCCAGCAGTCAGGGGGAAACATTTTTTCGCGAAATACGGTGGCCCGTCCGGTGGGTCCCTGCTGTCAGGTGGAGGAATCATTATTTTCCGAGTAATAAGGAGGCACTTCCTTGCTGCGGCCGTGGACCCAGCTGTCAGCCTCTCCATGTACAGTACTCTTCCAATGGAAGTTGGTCGTTGAACACATTGACCACGCCGCGCCGAGAGCACCAAGGCGGTGGACGACGGTGAGGCCTAGGAAGGGGACAACGCGGAGCCAGGGAAGACGCGACAGTGCATGCCTATGCGGAGAGGAGTAGGAGGGTTCACTGGTTCGGCTGTGGTGTGAGGCTGCCGTCGCCGCAGGGCCTGGCCAGCGGTGGGAGTAGCAGGGGCGGTGAGGTTTCCGCGTCAGCACAGCTGTCCACGGGAGGCAGGAGTAGGCGACACGACCAGAGCTTCTTTAGGCGGCTGGAGCAAGAGGACCAGAGGTTGAAGAAGCACTACCGCCATTGGATGGACATCGTACGGTCACTGGAGCTAGAATCGTTCATATTGACTAAGTTGACAAAGCCCCCCATCCCGTCAACTTAGTAGGCCCACAAGTTAGCCTCCCACTATGCTGGGTCCTAGCTAGCAGGGGGAGTATTCATTTTTTTGTGCGTAATAAGGAGGCACTTCCTTCTATGCAAAGATATAGCTGGTGGGTCCGACCTGTCCGTGGGGGAACATTTTTTCATGAAATACAGAGGCCCTTCCGATGGGTCCCAGATGTCAGGTGGAGGAATCATTTTTTTGCGCGTAATAAGGAGGCATTTCCTTGTGTACGGCCCTGGACCCAGCTGTCAGCCCCTCCACATACAGTCCACGTCCAATGGATGTCGTTCGTTGACCACATAGACCACGCCACGTCGAGAGAACCAGGGCGATGGACGACGGTGAAGCCTAGGAAGGGGACGACGCAGAGCCGGGAAAGACGCGGTAGTGGATGCCGTCGCCGCAGAATAATAGGGGGTGTGGGTGAGTAGAGGGATGGCCTGGCCAGCTATGGGAGTAGTAGGGGCAATGAGGCCTCTGCGGCAGCACAGCCGGCCACAGGAGGCAGGAGCAGGCGACACGACCTTTGCTGCTTTGGGAGGCTGGAGCAAGAGGACCAGATGTTGAAGAAGCACGACAGTCGTTGGATGGACATCATACGGTCACTTCAGCTAGAATCGTTTATAATGACGAAGTTGTCAAAGCCCTTGGTACACGTCAACTTAGTAGGCCCACAGGTCAGCCTCCAAAACGGTGTGCCCCAGATGTCAGGGGGAGGAATCATTTTTCGGGTGGCTGAAGCTAGAATATCTGAGATTGAAGAAGAAGCACGACATCCATTGGATGGACATCCAACGGCCACTGTTGCTAGAACCATGTGTTGACTATAAGTTGACAAAGCCTTGCATACGCGTCAACTTACATTTTTGAGGGGACGCATCAACTTAGTAGGCCCACATGTGTGTAGCAGAGAACTTATAGCCCATTTGCGACTTGTAAGAATGTACAACCCATTTTTGAATTCTAATGGAATTTACTATAGCCCATTTACAGTTTTGTTAAAAGTACAGCCCATTTTCTAGTAAGGACAACGATTAATAATTTCAACCAACCGTTCAAAACAAAATTCAAAAAAAATTCCCACATTTTGATGGGATTCGAATTTTTTTATCCTGAAATTTCTAGTTAGATTAAATACAATTTCAATATAAATTTGTATTACATAAAAATCCAATGAAACATTGCGCGTGCAACAATTAATGAAATTAAAATTTTCAAAATCCAAAAATAATATTTTATAAACTAATTACTTGTTTGGTGCATTTTTTATAGTTACTACCCATTTTCAGCTAATACCTTGTTTGGTGCATATTTTATAAACTAATTACTTGTTTGGTCCCATTAAAATTTCAAAATCCAAAAATAATATTTTATAAACTAACTACTTGTTTGGTGCATATTTTATAAACTAATTACTTGTTTGGTCCCATTTAATATTTATTAAAGCCCATTTTCCTGTTAAGCCTAATGCATCCCACCTCGAAAAGATTTGCAGCCCGGCGGGGCGGAGAATAAAAAGTTGACCTTGCCTGGGTATTCCTCAAAAAAAGTATAGATGGGCTAGCCATTTTCAGCTTCAAAAAATTTAGTATCTAGGCTAGATATCTGGCCTGGGCTAGACGGGCCACAACCCGCCCAGTCAATACCTTGCTCTCCTCTGAACAACAACGAAAACATCTCTCAAAAAAACTCTGCAGTGCTCACACCTCAAAAACACAAAAACTGCTCGAGCTGCTTGGTCCCAGCTGTCGGCCGCTCCTTGTGCAATTCTCTCATTTATTGACTACATAGGTTGACAATGGTGTGGGACCGTGATGTTAGGACACTTGCTACGTACGGCTATGGCCCTAGTGGGTCCCTACTGTCATCCAGTCAAAATAAATTCATCTCCTGAATCCTCATCTTCATTGACCATGTTGACAATGCTCGGCGCCACGGCGAGCGCAACAACTCGAAGGATGACGGAGAGGGCCTCGCGGTCCCTACAGATGGTCTGGTACAGCGTCCGCTGCTCATTCAGGAAGCCAGGATCCTCGGACACCTATGAGCACCTTCGAGAGACTGAGATGGCATGAAACGGTAAGGTCGCGCTTGGGAGCTCTGGTTTATTTCACACCTATATTAAGATACAAGTGTAATTTACTCATCATCGGAAACAATGCGTAAAATATAGGCGTAATGAAACCGAGGGTCGAGGTCTGTAAGTAAAACTAGCGGGTTACGAGTGTAATTTGAGAGACGAGTCTATATTTTACTAGTCGAAATCGACCAACCAAGAGCTTCGCCCGAGACCATCTGCTTTTATATACAAGCGTCAGTTTTACAAGCGGTTTTGGTTGGAAAACGACGATCCAATCACGACCTAAGATGATGAGTTGGTTGGAAAATCATATGGTTTCACTTCTAACCTACCCGAGTTGTCGTATAGGCTATGAATGAAACATAAGACAATGAACTTCTTAAGCACAGAAACAACAGAAGAGGATGATCTTCTTAACATGCAATTCACGAGCATTAGATCAACATGCAAAACAATATGAAGCATTATTCTCAAGAGGCATGGTGAACAGCTCGTGATGTCGCATGCCACAGCATTCCAAGCTCAACATTGCAATCAAACTCACAAGGCCTGGCACTACATAGAAAACATTCAGAACAAACTCTTAAAACACCTTACATAAGTCAACATTCATGTGACTATGCATCCCAGCAGAGTAAATATTTACTTTTGAACTGAAGACAGGAATAGGAAAAAACGATCGACGTTGCTCACATCAAAGGCGTCTCACTCAAAAATATCAAATGCATGTCTTCTGGCTAACATCAATGAGCAAAAATTGACATGGTTTTCCAATTCCAATATATTAAACTAATGTCTTCTTGCTAACATCAATTATTAAACTTTGACAAGCTTTTTCCCATTCAAAATATGTAATGCCTATGATTGTAGAACGGGCAGGGTTTGTCATCAGTTTGTCATCTGATAGTCCAGTGGCTCCAGGTGACGACGAATGATTAGAGAACCATTCAATGTACTGTGCATGATGAAGTATTATGGAGGACACGAACCATCTTAACATTTTTGCAGTTCCACTAAAATCAAGATGAGCATCCCTGTGGATTTCGTATTTATATGCTGCCAGAAAACAAAGACACATCATCACACACATGAATATTAGCCCCAGTGTCAACCCACCAATCGGTGGACTAACAAACTGAAAGTACGGTAAACAGATTACCATACCCAGATGCCCCATCATTGTTTCTTAGAGTGACATTGACAGACTTGGAGTCCCGTCCTGGCTTCTTGGTACTTTTTTGGGCACTTGTTTGCCCAGCGTTCCTCCGAACCACAAGTAAAGCAGCCATCTCTCCTTTTGTCTTTCTTCTTACCCTTCTTAATGGCCGACGCTAGCAGCTCCATTCAAACATATAGTCTGGTGGCTCCAGGTCATGAAGAATGATTAGAGAACCATTCGATGCATTGTTCATGACAAAGTATTATGGAGGACACAAACCATCTGAACATTTTGTGCAGTTCCACAAAAATCAAGCTGAGCATCCTTGTGGATTTCATATTTATATGCTGCAAGAAAACAAAGACACACACATGAATATTGGCCACAGTGTCAACCCACCAATCGGTGGACTAATAAACTGAAAGTACGGTAAACATATTACCATACCCAGATGTCCCATCATTGTTGCTTAGAATGACATTGACAGATTTGGAGTCATGTCCTGGCTTCTTGTACTTGTTTGGGCACTTTTTGCCCAGTGCACTCCACATGTTGTAGAGTTTCCGATGCTCTCTACAGACTAGTCATGTCACCAACGTCTACTAATACTCTACAAAGCTTCTCGGTCATTCCTTGTGTAATGTAGCGCAAAAAGTGACTACTTCTATCTGCAAAGTGGTAAGACCAACTGGACCCACTAATGCGGCAGTTTGCCTTAGACACATTGGCTCCTTTTGTGCAGTTCAACTAAAATCAAAGTCAGAATAAAACCAGGCTATAATTTTGATATCCCTGTAAGCAACAATAGGTATAAGGGAACCAATTACTGAGAAATAACGGTTGATGACTTGTACTCCCAGAAGAAAAACATCTATTGATCTACGTTATCTTAATGGGAAACGAAGCAGGAGAGTAGCAATTCTCAATCAGTGTGATTCATTCATATTAACTGAGACATTATCTTAACAATGCCTTGTTTCAACATGTATAAAGGACAACAAAGCAGAAAAGTACCATTCCTAAAACAATGCGACTGATTCATTTTAACAGAGACATTATCTGAACAATACCTTGGTTAAACATGTAGAAAGAACTACAAAGCGGGATAGTACCATTTGTAAAACACTGTAACTGATATATAATAATAGAGACATTATCTGAACAATACGTTTCTTAAACACGTACTCCGGCCAATCCCTAACAGAAATGGTACTCCCGCCGATCCCTAATAAGTGTTGTAGTTTTGAACTAAGATTCAGTAGTTAATTCTGAGGAAAGTCTGTACAGACCTTTCAAGACCAAGATTTGAAACAACTCGTGAGGAAGACCTAAAAGAGATCTCAACACATATATGGAAATCCGGTCTCCTTTTGTGCAGTTCCACCAAAATTAAGCGAAGCAAAATGTCGCAATAGCAACAAGTCGAATAGATATCCCTATTTTAACAGAGGCAAAAAAAGAATCAATTACTGGCCAATAAAAATGGTAATCCCGCCAATCCCTAACAAGTGTTGCAATTTTGAACTAAGATTCAGTAGTTAATTCTGAGAGTTTTGAACTAAGCAAAATAGGGCACGCTGCTCGCGCGCGTTGGCCCTTTCCAAGCCGGCGTGGTCAACCGAAGCTTTGGCTTCTAAGAGGGAAACCCACTTGACGAGCTTGTAGTAAAATACGGCGTCGCGAACGTGTGCGTGCCATACAGCCTCCAGGGCTATTTGTCGGGCGCCGGCCTCCATGTAGTCAGCCCAGTTGTGTGCGCTTTGCTCGCGACTCAGAGTGTCCATGCGCTGCTGCTCCATGTCCCGCTAGCGGTGCAAATCGGTGATACGCTGCTCCTCCGCAAGGCGGTCGCGCCCCAACTACTCCTCATACTCCGCATTGCCATCTACAGACTGATAGAATGCCTCCTCCCTCCGTCCGCCTTCCGATGAAAAACCGAACACTAGTTCCGGCAGTGACTGCCTCCGGCGTCGCCTCTCATGGACAGGCGGGGGCATGGCAAACATGGCGAGAGCGAGGATAAGTGGCTAGCGACGTCGGGCCGGTGGGGGTTTATGAGGATAGGGCGAGTTGGGTGATGGTGCCACCGGAGAAGCCCAGGAAATAGTAATTATAGGCAGAAGGTAGGCGAACCAACGTGTTGCGGGAAACACGATGATCATCGCGGTCATTGGAATTCAATGCATAAGCAGGCATGGCTTAGCGTGCCAGCTTGCCGTGGAAACTAGAAAAACTGAAATTATGACTATGCCATCCTGTCCCGTCTGTGGTGCGTCCCATCCGTCCTGGGTCGCACGCCGACATGACGGTCAAACGAGTGCACTCGAAACATGTAGATGAGGTACTCCCTCCTTGTCGAAAATGATTCCACCACTCATCTTCTACCTTGGTTGGTGACATTTTTGAATTAAGCCCTGCAAACCGAAAAGGAGGTAGTACGTGTGTGATCCGCTATTTATTTGTGTAGGCTCGAGTAGGTCGTTTTTTCAATTGAGCCCTACAAACCGGAAAGGAGACAGTTCGTGCGTGATCCGCTATTTATCCGTATAGAATCGAGTTGGTCGGATAGTGTACGTGTAGGATCGCGTAGGTCAGATGGTGTACGTGTACGTCGGATGGGAGATAAGGCATTTGCGAACGTTTTTGCTGTAGTTTCTTCAGATACACATGGCATTTTCTTCAAAGCAGCTTGTCAGTTTCTTCAAAGGTAGGGATTTTTATTCAAAAAACTTCCACTTCAGATCTTACGTCGCAATTGAAACTGCCTGGAGCGCATTAGTAGGCTAGCTAGTGATCGATCAGTAACTTGTAAACACTGAGCGAACAGAAATAAGGAACTATTAGTAACTTGTAAATACTGAGAACATAGAAATAAAGATCATGCTTGTAACGCCCTCGATGCGGCTATAGCTCCCACGTGTCGAGGCACGACTTAGAGGCATAACCGCATTGAAAGCAATGTCACAAGTTAGGCAATCATCACAACATCCCATGTAATATAGATAATAAAGGGGGAGATACATAGTTGGCTTACACTCGCCACGTCAATCAAAGTACATAAATAGCATTAGAACATTCAAACACTCATGGCCCGACTACGACGCCAAAATAAAAGATAACCCAACTTGCGACACGGTCCCGATTAGCCCAACTAGGCACCACTACTGATCATCAGGGAATGACACGTAGTATCGGCGTGAGTCCTCGTCGAACTCCCACTTGAGCTCAAGCGCGTCATCTGGAACGGAATCATCAGGCCCTGCATCTGGTTTAATAGTAATCTGTGAGCCACAGGGACTCAGCAATCTCGCACCCTCGCGATCAAGACTATTTAAGCTTAATAGGAAAGGCAAGGCAATTAGGTGGAGCTGCAGCAAGCGACTAGCATATATGGTGGCTATCATGTTCGCAAGAGAGAAGCGAGAAGAGGAGGCAAGGCGCGAGCGAGTAAGCTAGAGAACAACCTGCGCAAGCATAACTCCAACACCGTGTTCAGTTCCCGGACTCCGCCGAGAAGAGACCATCACGGTAACTCACACAGTTGATTCATTTTAATTAAGTTAAGGTTCAAGTTATCTACAACCAGACATTAACAAATTCCCATCTGCCCATAACCGCGGGCACGGCTTTCGAAAGTTCAAATCCCTGCAGGGGAGTCCCAACTTAGCCCATGACAAGCTCTCATGGTCAACAAAGGAATAGACCTTCTCCTGAGACGTTCCGATCAGACTCGGTATCCTGGTTCTTCAAGACACCTTGACAAGTTAAAACAAATCCAGCAACACCGCCCGAATGTGCCGACAAATCCCGATAGGAGCTTCACATATCTACATACAATGAAAACCAACCCTCGAGTTGCCCCGAGGTGGCGCTGCAAGTGGCTCTATTTGGACCAACACTCAGAGGAGCACTGGCCCGGGGGGGTTTAAAATAAGATGACCCTCGGGCTCCGGAAACCCAAGGGGAAAAGAGGCTACGTGGCAAATGGTAAAACCAAGGTTGGGCATTCCTGGAAAAGCTTTAATCAAGGCGAACTATCAAGGGGTTCCCATTATAACCCAACCGCGTAAGGAACGCAAAATCCGGGAACATAACACCGATATGACGGAAACTAGGGCGGCAAGAGTGGAACAAAACACTAGGCGAGAGGCCGAGCCTTCCACCCTTTACCAAGTATATAGATGCATTAAGATAACAAGGCAATATAATGATATCCCAACAGGTAAATAATGTTCCAACAAGGAACGATCTCCAATCTTCACCTGCAACTAGCAACGCTATAAAAGGGGCTGAGCAAAGCGGTAACATAGCCAATCAACGGTTTGCTAGGACATGGTGGGTTAGAGGTTTAACATGGCAATTTGGGAGGCATGATAAGCAAGTGGTAGGCATCGTAGCATAGGCATAGCAAAAGAGCGAGCATCTAGCATAGCAAAGATAGTAGTGATTTTGAGGGTATGATCATCTTGCCTGCAAAGTTGTCAGAGTTGACTGGATCCCCGAAAGCAAACTCAACGGGCTCCTCGTTAGCGAACTCGTCTCCCGGCTCTACCCAAACAAGACAAACAAGCAACAAGGACACAATCAACCACGTGCAAAGCTCAAACAATAAGATGCAAACATGGTATGCTATGCGGGATGCAATATGTGATGCATATGCAAGATTTGAGAAGGAATGAATGAACCTGGCCTCAACATGGACATCCAAGTGTTCCACTGGAAAGGTGAGATGAAATCTCTTGAAAACGATATAAAGATCACCGGAATCGGAGTTACGGTTTGGATATGGCAAGCAATTCAAATATGGCCACGTTCTGCGATTTACAGCAAGTAGCCAACTAAATGCAACAAGATGAACATGCTACAGCACCCAAACATGACAACAAAATACATGGCAGGGATCCATTCGTGATGCTTAACAAAAGACTAGCACTGAGCTACGGCCAATTCATCCATTAACAGGTTCAAACAAGCATGGCAAAAATGCATTTAGTAAACAGATTTCAGACTTAGTGAAATTAACACTTGTCTGGAATTTCAGATCAGATAGAACTCTTTGGAGCATGAAAACAGTATGCTACAGGACCTGAACATGGCAAAGTAAAGCATGGCATGGAGCTACTCAAATGTCTTAAAAAAAGTCCCTTAGTGACCTTGAGCCAAAAGGGATCAGAAAATACATTTGCAAGCATGTGAACATGACAAAAACATAATCAGTTCTCAGACTTAGTGAAAACTGGAGCATGCTGAAACAGATATCAAGTAGGCATGTTTGCGAGCTCGATGCACTCACTAAAGAGCATGTCATGACAATCTAAGCATACACCCATCAAGAATACACAAAATTCAAGCTAGACATGGCAAGAACAATAACATAGCATGCACGGATCAACTACAACATCCTCGGCAAAATCGCTAACAAGTAGACAATCTGCCCAGATTCACGAAATGACAAAAGTAGATCTCGATTGACTCAAGCTAGGGTGCTCCATAATTGCAAACAAAGGCATGGATGGATAGAGCACTACAAGATTAACAAAACATCCTTACTGATCGTCCTCAAAAGAGGCACGTATCACTAGGAAGCAACATGAACGTATGGCAATATGAGATAAACAGGTCAAGGACTTGGTGGAAAAGCTAAGTCCCTAAAATCAGCATTAACGAATGCCCCACTTTGCAAGCTTGTGCTAGTCACCACACACATCACAAAAATACACGGGTTGCACCTCTGGATAGATGGAAAAACATATAACAAAACTCATGAAGAGCTCAGGGGCATATCGTGCACACAATAATCATGGCAAAAATGACAAATATCTAATTGGAGCGGCAGATCTGACAATTATCTCAAATAGCATTCTTCCAACAGCATTTCAGGCATCAAGATGAACTCAAATGAAAATGATGCAATGAGATGAAATGATGTGCACTCTGAGACGATCATTTTGATATGCGATATGCCCAAAACGAAGCTACGGATGAGGAGTTACGACATGATGAACAAGAGGAAATAATTAGGGTTTCGGGTAAAAAGTCAACCGATCCAATTTCCAGATCTGGATCCGGTGGCACGCTTTACGAGGTTCGCCGGGTTTACTGTAGCTCGTCGGCGTTCGTTGTGGGACTTGGTGAGGAGGACGCCGGAGGTCACTAGAGGCGCTAGCCGGCCGGATCTTGCCGGATCCGGGGCCGGCCGAGGTGGACGGCGTGTCGGGCGGCGAAGCCGAGGCTTCCCGCGGGCGGCGCCGGCAAGGAAAGCGGCGGGGCGGCGATGGCGGCCACGGCGGTGTGGCGAAGGGAAGGCAGCGGCGCGGCTTGCCGGCTCGGGAGGGGAAGGAGCCGGCGCGGGGAGGCGGCGGCCGGGGCCGGGCGGGCTGTGGCGGCTGAGGCGGTGGCCGGGCCACGTGGCGGCCTGTGGTTCGCCACGGGCGGCGGCGGACGTGTCCGGCCGCGCGGAGAGGGTGGATCTAGGGTTTCGGGCGAGGGGATCCGCGAATTTTGAGGAGGGGTTCTATATATAGGCATAGGAGGAGCTAGGAGAGTCCAAATGAGGTGCGGTTTTCGTCCACGCGATCGTGATCGAACGCTCTAGATGATGGAGAGGGTTTTGGTGGTTTTGGGCCAAAATGGAGGGCTGTTGGGCTGCAACACACATGAGGCCTTTTCGGTCCCTCGGTTAACCGTTGGAGCATCAAACGAAGTCCAAATGATACGAAACTTGACAGGCGGTCTACCGGTAGTAAACCAAGGCCGCTTGGCAAGTCCTGGTCCAATCCGGAAATGTTTAATCCCCAAACACGAAAGAAAGGTAGAAATGACCACCAGAGGAGAACGAAGCGCCGGAATGCAAAACGGACAACGGGGAAAATGCTCGAATGCATGAGATGAGCACGTATGCAAATGCAATGCACATGATGACATGATATGAGATGCATGACAACGATAACAACACACGGAGACAAAAACCCGAACCCGAGAAAATAAAAT
Source organism: Triticum dicoccoides (assembly GCF_002162155.2). Taxonomy (NCBI): domain Eukaryota; kingdom Viridiplantae; phylum Streptophyta; class Magnoliopsida; order Poales; family Poaceae; genus Triticum; species Triticum dicoccoides. The sequence goes on from NC_041388.1 coordinate 168,938,395, forward strand.
AACTTAAGGCCGGAAACGGCAAGAGTTGGAGTACATATTGGGTAAATTACATCCGGGGTGTTACAACACTCGACCACTACGAAAGGATCTCGTCCCGAGATCTAGGACTGAAAGAATGCCGGGTACTCAGAACGGAGGTGATCCTTGCGTTCCCAGGTAGCTTCACGGTCGGAATGGTGTGACCACTTGACTTTGAGGAATTTGATTGACTTGTTGCGAGTCTTGCGTTCAGTCTCTTCAAGAATAGCAACGGGGTGCTCACGATATGAGAGATCTTCTTGGAGCTCAATGTCCTCGAAGTTGACGGTGCGGTCAGGAGTCTTGAAGCACTTTCAGAGCTGAGAGACATGGAACACGTCATGAACATTTGCAAAGTTTGAAGGAAGCTTGAGTTGATAGGCGAGATCGCCTCTCTTGCTGAGGATCTTCAAAGGTCCCACGTATCTTGGGGCAAGCTTCCCTTTGATACTGAAGTGACGAGTACCTTTCATAGGAGAGACGCGGAGGTAAACATGATCTCCGATCTCGAAAGCCAAATCACGGTGCTTACTATCATAGTAGCTCTTCTGGCGTGATTGGGCTGCTTTGAGGTTATCTCGAATGACTTTGCACATTTCCTCTGCCTCTGTGATTAAGTCATTTCCCAAAAGCTGACGTTCACCGGTTTAAGACCAGTTGAGAGGGGTACGGCACTTCCTGCCATACATAATTTCAAATGGGGCCTTGCCCGAACTTGCTTGAAAACTGTTGTTGTAGGAGAATTCAGCATTTGGAAGACAATCCTCCCACTTCATGCCGAAGGAGATCACACAAGCCCTGAGCATATCTTCAAGAATCTGATTGACACGCTCGACTTGACCACTAGTTTGAGGATGGAAACCTGTGCTGAAGTGGATGTTGGTGCCCATGGCCTTCTGAAAAGAATCCCAAAACTTGGAGGTAAAGATGTTGCCACGGTCTGAAGAGATCACTTGTGGAATACTGTGTAGAGAGACGATACGAGAGGTATAGAGTTCCGCCAATTGAGCTGCACTGATTGACTCTTTGATAGGAAGAAAATGAGCCACTTTAGTGAGTTTGTCGATGACAACGAATATAGCATCATTGCCACGCTTGGACTTTGGAAACCCAGTCACGAAGTCCATCTCAATGTGGTCAAACTTCCATTCTGGAATGGCAAGAGGTTGGAGGAGACCCGCTGGCCTTTGGTGTTCTGCCTTCACTCTTCTGCAGACATCTCATTCGTTCACGAATTGAGCAATCTCGCGCTTCATTCGAGTCCACCAATAAGCCTTCTTGAGGTCCTAATACATCTTCATGCTCCCAGGGTGGATGGAGAGGAGAGAATTGTGAGCCTCATTCATGATAACCTTACGAAGATCACCTTTGGGCACAACAATACGATCCTCGAAGAAGATAGTATCCTTGTCATCAAGGCGGTAGCACTTGTACTTGGGTTGGCTCTTGGCAATCCCAATCTTCACCTTCTTCACCATAGCATCAACAAGCTGAGCTTGGCGAATCTGGTCTTCCAAGGTAGGAGAGACTTGAAGGTTGGCGAGAAAACCTTGAGGAACAACTTGCAGATTAAGTTTGCGGAAAGCTTCACAAAGCTCGGGTTGATAAGGCTTGAGAATCAGACTGTTGCAGTAAGCCTTCCTGCTCAATGGGTCAGCAATCACATTGGCCTTGCCTGGAGTATACTCGATACTCGGATTATACTCTTGAATCATTTCGACCCATCAAGTCTGCCTGAGGTTGAGATTAGGCTGAGTGAAGATGTACTTGAGACTCTTGTGATCAGTGAAAATGTCCACTTTTCTTCCCAATAAGAGATGTCTCCAAGTCAAATGAGCATGCACAACTGCCGCCAACTCGAGGTCATGAGTGGGGTAGTTCTTCTCATTGGGCTTCAACTAGCGAGAGGTATAAGCCACAACTTTATTCTCTTGCATAAACACTGCGCCAAGACCTTGGAGAGAAGCATCGCAAAAGACCTCGTAAGTTTTGGATTCATCAGGCGGAGTCAGAACTGGAGCAGTGACCAATTTCTCTTTCAAAGTGTTGAAAGCAATGTCACACTCCGGAGACCAAACGTACTTGACGTGCTTCTGGAAAAGATTTGACAGAGGCTTCGCGATCTTCGAAAAGTTTTCAATGAATCTTCGACAGTAGCTTGCGAGACCGAGGAAGCTACAGAGTTGCTTCACGTTCTGAGGTGGTTCCCAATTCACAATTGCAGACACCTTCTCAGGATTTACCGCAATGCCCTTGGCAGAGATGATATGACCAAGATAAAGAACCTCATCGAGCCAAAATTCACACTTGGAGAACTTGGCGTAGAACTGGTGTTCTCTGAGCTTATCGAGTACCAAACGCAAGTGCTTGGCATGATCTTCCTTGTTCTTCGAAAAGACTAGAATGTCGTCAAGATAGACCAAAACAAAGTCATTGGTGTAGGCGTTGAAGATGAAGTTCATCATGCGAGAGAACGTCGGAGGAGCGTTGATGAGGCCAAAAGACATGACAGTGTATTCATATGAACCATAGCTTGTCCTGAAAGCCGTCTTGGGAATATCTTGCTCACGGATTCGAATCTGATGATAACCCATATGGAGATCAAGCATGGAGAATACTTGGGCACCTTTGAGTTGTTCGAACAGCTCGTTGATGTTGGGAAGTGGGTATTTGTTCTTGATGGTCTTCTTGTTCAATGGACGATAGTCAACACAAAGTCGGTCCGTTCCATCCTTCTTCTTCACAAAAAGAACAACACAACCCCACGAAGAAGAACTAGGCCGGATGAGACCCATTCTCTCTTGAATATCGAGTTGCTTCTTCAGCTCCTTCAACTCTTCAGGTCCGAGCTTGTAAGGACGCTTGCACACTGGTTCCGTGCCAGGCTCAAGATCGATGACGAATTCAACTGGCCGGTGCGGAGGCATTCCTGGGAGCTCTTCTGGAAAGACGTCTTGATATTCGCAAACGACTGGAATTTGCAAGATAGCATCCAGTTCACCCTTCTCATTGAGAGAAAACAGACGTATGGTATTATCCCGAGCGGCAAAGACAATTACATCCTCAAACGAGTGAGTTAATTGAATCTGCCTGGCTGCACAATGAAGATGCGCCTTGTGCTTAGAAAGCCAATCCATTCCGAGAATAAGATCAATATCCGAGTTACCAAGAACCACCGAAGAAGAAAGAAACTTGTAATCGCCCAACGTGATAGAGACATCCGGGACGCAATTATTAGAAGTCATTTGCTTGCCGAGAGACACAATCTTCAACGGGACAGGAATCCTCTCGGTCACAAAATCATGCTTGGCAACAATTGGTGTTGAAATAAAAGAAAGCAATGCACCCATGTCAAAAAGAACTTTTGCAGGAACATCGTTAACAGGAAGGTTACACATGATGACATCTGGCAAGTCCTCTGCCTGAGCTGCATTCAGCAAATTGACCTTGGCGTGCTTGGGGTTATGCTTGACCACAGCTGTACTTGCCGATCTCACGGGAGGAGGAGGAAGACGCCTCTGGTTGAAGCATTTGTTGGCATAGTGACCCTTCTGTTGGCACTTGTTGCACGTGACCTCTGAAAGCGGACGGTGATACGGAGCACTTGATCTTGGAGCTTGAGACGAAGTCTTGTTCTGAAAGCCAGGGTTGGGTGGGTGGGAAGATCCACTGCCACCTTTGCTCTTCTGATACGGCTGATGGAACGGAGGAGGAGGAAGCCAATACTTCTGCTGCTTAGCCACTTGAGTAGAGGAAGGAGTAGTGTCTCTGACTCGCTTCTTGGAAGCATCACACCTCAGTTGAGCAGCCTTTTGCTTCAATGCCATGTTGTAGAACTCATCGTACCTCAAGGGCTCAAAGAGAACAAGAGCTAGCGGAATTTCTTCTCTGAGACCACCCCTGAACTGGTATATCATGCTCTTCTCATTAGGGACATCCTGCTTAGAAAAGCGGGTGAGCTTCTGAAACAACTTATTGTAGTCATAGACAGACAAAGAGCCTTGCTTCAGGTTGCGGAATTCCTCGCGCTTGCTTTCAACCATGCTCTGAGGGATATGATGAGCTTTGAAGTCTTGACGGAATTCATCCCAGGTAATCACACGTCCTCCTCTGGAATCCTTGTACTGCTGGAACCATTCTACATCGTGGTCTTTGAGTTGGAAGGAAGCGAACTTGACGAAGTCCTCGGGCCTGACGTTACTGCACTCGAAATGCTTGCACAGATCCACGAACCAATCGTCAGCATCAGTTGCCTCAACACAATTGCTAAAAGTCTTTGGCCCGTTAGCAAGGAACTGGTTGAATGTAGCAAAGTGATTCTGATTGTTGCCTTGGTTGCCTTGGTTCGCTTGATTGCGCTCTTGAAAAATTTGCTTGATCAACTGCGTGTTTGCATTGGTTGCGGCCATCACAACTTGCCATGCCTCCGGAGGAGGTGGAGGTGGTGGCCGATCCTGATTCTGATTCTGATTGGTGCTCTTAGCGGGAGCCATCCTGAAGAGGGTGACATCCATTAGCACATTGATAGACAAATATTGAAGCTGAATCCAACGGAATGAAAATTTGCAACATAAAGTCTTCACATCCGATCATAAGAACGAATGCATTCCTCTTGAAATGGTCACATATCCATAAATTGAGAAGCCACTTAGAATTTAGGTAGAGAAATAAATCAACAAGGTACGGATCAAGAACGAATACTCGGTAAGAAATCCCAATCTCAAACCAAATATCCATGGAAGAAGGACTAGAGCTACAAGAATTCCCACCTATGAAACTCCCGAACCTTTCCGGTTATGCAATCAGGTGTTGGGGATACAGGGGAAGCATAATATCTCACCCAAAACTAGCAAATCCTACATCCAGCTGTATCCATCCTTCAACACATAACCGAGAAAAACTTCGGAAACCATCTACCTCAACCTTCGAAAAGCATCCGTTATACAAGTTATGGCGATACTCCCGAACTCCCGCCCCAGTACTGGGTGGCGTCGAGGTTATCTTACCAACGAACTGCATAAAATAGATTTTCGATGTCGGTGTACTAAACTCAGGTATTCCAGAATTGCAACGATAAAATTGTGACGACAAAACATTGGAGCTCAATTCCCCGGGACACTGCCACAACCCCTAAAGACAGGAGGCACCAAGAACAATGTTCTCATCACAAAACCATCGGAACGATTCCAAGATACCCGCGTGATCCTAAATTTTTTTTAGTGAAATTTGAGAAGAGAAGAGTCAAAACTCTACGTTAGGATGCCTTACCAGAGCGATGAGGAGACTGGGGAGTAAAAAGAATTCCTAAACTCTCCGATATAATTCCTAAATGACTCAAAACATTTTTCTAGACTCAACAACGGCTGCTAAAAAACGATCAAGCAATGGGGGCTCCTAAGGTCGGGGAAGGCTCTGATTACCAACTTGTAACGCCCTCGATGCGGCTATAGCTCCCACGTGTCGAGGCACGACTTAGAGGCATAACTGCATTGAAAGCAATGTCGCAAGTTAGGCAATCATCACAACATCCCGTGTAATATAGATAATAAAGGGGGAGATACATAGTTGGCTTACACTCGCCACGTCAATCAAAGTACATAAATAGCATTACAACATTCAAACACTCATGGCCCGACTACGGTGCCAAAATAAAAGATAACTCAACATGCGACACGGTCCCGATCACCCCAACTCAGCACCACTACTGATCATCAGGGAAAGACACGTAGTATCGGCGTGAGTCCTCGTCGAACTCCCACTTGAGCTCAAGCGCGTCATCTGGAACGGAATCATCAGGCCCTGCATCTGGTTTAATAGTAATCTGTGAGCCACAGGGACTCAGCAATCTCGCACCCTCGCGATCAAGACTATTTAAGCTTAATAGGAAAGGCAAGGCAATTAGGTGGAGCTGCAGCAAGCGACTAGCATATATGGTGGCTATCTTGTTCGCAAGAGAGAAGCGAGAAGAGGAGGAAAGGCGCGAGCGAGTAATCTAGAGAACAACCTGCACAAGCATAACTCCAACACCGTGTTCACTTCCCGGACTCCACCGAGAAGAGACCATCACGGTAACTCACACAGTTGATTCATTTTAATTAAGTTAAGGTTCAAGTTATCTACAACCGGACATTAACAAATTGCCACCTGCCCATAACCACGGGCACGGCTTTCAAAAGTTCAAATCCCTGCAGGGGAGTCCCAACTTAGCCCATGACAAGCTCTCACGGTCAACGAAGGAATAGACCTTCTCCCGAGACGTTCCGATCAGACTCGGTATCCCGGTTCTTCAAGACACCTCGACAAGTTAAAACACATCCAGCAACACCGCCCGAATGTGCCGACAAATCCCGATAGGAGCTGCACATATCTCGTTCTCAGGGCACACTCAGATGAACACTACGTACAACTAAAACCAACCCTTGAGTTGCCCCGAGGTGGCGCTGCAAGTGGCTCTGTTTGGACCAACACTCAGAGGAGCACTGGCCTGGGGGGGTTTAAAATAAGATGACCCTCGGGCTCCGGAAACCCAAGGGAAAAAGAGGCTACGTGGCAAATGGTAAAACCAAGGTTGGGCATTGCTGGAAAAGCTTTAATCAAGGCGAACTATCAAGGGGTTCCCATTATAACCCAACCGCGTAAGGAACGCAAAATCCGGGAACATAACACCGATATGACGGAAACTAGGGCGGCAAGAGTGGAACAAAACACTAGGCGAGAGGCCGAGCCTTCCACCCTTTACCAAGTATATAGATGCATTAAGATAACAAGGCAATATAATGATATCCCAACAGGTAAATAATGTTCCAACAAGGAACGGTCTCCAATCTTCACCTGCAACTAGCAACGCTATAAGAGGTGCTGAGCAAAGCGGGAACATAGCCAATCAACGGTTTGCTAGGACATGGTGGGTTAGAGGTTTAACATGGAAATTTGGGAGGAATGATAAGCAATTGGTAGGCATCGTAGCATAGGCATAGCAAAAGAGCGAGCATCTAGCATAACAAAGATAGTAGTGATTTCGAGGGTATGATCATCTTGCCTGCAAAGTTGTCAGAGTTGACTGGATCCTCGAAAGCAAACTCAACGGGCTCCTCGTTAGCGAACTCGTCTCCCGGCTCTACCCAAACAAGACAAACAAGCAATAAGGACACATTCAACCACGTGCAAAGCTCAAACAATAAGATGCAAACATGGTATGCTATGCGGGATGCAATATGTGATGCATATGCAAGATTTGACAAGGAGTGAATGAACCTGGCCGCAACATGGAAATCCAAGTGTTCCACTGGAAAGGCGAGATGAAATCTCTTGAAAACGATATAAAGATCACCGGAATCAGAGTTACGGTTTGGAAATGGCAAGCAATTCAAATATGGCCACGTTCTGCGATTTACAGCAAGTAGCCAACTAAATGCAACAAGATGAACATGCTACAGCACCCAAACATGACAACAAAATACATGGCAGGGATCCATTCGTGATGATTAACAAAAGACTAGCACTGAGCTACAGCCAATTCATCCATTAACAGGTTCAAACAAGCATGTCAAAAATGCATTTGGTAAACAGATTTCAGACATAGTGAAATTAACACTTGTCTGGAATTTTAGATCAGATAGCACTCTTTGGAGCATGAAAACAGTATGCTACAAGACCTGAACATGGCAAAGTAAAGCATGGCATGGAGCTACTCAAAGAGCTTAACAAAAGTCCCTTAGTGACCTTGAGCCAAAAGGGATCAGAAAATACATTTGCAAGCATGTGAACATGGCAAAAACATAATCAGTTCTCAGACTTAGTGAAAACTGGAGCATGCTGAAACAGATATCAAGTAGGCATGTTTGCGAGCTCGATGCACTCACTACAGAGCATGTCATGAAAATCTAAGCATACACCCGTCAATAATACAAAAAACTCAAGCTAGACATGGCAAGAACAATAACATAGTATGCACGGATCAACTACAACATGCTCGGCAAAATCGCTAACAAGTAGATAATCTGCCCAGATTCACGAAATGACAAAAGTAGAGCTCGATTGACTCAAGCTAGGTTGCTCCATAATTGTAAACAAAGGCACGGATGGATAGAGCACTACAAGATTAACAAAACATCCTTACTGATCATCCTCAAAAGAGGCACGTATCACTAGGAAGCAACATGAACGTATGGCAATATGAGATAAACAGGTCAAGGACTTAGTGGAAAAGCTAAGTCCCTGAAATCAGCATTAACGAATGCCCCACTTTGCAAGCTTGTGCTAGTCACCACACACATCACAAAAATACACGGGTTGCACCTCTGGATAGATGGCAAAACATATAACAAAACTCATGAAGAGCTCAGGGGCATATCGTGCACACAATAATCATGGCAAAAATGACAAATATCTAATTGGAGCAGCATATCTGACAATTATCTCAAATAGCATTATTCCAACAGCATTTCAGGCATCAAGATGAACTCAAATGAAAATGATGCAGTGAGATGTAATGATGTGCTCTCCGAGAAGAACATTTTGATATGCTATGTGCCCAAAACGGAGCAACGGATGAGGAGTTACGACATGATGAACAAGAGCAAATAATTAGGGTTTCAGGCAAAAAAGTCAACCGATCCAATTTCCAGATCTGGACCCGGTGGCACGCTTTACGAGGTTCGCCGGGTTTACAGTAGCTCGCCGGCGTTCGTCATGGGACTTGGCGAGGAGGACGCCAGAGGTCACCGGAGGCGCTAGCCGGCCGGATCTCGCCGGATCCGGGGCCGGTCGAGGTGGACGGCGCGTCGGGCGGCGAAGCCGAGGCTTCCCGCGGGCGGCGCCGGCGAGGAAAGTGGCGGGGTGACGATGGCGGCCACGGCGGCGCAACGAAGGGAAGGCGGCGGCGCGGCTTGCCGGCTCGGGCGGGGAAGGAGCCGGCGCGGGGA
>NC_041388.1:168947547-168988562 GCF_002162155.2 Triticum dicoccoides
CCGGGCGGGCTCCGGCGGCTGAGGCGGTGGCCGGGCCACGTGGCAGCCTGTGGTTCACCACGGGCGGCGGTGGACGTGTCCGGCGGCCGGCGGACGTGCCCGGCCGCGCGGAGAGGGTGGATCTAGGGTTTCGGGCGAGGGGATCCGCGAATTTTGAGGAGGGGTTCTATATATAGGCATAGGAGGAGCTAGGAGAGTCCAAATGAGGTGCGGTTTTCGGCCACGCGATCGTGATCGAACGATCTACATGATGGAGAGGGTTTTGGTGGGTTTTGGGACAAAATGGAGGGGTGTTGAGCTGCAACACACATGAGGCCTTTTCGGTCCCTCGGTTAACCGTTGGAGCATCAAACGAAGTCCAAATGATACGAAACTTGACAGGCGGTCTACCGGTAGTAAACCAAGGCTGCTTGGCAAGTATCGGTCCAATCCGGAAATGTTTAATCCCCACACACGAAAGAAAGGTAGAAATAACCACCGGAGGAGAACGAAGCACCGGAATGCAAAACGGACAATGGGGAAAATGCTCGAATGCATGAGATGAACACGTATGCAAATGCAATGCACATGATGACATGATATGAGATGCATGACAACGATAACAACACACAGAGACAAAAACCCGAACCCGAGAAAGTAAAATAACTTAAGGCCGGAAACGGCAAGAGTTGGAGTACATATTGGGTAAATTACATACGGGGTGTTACAATGCTGTGCACAGCAATAAGAGCCCATCCATTCAAAATGTTCACACGAGACTCACATGCCTGGCATTGTAATATGTTCACATTAGTAGCCCAAATTCAAAACCAACTAGTACAATTCCCATACATAAGATCAACATGTTAATGCATCTCAATGATTCACAGATCATATACAAATATGTAGCTCCAAAAGCAAAGATCTAGAAAAAACATATGTTCTTCCGATCCTACTAACATGGATGCTTCTCTTGGCCAACATTCAGTACAGACTGAAAGATAAATTTTCTTGTGAAGTCTACAATTCCTCTTGCCAACGTAAGTGGTTTCACCAACAGCTGGAACCATGAGAATGAACCACACATTATGGAGGAACATCCACTGCAATATGATTTGGTCTTCTCTTGATCACACGGCGAGACTATTTTTGGAATACAAACTTTAACTTAGGCAAAATTATGCCCATTGTATAATTAGACCAAAGCAATGAAGCACCTAGTGTTGGCCAATAAATAGTATAGTACAACTTTTCTGAAGTCCATGAAGTGACTATCCAATATTTCTGTGTCTATTTTCAAATGGCACTACATGCAGTGACTATACTATTCTCTTGTGCAGTTCAACCAAAATTGCTGTCACTTTGTTTGTTTGCCAAATAGCAACGGGCAGACATCTCTGTCTGCACAAATATCAAGAAGCTAGTAAACATATAACCCACCTTGTATTTTTGGTTTGAACACATCTCTTCTGCTTAGCATCTGTCATGTTTTGCACTGGACTATTTGATACAGTCATGTTTTCCCTGGACAATTCATAGTAAATTGATTTGCTGGTTTAGAGCACAAATATAGCGCCTATTCTTCATCATACCAAGGATATCCATGTTCGCAGTGATGGAAGAGGTGAAATCGATACAACCGAAATTGAGCATCCAATCATTGAATCCTGTCCTGCACCTCCAATGTAGGTCCACCCTGCCAATAAATTCACATGCAAACCACTAGTATACAATCTAATGAAAATACAAAAAGAGTAGCAAGATAGTAATGAACAGCTCATAGTGCTACCAATTGGATATAATGGTTTGGAAGAAAACATGCTCCTAATGTTGAACCATTTTGACTTTTTGTGCAGTTCCACTAAAATCGAGCATCCCTGTTTGCATAGATACTGAAAGTGTGATTACTATAAAAGTGGCACTACTTGAAGCATAGACTCACAAATATAAGCATTCCAATTTCTTAATGGGAAAAGGTAGCAAGACTGTTTCTAACCACCTGTTTCAAGGAATAAATAAGGCAACATCGGCTGATGTCAGGAAGGCATATATAATTCTTTCTGAAAGAATGATCGATTCCTGACCTTTCCTCTTCTTTTAAGAATATTTTGTGCAATTCAACTAAAATAAAATGCCATCACCGCCTTGACAATTCAGTGACAATGTACAAAAGGAAATGACTTAACATTACATCATGATGTCAGGTATGTAGTCGACAGGCATTAGAGACAAACATACAGACCTCCTCCGATAACATAATGAACATTAATTTTAACAAAGGTGTGACTAGCTTTACCGGGATAATTTGAGTGAACTCTACACCCTCTGTTCCTTAATATAAGACGTTTTCGCAGTTCAATTTAAAGTACCCAAACGTCTAGTATTTAGAAAAACAGGTAGTAGTTTTCTTGAGCACAAATCTGGGAAAGCTTGCCACACTTTATTTATGTCCATACGCTAATGCAACACCATTCGAATAGTACAAATATACACTAATCCGGTGGCTCGTGTAACAGTAGAGTAGTTATTTTATTACAGGGTACAGTACAATTGTTTTACAGAACAAATTTCAATAAACTCTAGCACTGGAAGATTTCTATAAGAATTAACAATACAAAATGTAAAGGTAACAAGTTTCAGCATTGGTATACTAACTGTGCATGAGCATTAAACCAACTAAAAAAGTCTGAAGGTAACTAGCATTATTAACTAATGACAGTATAAAAAAATTGCAAACCATGTACCTTCAAGGTAAATATCATTTCGGACTCGAGAGGACCTAAAAATTGCTATCCCAATCTTGATAATCGATAAAACATAAAAATTTGATCGAACGAATCAAGAGAACAGCCAGAGGAGGAGGTGCCCACGCTTGACCTTTCCTCTTGACACTGTACAAAAAAATTGACTCATCTCATGAACGTGAGGTATGTAATCTATAAGCATTAACAATGCAAAAATCTGAAGGTAGTAACAAGATTCATCGTTGGTATACTGGCTATGAAACAACATTAGAATGCCTTAGCTCAAAAATCTTTAATACATCCACAATCAACAGCTAACCCTAAAATAATCCAGTGACATTAAATGATATTGCTTAAATTTCTCGATGGCATTAGACTGAGTGCGGGATTAGTTAAATGTGGCATACTAACAGCAAAAAAGTGGCAATAAGAGCATGGGAGGCCCATTTAGACAGTGGGCGCACCAGTACGATGTACCTCCACGGAAGCATAGAGTGGTGAGGGAGGTATGGTTGCCTAGAGCAATAAATATTCAGGCAGCATATGTGGATTACGTCCCATTTTTGTTCTCTTTAGCCACCTTTTCCCTATGTGAGAACAACAAACCGATCGACTTGGTCATTCTCTATTGCGTTGTCATGCCTTTCTACCCTTCTTCAACCAAGAGACACAAGACTCGTTCCTTAGCTATGAATTTTCCTCTTTTCAACCTAGATGCGGGTTCAATGCCTACTCTCTTGGACAGTACAGTCTCCCTTCCTTTCCTTATTCAACCTAGACATGGATTAGTCTGCATGAAGTAGGGTTTCCTTTAATAGTGCAAATTAAGGTTTTCATCTGCGTGACCAGCAAAGCAGAGGATAGCAAATTGGGAAGATGGTGGAGTGGAAAAAGATCCACATGTAGCGATGTGGCAGATGGGGCAATAGAACAAGGGTATGGTTCGAAAAGAGGTAGCATACCTGAGGGTCGGCGGAAAGTGGCTTCGCTTGTGGTCGTCGTCCTCCGCACACACTACGACAGCGAGCTTGGGGACGGAGGCCATCCCGCGCGGGCGCTAGGTATGAGAGGACGGCCTTGTCGTCAGTGCATGACCTCGCTCACCGACGAGGAGTGCGTCAACGCTGCACATCCTTTCCTTCCCTAGTGGATCTGTGACCACCAGTGAGGAGGGAGAGAGAGGCCGTCTTTTTAGATCTAGAGAGAGGGTGATAGTGTGAGAAGCAAGTCGGCAGCCTTTAGCAAGAAAGCACTGAAGCTCCAGCCTATATATCTTTTTTATACTACTAGTACTAGAGGTGGATTAGTGGCAGAGTAGTTAATATTTTCTCTACATAGAGTACCAGTTAGTCATGCTTCAAAACTGAACGGCACGCCATTAAAAAAATAAATTCGAGAAATAATGCGGCACTTCGGGCCAACGTGGCCAGATCGCATTTTGCACGAGAAATGACACACCATGTTTCGTTGACATGTGGTCCTGTTCCAACATGTCAGTGAGACGACGGTGAGTCCTTTTGTACAATTTCTGAACGGACATCTATGTAGGTCGGGGCGCCTCTTCGTGTACTGTGGCAACCGTCCACTGCCTCTTCGCCTTCCCCTCTTGATTTGGAACTGATGTCGTACGCTCTTTCTCCCTCCTCCATTTTCCTTCACCCTTCCTTCTGCCATTGTTCGATCATCTTCTCCATGGAGGGAACAAGCCAGAAACAACCCCGTTATTCTTGCCCCGATCTGAAAGATGATGTGGTGGAGGAACTCATTGATCGACGCGACGTCATCACGTCGGCTAGCATGGCAGGTTCGTTCAAGACCATTCTCGACTCAACTAATAACATCATTACAAGGAACCTAAGGGTCCAGGAGTGGTTTGATCTCCCTTATCTCTTTGCTATAATCCTGTTCACATGGGCGCGGAAGATGGAGGCCTCGCCTTGTGCAAGTTGATGCCACTTGCTAACGATACATGTGATGTCAAGATGCCATTGCTTAAGGGTAAGGCCTAGGCTGGCGCAAATGGAGATTGGGTTGTTTATATTGGGTACACTCGTCAGCGGATTCCACTTCTAAAAATCTCAGAGTGCCCTGAGGTTGAGCACACAGATGATCTACGTACGTTCAAATACGATCATGGTGGTTGTCGTCTATGAAAGATAGCAATTTGTCGAGTTCCCAACCGCTCTTGGAATTACAAGAACTATGAAGTTGTTGCTATCTTCGACAAGCTTGTTGCCGTTGTTACTGATTCCATGGTTCGTCCATGGATATTGCTCAAAAATTAGTTTCTATACACGGATGAGTACTATGATGCAATTGAATACAAGGAACTTGTGTTTGCCGCCACCACTCATGGCACTATTCTTGCAAGGGATCCTCGTAATTTTTGTATGTTTGTCTTCCACCATAATTATAATTGTTTCATTCACATGCATGCGGGTTTGCAAGTTTCCCTCTACTAATTAACCTTCTTGTGTTTCCAAGGTCCTGTGAACATTCCACCACCTATACTTAAAAAAATTCATAACCAAGGGGGAGATGACGATGGTGACGTTCACGAGCATGAGGACGAGCAGAACTTATATACTCATTTGCGCCTGGCAACTAATTCCGATGGATCACCTCTTCTTGTCTGTATACAGTGTAATGAGATTGTTACTACTGAGGGAGCACATGTTGTCTCCCATGGTTGCCCTCTCGGGACCTATTACAACACCCTTTGCAGGGTATTCAGGATGGATACTAGTGTGCTAGCACCAACACCTTCTCCCTGGTACAATATTGATAGTCTTGGAGAAAACTCGCTCTTCCTTGGACCAAACTATCCAATGATGGTGAAAGGCGATCTAGCTGTTGTTGACACAACGTTACTACCATTTATGAGAAGCAGCTGTATATACCTCGGACATTGTGGTGGTTCCCTACCCTGGTCCTGATATATGACGCTTCAACCTGGATGATCAGTCCTACGTTGCTCTCGATATTGACAATAGCTGGCCCTTCCTAGAGCACCTATGGTTGAGTTGAATTTCATTTCAGTTCTCGTTATTTGTTGTGTGATGAAAACTTCAGTATTTACTAGAATGTTCTGTTGGAAATAATCTATAATCCAACATGTCTCCTCGTTGTCGTTGTGTGTTGATGACTTGTTGTATGTAATGAATGGTACATTTGCAAATGCATGTCATAGAATTATTTATGAATGGTTTTCGAGTCACTTCTTGGAGTGTGAGTACCATAGTAGTATAGCCAACATCCGGTTAGTATATGAAGTTGCCACATCACATAGAGCCAACCTAATATTGGAGTATGCTAGCCCTACACCGGTGCATCGCTTCAAATGGCGGACGAAGTGAGAGGTCGCATCACCTTGTGTCCAGATCTGAGATGCCACATGTACCAGATGAATGACTCCAAGTTCGACCATCGTGATGCTAGGTGCGAGCTGAGGAGCACTGTTGGAGAGACCCCCCTCATAATTTTCCTAGATCGGTCGTTTGATTCATAGGATAGAATGCTATAGGATTTTTTTCCTATGTAATCATGTTTTAATTGGCAGTCTAGCATCCACTGCAACTTTTGTTCCACTACCTTTGTTCCTACGAAGAGAGTACTTGCTCTAAATGATGTGTCGCTGCAAGAGCTGCCTGTATTAATTAACCATGCTCTAAAAAGGTGGACCAACTTTGGCTATAGTAGTACTGTACTAGGTTAGTAGGTGACCTTGCGCTTGGCTCTTCTCCTCTTACGGAAGTCGAACAATAATGATGGTACTACAGTAGTACTTCTGGCAATCTGACAACAAATGAACTGCTGCACGTCCACCGCTTGTAAGCAAAAGTTTCTCCTCGTGCTGCGAGCCACCGCGCACGCGTTGGCGAGGGAGAAGGCATAGTAAGCAAGCTTCTCGTCGTTCTGCGAGTTGACGGGACACATCAAAGTTATTTATTAGTACTCTCTTAAAAAAGGGCCGACCATGTCCATGGCTACCATCCCGTGCTCTGTCATTGAGTACGTGCACTATTCACATGCCATCGAGGAGAAAAATATTGCGTAGTACTAGGTGCCATCGAAGTGCACGACTCACTTACGCACTGCATATCTCCATTTATTTCTTGACATGCCACCTTGATGCTAGATGTCCCGCATTTCATGGAGGCATATAGTATGATTTTTAAAATGGAGGCATATAGATGTCCTGCATGTCGGCAAAAGGATGAACAAAGCTCATGTCTTAAATGAAAGAGTGGAAGAACATAGATCCCCGACGACCGAGAAGGAGCAACCATCCTCACGGAGGAGCGTCTGCACTCATAATATTTTATATTATTCAGCGATATAAAATTAAAAAATCTCTCCACGTTCCTATACCATTCTATAGTATGAGAATAACTTTGAACGTAAGCCATTGATTCACTCTATCCAATGGTCATAGTTGGAAAATCCAAACAAAACCAAGCATTGGATCAACTCATTTAGCACTTAGATTGTTGCCACCTGCCCACCTAGCCCACCGATATATCCACTAACATGTGATGACCACAGGAGCTATCCACTCAGATTGTATGTTAAAAAAATAAAGGTCGATAACTAATGCGACACCTCGGGCTAAGGCGGCCAGATCACATTTTGCATGAGAAATTACACACCAGGTTTCATTGACATGTGGTCCCGTTGCAACATGTCAGTGCGACGAAGGCGAGTCCTTTTGTACAATTTCCAAACGGACGTGTAGGTCGGGGCGCCTCTTCGTGTATCGTGGCAAACTGGCAACCGTCCATCGACTCTTCGCCTTTCCCTCTCGATTTGGAACTGTTGTCGCATGCTCTACCTCCCTCCTCTATTTGCCTTCACCTTCCTTCTGCCATTGTTCGATCGTCTTCTCCATGGAGGGAACAGGCTGGAAACGACCCCGTTATTCTTGCCCCAATCTGAAAGATGATGTGGTGGAGGAACTCATTGATCGGTGTGACATCATCACCTCGGCTAGCATGGTAAGTTCGTTCAAGGCCATTCTCGACTCAACTAATAACATCATTACAAGGAACCCAAGGGTCCAGGAGCGGTTTGATCTCCCCTATCTTCATTGTCGTGATCCTGCTGACTGGCGCAGGGACGAGGGAAGCCTCGCCTTGTGAAAGTTGATGCCACTTGATAATGATATGTATGATGTTAAGATGCCATCGCTTGAGGGCAAGGCTTGGGTAGGTGCAAATGGAGATTGGGTTATTTATATTGGGTACAACTGCAAGTGGGAACTTGTGAATGTGTACACTAGTCACCGGGTTCCACTTCCAAAAATCTCTTCCCAGAGGTTGAGCAGACTGGTATTCTACGCATGTTCAAATACGATCATGGTGACTATCTTCTACGGAAAATACCAATTTGTCGAGTTACCAACCGCTCTTGGCATTACAGGAACTATGGAGTTGTTGCTATCTTCGACAAGCTTGTTGCCGTCCTTCGTGGTTCGACTAGATGGATATTGCTCAAAAACCAGTTTCTATACACAGATGTGTACTGTGATGCAATTCAATACGAGGGTCTTGTGTTTGCTGCCACCACCCGTGGCACTATTTTTGCTTGGAATCCTCGTAGTTTTGGTACGTTTGTCTTCCACCGTAATTATAATTTTTTCATCCAAATGCATGCGGGTTAGCAAGTTTCCCTTTACTAATTAACCTTCTTATTGTGTTTCCAAGGTCATGTGAACATTCCACCACCTATACTTGAAAAATTTATAACCAAGGGGGAGATGACGATGGTGATGATCATGAGCATGAGGACGAGGAGGGTCCATATACTCAGTGGTGCTTGGCAAGTAATTCTGATGGGTCACCCCTTCTTGTCTGTATACAGCCCACTACTGATGTTACTACTAAGGAAGCAGGTGTTGTCTCCCTTGGTCGCACTCTCCGGACCTATTCCAACACCTGTTGCATGGTATTCGGGATGGATACTAGTGTGCTAGCGCAAACACCTTCTCCCTGGTACAATATTGATAGTCCTGGAGAAAACTCACTCTTCATTGGACAAAACTGTCCAATGATGGTGAAAGGCAATCCAACTGTTGTTGACACAACGTTACTACCATTTATGAGAAGCAACTGTATTTATACCTCGGACATTGCGGTTGTTCCCTACCCTTGTCGTGATATAGTAGGCCGCTTCAGCCTGGATGATCAGTCCTGCGTTGGTCTCGAGATTGACAGTAGCTGGCCCTTCCCAGAGAATCCCTTGTGGTTCAAAGCAAGCGTTTCGAACGCCGAGGATTGGTTGAGTTGAAGTTCATTTCATTGCTTGTTATTTTTTGTGTGATGAAAATTTAGTATTTATAATGTATCCTCGTTGTTGTTGTTGGTTGATGACCTGTTATATGTAATAAAATGATATGCCTGTGTTATATTTACTAAATTTATGAATGGCTTTCGAGTCACTTCTCTGAGTGGGTGCTACGATGAGGCAAAAATATATTTTCCGAATACATAATTGTACGTGCATTGCAATAGGTTATCGGATGAGGACAATCAACAATATTACACTATTTATACTAGCTTCACATGCTGCATTATTTCTATGTCTACGTACGTAATACAACAAGTTTTAAACTTGAGACCAGCCACCCACCCTCACAAAGAACACTTTTTAACCTAGCACAGACTCCAGGAAATTTGGCCACAGTGTGAGGTGGGCCATATGTTAATCTGTTCGTTGTACGTAACCAGCACCTTGAATCCTCGATACTACTACTATATAGTAGGGTGGCATGTGCCAGAACAAGCATTCATGTCGAGGAGTACGCACACGCCACCAGCACGACTTCCTTCTGACACCATATTTCTTGGAGTTCGTGCTACATCTATATCTTCAACCTCGTCGTTTCTCTAACTCACCATCACGCGGCGGGCAAGGTGGGGGTTTGCCGATAGTCGGTTTCCTCAACTGCGGTCCCACTTGTAAGGCCAACTCCAACGCACGACCCCAAACGAACCTCTGTTTTGCCTGGATTCTGTCCATTTGGGTAGGTCAATGGGGTCGTGTCCGGGCCATTTCTCGGATGCGGTGGTCGTGCGCCCAACGCGCGGACGCATCCCGACCGCGTACATTTTTCTTTGCAAACACATATCTTTTTTTCATCATTGATTTTTGGTACATGGGAATACATCACCAAAATTTGACTAGAAAAGCAAGACCAAAGAAAACAAGAACCACAAGAATACATTTAGAAGATATCCAACTTCCATAATTGCTCTTGTAAGTTGGATTAGTGCCTTCTCGATGCATTCATTGTTGATCTGCGGAGGCTCGATCTTGCGTGCTTCTTTCTTCTTTGAGTGTAAAGAAGTAGACGTTGCTTCCTCCCATCTAGTCTCATGTCTAGCCTCTATTCTATCAACAAGTGCACTAGTCTCATCTCTAGCCTCTATGCTAGCTAAAAGTGCTACAACATCTACTAAATTGCGCTCTATCAATATATCGATGTACTCTTCTTCCTAATACCAAAACTTGCATCTATTCCACACAATAAAATTTTAAGTTAGCACAACAGGTCTAATCCGAGAGCACAGCCGAAGCTAAAGTAGCATATACCCCATCGGTCGAGCACATGATGAACACCCATCTAGGATGTTCCGGCGTTGTAGACACGCGGCGCATGACCTTCTTTGGGCAGTCGTTGCACGTAATGAGTGGCAACAGTGCACCGACAAGCTTTTGGGCCAGCACCGAGCCCGGCCGACTATCATTCATGTATCTACCGATGCACCACCGACGGTGTAGATCCGAGCGGATAGAGGAGGAGTCAGTACCTACATGCGGCCTTGCCGGGGCCTTTCGGCCCAGTGCCCGGTCAGTCCATGGCGCGGTGTGGCCTCCCACAACCGGGCAAGCTCGAAATCCGGCCGCCGGGTGCGCAAAACACGTAGCCGTGGTGGGGTAGCTCCGGGGCGTCGAGGGAAAGGGGGATGAGCAAGCGCGCGTCCGAGCTGCACACGCTGGAGTTGCCCTAGCAGCGTGGTGGACCAACCATGTGGGGGTGCCAAGTGGCTTCGCTCGTGTGTGGGATGGAAGCCATCCCGCGCGGGCGCTAGGACTGACAGGACGGCCTTGTCGTCAGTGTGTGACCTCTGTGGCAACCGTCCGCTCCCCACTAGCCTCTTAGTTGACATGTGGTCCCGTTCCCACATCTCAGTGAGACGATGGCTAGTCCTTTTGTACAATTTCTGAATGGATGTCTATGTAGCTGGGGCGCCTCTTCGTGTACCGTGGCAAACTGACAACCGTCCACCGACTCTTGGCCTTAACCTCTCGATTTGAAACTATTGTCGCACGCTCTTCCTCCCTCCTCCATTTGCCTTCACCCTTCCTTACGCTCGTCTTCTCCAGGGAGGGAACAGACCGGAAACGACCCCGTTATTCTTGCCCCGATCTGAATGATGACATGGTGGAGGAACTCATTGATTGGTGCGACGTCGTCATCTCGGCTAGCATGGCAGGTTCATTCAAGTCCATTCTCGACTCAACTAATAACATCATTACAACAAACCCCAGTGTCCAGGAGTGGTTAGATCTCCCCTATCTTCTTCACCGTGACCCTGTTCACTGGCGCGCGGACGACGGAGGCCTCACCTTGTGCAAGTTGGTGCCGCTTGATAATGAAATGTGTGATGTTAAGATGCCATCACTTGAGGGTAAGGCTTGGGGAGGCACAAATGGATATTGGGTTGTTTATATTGGGTCCAACTGCGAGTGGGAACTTGTGAATGTGTACACTCGTCACCGGGTTCCACTTCCAAAAATCTCAGACTGCCTAAAGGTTGAGCACACCGGTTATGACCGTACTTTCAACTACGGTCATGGTGACTGTCGTATACAGAAGATAGCAATTTGTCAAGTTCCTGACCGCTCTTGGGATTTAATGAAATATGTAGTTGTTGCTATCTTCAACAAGCTTGTTGCCTTCCTTCATAGTTCGACTGGATGGATATTGCTCAAAAATGAGTTTCTATACAAGGATGAGTACCGTGATGCAATTCAAAAATGAGTTTTTACATGGAATCCTTATGCTTTCGGTACATTTGTCTTCCACCGTAATTATAATTGTTTCATCCACATGCATGCGGGTTAGCTAGTTTCCCTTACTAATTAACCTTCTCATGTTTCCAAGGTACTGTGAACATTCCACCACCTATACTTGAAATTTTTTATAACCAAGGGGGAGATGACGATGAAGATGATCACGAGCATGAGGACCCATATACTCAGTGGTGCCTCGCAACTTATTTAGATGGATCACCTCTTCTTGTCTGTATATAGGGCACCACTGATGTGACTAAGGAAGCAGGTGTTGTCTGCCATGGTCACACTCTCTGGACCTATTCCAACATCCGTTGCAGGGTATTCGGGATCGATACTACTGTGCTAGAGCCAACACCTTCTCCCTGGTTTAGTATTGATACTCTTGGAGGAAACTCGCTCTTCCTTGGACAAAACTATCCAATCATGGTGAAAGGCGATCCGGCTGCTATTGACACAACATTACTACCATTTATCAGAAGCAACTGTATCTATACTTCAGACATTGCTATGCTTCCCTACCGTGGTTATCACAATATGGGTCATGAAATAGGCCACTTCAGCCTGGATGATCAGTCATGTGTTGGTCTCGAGATTGATAGTAGCTGGCCCTTCCGAGACAAACTCTTCTGGTTCAAAGCAAGTGTTTCCAAGGCCGAGGAGTGGTTGAGCTGAAGTTCATTTCATTGCTTGTTATTTGTTGTGTGATGAAAACTTTAGTATTTACTAGAATGTTTTATTGGAACTATTCTATAATCCAACATGTATCCTCGTTGTCGTTGTGTGTTGATGACTTGTTGTATGTAATGAATGGTACATTTGCATATGTGCATGTTAGAAACTCAATTTATAAATGATTTTAGACTCACTTCTTGGAGTGTTAGTGCCCTAGTAGTATAGCCAGCATCCGTAGTAGTATGAAGTTGCCACATCACATAGAGCCAACCAATAGTTAGGTGTTGCACGGAGGCCGAGAAATATGGTGATAGCGTGACTGCGTGAGGTGGGCTTGTACGTAGTATGATGTACGCACAGGGCTTGCCGTGTTTCCTGCTACTCCGGTCTGCCTCCTTTTGCCTACACATGGGACATCCAGCATCCAGGTCGTGTCATGCAAGAAAATGAAGTGCTAGTTGAAGGCACGTGATGTGCATCTTGGGTTAAACTATAAATAGAATCTTAGAATCTTACTACTCTTGAATAACTCCAAAGCGGCCACCGAAGATCTTTATTGGATTGGTTTTTCATCACCAGCACATCGAGGTGAAAGATGTGCAGGTTCAGTGGGTACTCTTGCGTTTTCACTGACATGTGGGACCGCATGTGAGCAAACAGACGATGGGCTTCGCGGGTCTGTTGGCTGGCTGAGAAGAAAGATAGAGGAGGGCTGAGCACGGACTCTATGAAATTTGTTGTACGTAACCAGCACCTCGATATAGTGGGGTGGCATCGGCCATAACTAGCATTCACATCTAGTAGTATGGCACATGCCACCCACATGAGTCCCATCTGACACCAATTTTCTTGGAGTCCATGCTACAACCATCTCTTCTCCCTCTTGTTTTCTGAGCCATTGCGCGCTGGGCGGGGTGGGGGGTTTGCCGATAGTCGGTTTGCTCAACTGCGGTTCCACTTGTAAGTGAAAATGCAACACAGCATGCATTCCACCCTTGAGCGGCGTGCCGGACCAACCGTGTGGGCAGCGGGGCACGACGCGAACACGACAAGATTTTCCTTTTGAACTTGTAACTTGTAAAATTTGGTTTTGCTCCATGGTGCGACCGATAGATAGAAATAACGATTTTCCCTAGAGTAATGAGAAGATAGATTCTGGCGCAGTTCATGCATGGACTACGTACAAAAATTATGAAGTTGATGCGAAAGGTAAGATAATTACTAGTAGTAGCGTATACTACTACATGGATTTGACGGAAAGATAAAGATACATACAGATCCATCGACGAAATCCTCACGCCCTAGTGCGTCGGGTCACCAACTGACGTGTGAGGAGCAGTGGCGTTGGCGGCGAGCTCAACATGTTTCTGAACAATGTGGTCCAAGGTTGCCCTGTGGGTCAAGAAGGCCAGCGACCTATCGTCCTCCTCTGGCACGTAGTAGTCCTTGTTGACGATTTGCGCGTACACATGGGTGATTATGTCGACGGTGCCTTGCTGCGCCAGGCGCTACACGGCGAACGCGACCTCGAGGTGGACATTCTCCGGCGCGACAGCAGGCAATCGCAGGGCCACCAGTGAGTCGAAGAGGTTGTTGAGGGAGTCCTAGATTAGGGGGTCCTCGGGCATACGGACTATGGTACGTGGGCCGGACTAATGGACTATGAAGACACAAGACCAAAGATTCATACCTGTGTCCGGATGGGACTCTCCTTGGCGTGGAAGGCAAGCTTGGCATCCCAATATAAAGATTCCTTTCTCTATAGCCGACTTTGTACACCCTGGTCCCCTTCGGTGTCTATATAAATTGGAGGGTTTAGTCCGTAGAGACAGGACAATCATAATCAGATAGGCTAGACTTCTAGGGTTTTAGCCATTACGATCTCGTGGTAGATACTCTCTTGTAACCCCCATACTCATCAATATCAATCTAGCAGGACGTAGGGTTTTACTTGCATCGAGAGGGCCCGAACCTGGGAAACATTGTGTGCCCTGTCTCCTATTACCATCAACCTCAGATGCACAGTTCAGGACCCCCTACCCGAGATCCGCCGGTTTTCACACCGACATTGGTGCTTTCATTGAGAGTTTCATTGTGTCGTCGCCAAGAGGTTCGATGGCCCTGTCAATCATCCACAACAACAATGTCCAGGGAGAAACCTTCCTCCCAGGACAGATCTTCGTGTTCGGTGGCTTTGCACTGCGGGCCAACTCGCTTGGCCATCTAGAGCAGATCGATAGCTACGCCCCTGGCCATGAGGTTAGATTTGGAAGCTTGAACTACGTCGCGGACATCCGCGGAGACTTGATCTTCGACGCTTTCGAGACCGCGGCAGTAGTGCTCCCTGTCACCATGATTAACATGGCCTAAATTTGTCATCGAACTACACCCATGAGATAGAACCTGCAACTGCTTCAGCTCTAGATCCGGAGGAAGTCATGCCATCCGAGGATGGTAGGCTCAACCCCGCCACGGAGGCTGCAGACTCAGCAGCGTTGGAGCCACACACAGACCCATCGTCAAGTAAGATCTGTGTTGCCAGAACCTTGGATACGCTTCCAGCCACAGGTTCCAAAGCATGTGCGTCCGCACACGACGAGCTTGATCGGGCGTCGATCGACGAATTCAGCTCTGCGGACATCTTCTGGCACTCTCCTTTAGGCGATGTGCTAAACTCATAAAAAACACTCTCCTTAGCGAGGGACTCACGACCGAATTATATCCGGTTCAAACTGGAGGCTGATGACGAATTTCGATTCCCACCCCCGCCCACTTAATAGCCACTGTCGAAGACTTAACTGACATGCTCGATTACGGCTCTGACGACATCGACGATATGGATGACGATGCCGGAGAAGAAGAGGCCCAAAACCCACCATGTACCGGACGCTGGATGGCCACTTCCTCGTATGATGTATACATGGTAGATGCACCAAAAGAAAATAGCAGCGATGACAAGGAAGATCCAGTTGAGGATAAACCTCCCGAGATACAACCAAAGCGCCAGCGTCAGCGGCGCCGCTCTAAGTCACGCTGCAGCAAAGATAGCAACACTGGCATAGGAGAAGACAACACTCCGGACGGTGCCGAAGAAAATGAAGACCTCATTGAGGCAACTGCCGAACAAAATGAACGGAATGATGGGCAAGTTAGCCCTGGTGAACAGGCCACGAACAAAGACTCGAAGGACAGTAATAATCTTCCGCTCTCCGAGGATGAGGCGAGCCTCGGCACTGAGGATTTTATCATGCCTGAGGAACCTCTCGAGCAGGAGCGCTTCAAGCGCCAGCTAATAGGCACTGCAAGGAGCCTGAAAAAGAAGCAGCAACAGCTTCAAGCTGATAAAGACCTGCTCAATGACAGATGGACTAACGTCCTGGAAGCCAAGGAATACACCCTCAAGCGACCATTCAAAAGTTACCTGAAGCTCAAATTATTACCTCAATTCGATGATGAGGCGTTGGATCCCATGCTATCAACGCACAATGCGGCTGACCGACCACCATGTGGTCGGGACAAAGCGGCAACCCAAGCCAAACACCGGCCTGTACCACCTCACCATAAAGACAAAACTGCTCAGAGATACACA
Organism: Triticum dicoccoides; assembly: GCF_002162155.2. Lineage (NCBI taxonomy): Eukaryota > Viridiplantae > Streptophyta > Magnoliopsida > Poales > Poaceae > Triticum > Triticum dicoccoides. Next base: position 168,963,610 of record NC_041388.1, read on the forward strand.
TATGATCTCCGGTAGGGCCTAAAGAATAAAGCAGGTCCGGCCAGATCGATCTATGTATCACGGGGGCATGCCCCGATGCGCGACGACGGCTATCGAGCCGAACATGGCAAGTATAGTTACGTCCAAGCTGAAAATCGCAGATGGGCTCCATCTAAAGTACGTCGCGTCCTGGCCTGACATAGAGGCATCGCACACCCCCTCTACTTCACTGATGAAGTAATGGAACATGAATTCCCAAAAGCATTCAAACCCGTTAATATCAAATCATATGATGGAACCACAGATCCTGCGGTATGAATTGAAGACTTTATCCTCCATATTCACATGGCACGCGGGGATGATCTTCATGCCATCAAATACCTACCCCTAAAACTCAAGGGGCCATCCTGACACTTGCTGAACAGCCTGCCTGGAAACTCTATTGGCAGCTGGGAGAACTTGGAAGAAGCCTTCCTTGACAACTTCCAAGGTACATATGTTCGACCTCCGGATGCCGACGACTTAAGTCACATAATCCAACAGCCCGGAGAGTCAGCCAAGAAATTCTGTACTAGATTCTTAACCAAAAAGAACAAGATCGTTGACTGTCCGGACGTCGAAGCCTTGGCGGCATTTAAACATAGAATACAACATGAATGGCTCGCTCGACACCTTGGCCAAGAAAAGCCAAAGTCCATGACAGCCCTCACGGCACTCATGACCTGCTTTTGTGCGGGCAAAGATAGCTGGCTAGCCCGTAGTAATAACAATAAAAGTGAACCTGGCACTTCGGAAGCCAGAAACAGCAACGGCAAGCCCCGACGCAACAAACATAGATGACGAGGCAATGGTGATACTTTTACAGTATAGTTCGGCACCCCGAATTTAGCATTATATGCATTTGCTCCAAATCATGTCTTTGGTCCAAAGTTGGGTTGCCTGGCTCCTGTGCTTACTACCTTATGTTCTGCTATATCGGCTAGGGTAGTAAAGGGAGAACTATTGTGATTGTGTCCCGGTTTATCCGGATGAGCACCACAGTAGAGAAAGCCGAAAACTGACTGTCATGATGTGGCGTGAGCTGGTCAGCTCTTCGTAGGTTTCAAATCTTTAGCGATTTTCCCACATTACGCGACGAATTGGTTCTCATCCGATCAGGTGTTTACAACACCCTAGTCTGGACACTAGGGGTTGTGCCTATATTTTCATTGTCAAACTCCTATGGATAAGTGAGGGTAATAAAGCCACATAGTCTGATTGCCTGGTTTGTTGTGCTAAAAACCTCCTTCAAGGACCAAACTCTTGGATAAAGCATGTTTAGATTCATCCCGAACACCCCCATACTACCTACGTGGGGGCTGAAGCCCACGACTGGCCAACTCTCAGATTTGATAAAAACAGCCGCACAGGAGGCAAAATTTTTAACTAAACAAAACAGCAAAGCATTATATTACATATGACGCCTTGTTTTTATCATACATGGGGGGTTACATGAATGTATTCATTCAAAAATTATGTCCTTAGTACATTGCTCCGCCACAATGCAGGATCCCTTCAGAACATCTTCAAAATACCGCTTGGGCGTGCGGTGCTCCTGGCCCGCAGGCAGTCCTTCGGTCACTAGCTTGACGACATCCATCTTCGTCCATTGTATCTTCACGCGGGCGAAGGCCATCCGCACACCTTCTATGCAGACCGACCGCTTGATGGCATCAAGCCGCGGGCAGGCATTGACCAGCCGCTTCACGAGGCCGAAGTAGCTGCCGGGTATAGCTTCTGCAGGCCACAGCTGGATTATTAAATCCTTCATGGCTAGTTCGGCCACCCTACGCAGCTCGACCAACTGTTTTAGTCGGTCGCTAAAGGGCACCAAATGTTTTGGTGCAAGGTATTGTGACTAGAATAGCTTCTCTGTTGAGCTCCCCTCTTCGGCCCAGAAGAATTCTGCAGCATCAGAAACACTGCACGGCAAATCCGCAAACGTCCCTGGATAACTCCAAATCCGAGTCAGTAAGAGATACCTCGGGCTCACATACTTGCTTTGCATAATGAAAGCCTTACCCGCCGCGATCTTCTTGGCCTCCTAGATCTCGCGGAGGGCGCTTTGGGCTTCGGCTCGGGCCTCTTGTGCGCTTTGGCGGGCCTTAGCGAGTTCAGACTCTTGGTTTGCATTCTAGCGCTCCAAGGACTCGCTTTTCTGCATTCCGTCGTGGAGCTCTTGTTGGACCTCACCAACCCTAGCCTCATATTTTCTCGGGCGGCCTTTTCATTTACCGCTCTCTCCTCGGCCTTGGCCAGCGCCTTTTGAAGGGCCTCTACCTCAGTCGCCGCCCCTAATAAATGCCATGGCACTATGATTAGCTTAGATTATTCATTCCTTCCGGACATACACAATATCATTACATACCTTGGGTATTCTCCAGCTGGTTTTTCGTATGGCCAAGCTCTTCCTTGGTCCGTTCCAGCTTCTTCTTCAGTCCGGAGACTTTGGCAGCATGAGAAGTTGCGGCCAGCAGCGACGCCTACTTATTCACAAAGACATGTATGATTAGTTTCCTGCGAATAGCTATTTGATCATCTGTTCGGCTTCTCTTTCTGAACACCGGACTGAGTCTCAGGGGCTACTGTCTATACTGTACCTTTCTTTTCACATAAATGCAGCGCTTACTCCTGTTAGAAGGCTCACACAAGCTTTGGTCAGTCCACTCTTCACGGACTGAATCTTCTCAATCAGCGCACCCATCAGGGTACGGTGTTCCTCAACGATGGAAGCGCTTCGCAGCGCCTCCAGTAGAGTATCCGGCGCCTCTAGTTGGACAGAGGTCACCGGTGGAATGGTCACACTTCCTTCCAATGAAGGAGGATTTTGGCCGGATTCCGGAGCCGTATAGGTCTCCGGGATCGCATTCGGCTGGGGCCGAATTGGACATAGCCCCCACCGCCGGTCTCCATGGGGATCTGCTCCCCCATGTGTTCGGCGGCCGAGGTGTCGCCCTCTGGCGTCGTCTTGACAACCTCCTGCGTCTCTTCTTGGCCGGGGGTCCTTCGGGACAACACCTCAGCATCGTCCGTAGCCTTGGGACAGGAGGCCGTTGCAAGGGACCCACTGTCCATCACTTTCAGATCTAGTGAGTTCCCCGTAGACGAGGATCGCTCGAGGGCAGAACGAGCCGGACTGCAAATGCATGATTCAACATGTTAGAATTATGAGGTGAAAGAGGAGGATGTATGAATACTTCAGGGTCTTCGGATACTCACGATCCGGCCAGGGGCTTGTTTCGAGGGCGCCGCTCTGGGTTGCTATCAATGTCCTACGCGGAGCTATCCACGAGGGAAGACTTTCCCTTCTTCGATGCCTCCATCTCCAGTTCTGTAGAGGCCGCCCTCTTCATCCCCCCTCAGGGAGGCGGAAGTTGCTTTCTTCCTCCTCTTCCTCCTCCTCGTCCTCTTCGGCGACGGAGTGAGTTTCGGCATCTTCGGACGCCGCGTCCCAAGTACCCTTGGGACGGAGGCCTCCTCTGGTGCCCTTGGCCTTCTTTTTGGCCTTCTTCTCCGGCGCCATGTAGGGCGTCGGGACCAGCATCTTTGTCAAAAGCGGGATGGCTGGTTCCTCGGGCAACAGAGCCGAACACCGAATCCGCTCTGCCTTCTTCGTCCAACCCTGAAAAGGTAAAATAGGGAAGTTGGGACATCCTCCTTGAGCAAGCCAGAAAGAGATACGCCTTGAAGCATGGAATACTTACCGAACTGGCGGATGGGCCAGATCGTGTCCGCAGTCCTCGGTTGTCTCCGACCATGTCTGGTTGGCCTTGAAGAGCACCTTCTAGATCTCCTCATGCGTAGTTCCGAAGAAGTGTCGTAGGGTCTTGTCCTTGGACGGATTGAACTCCCATAGATGGCAAGCCCGGTTCTGGCATGGAAGGATCCGGCGAATTAGCATCACCTGAATCACATCGATGATCTTGACATTCTTGTCCATCATGCTCCTGATGCGCGTCTGAAGCGCAGTCAACTCATACAACGGAGACCAATCCAGGCCCCTCTCCTGCCAGGAGGTAAGCCACATTGGGGCCCCGGAATTGAATTTGGGAGCCGCGGCCCAGGCAGCGTCGCAGGGCTCAGTGACATAGAACCACAGCTTCTGCCACCCCTTGACGGTCTCCATGAAGGTGCCTTTGGGCCACGGGACATTGGACATTTTTCTCACCATGGCACCTCCACATTCTGCGTGTTCGTCGCCCACCACCTTCGGCTTCACATTAAAGGTCTTCAGCCACAGTCCGAAGTGGGGAGGGATGCGGAGGAAGGCCTCACACACGACGATAAATGCCGAGATGGTGAGGAAGGAATTGGGGGCCAGATCGTGGAAGTCCATCCCGTAGTAGAACATGAGTCCGCGAATGAAGGGGTGGAGAGGAAATCCCAGCCCGCAAACGAAATGAGGGATGAACACGACCCTCTCATGGGGCTCCGGAGTGGGGATGATCTGTCCCTTAGCAGGAAGCCGATGGGGGATCTCCCTGGAAAAATATCGGGCCTCCCGAAGTTGGGTGATGTCCTTCTCCTTGACGGTGGAGGCCATCCACTTGCCATGCGCTCCAGACATGGTTGGAGTGCTTTCTTGGGGGAGGAAAGATGAGAACTTGGGTGCTGGAGCTCGAGAGTGGGTAGACGGAAAGAGAGAAGGCGTGGGTGGAAGAGATGAATCCTTATCTCCTTATAAAGACAGTGAAAATCAAACGCCTCCCCACTCACCATGAATCTCGCCTATTCCATAGGGGCCCTGCAGGCGCCACGGTTGGATTACCCATACCCGTATTGAAGCGGATCTCGTAATAAGGGGACATGATCTCTACTTTGACAAGACGTGCCAATAAATCAGCATCTCAAAATACGAAGCGGCAGGCCGAAAAATGGTTCGAAATAATAATGAGGCAGGGACGTGATATCACGTTACAAAAAGATGCCAGCAGATGGGACCCGTGAAATATTATACTCTCTGCGGTGGTGTGTGGTACTTGTTTTACAAATCCGGACATGGTCGTTGTTCAAAGACTATATTCGTTGGAGTATTCGGAGAAGGAACCCACCTTGCAATGCCGAAGACAATCCGCACACCGGACACCTCGTCATTGAAGCCTGGTTTAGGGGCTACTGAGGGAGTCCTGGATTAGAGGGTCCTCGGGCGTTCGGACTATGGTACGTGGGCCGTACTAATGGACTGTGAAGACGCAAGACCGAAGATTCTCACCCGTGTCCGGATGGGACTCTCCTTGGCATGGAAGACAAGCTTGGTATCCCAATATAAAGATTCCTTTCTATGTAACCGACTTTGTACACCATGGTCCCCTCCGGTGTCTATATAAACCGGAGGGTTTAGTCCGTAGAGACAGGACAATCATAATCAGATGGGCCAGAATTTTAGGGTTTTAGCCATTACGATCTCGTGGTAGATCAACTCTTGTAATCCCCATACTCATCAATATCAATCTAGTAGGACGTAGGGTTTTACCTCCATCGACAGGGCCCGAACCTGGGTAAACATTGTGTTCCCTGTCTCCTGTTACCATCAACCTCAGACGCACAGGTCAGGACCCCCTACCCGAGATCCACCGGTTTTGACACAGATAGTTGTCACCATAGAGGCTGTTGAGGGTGGTGGGCATCGCAGAGCCTGGGCGCGTGGGCTGGAGGCGTACGTCAAGGTCGTCCACGAGCTTCTTGATGACGGTGAACTTGTCGAGGAAGCCGACGAGGACCTTGTCGAACAAGGAGACGAAGCTGTCATCCAAGCGGCCTCTCACCCTGGCGGCCTCAAGCACGACCTGGAGACGTTCCTCGGTGCCGGGCTACAGGCCGGCGTCGTGGACCATCTTGCACAGCCGGTTGATGCTCGCGCTCATCGCCTCCTCGGTCTAGCTTCTAGTCAACTGATCTTGCGATTGGAGTGATCACTCTTGCCCTTTGTTAGGGTGCGTATCTGCGTAGAATTTTGTAGATTGGACTGGCGGGGAGCCTTTATATGAGAAGTGCAGACTTGTTGAATTCACGTGCGTGTTGGCCATCAACTCCTCGGCCCTCTACTGCACCTGCCTTTGGCTGTATGATAGGCGAGCAAGCCACCTGTTGGGCCCACGTGTCATACAACCAAAGGTAGGTGCACTAAGTCAATGAAGTTGCGTCCCCCTCCATGCCGGTGCAGTATAGTCATCTCACCGGACCTCTAGTTGGGGCCAAACGAGAGAACTTTGATGTTTACTGGTTTATTGGTCCCCTTTGCATTTTGCGCCAAGTTTTGACCTTTGATTTAACTAATAAAATGTTAATGCATGTAACAAAAATGTTGTGTAATCCCAAAACACTTAGACACGGTACATTAACTCCCTCCTCATTTCTTATTTCGTGACATATCAACCAATGAGAGATGTGGGCCATGCATGCTTTCAATGACTTGAGACTACCAAACATGACATGCAGTGGTTTAGTTCATTGCATGTAATCCTATTAATTAGCAAAAAGACATCAAGTTCTCTCGCTGATAGGAATAAAACAATACACCATGTATTTATTTACAAAGGGAGTAGTACATTTTTTGTGACATGCATTACTAGATATTGCTAGTCAAATACTAAATCCAGATGGACGTGGTAGTACTACTAAATCCAGACGGTGGTGCTAGTACTAGTAGTAGTACTACCAATGTACTAGTAGCACTGTACTACCCGTTGGTCAAATTATTACGTGCTGCTCCTCACAGTGAAGTGACAAGTCCCTGCGCCGGAGATGACACCTGAGTATATGCGCCATGTTCGGCATACCATAGTCAGCCTCACCGTCTGCAGTCACTATCATCATGACTGTAGAGCTAGCCTGCTTACAACTAGCCGCGTTTGACATAATTTCCTGTGCGTAGATGCCCGTGCATTGCACGGAACACCAAGATTGGGGCTGGATGGCGCCGACAGCGGCCATCGCGCCAGATTTTTCCATGGCCTTCTAGATGTGGTGGGGAGGAGATAAGGCTGATTGTGAGAGACAACGAGTTGTTTGTAAATAGGGAACAAGTGCGGGCATCTTTTTGCAAAACTGGAGAAGTTTGGTTTGTATGTGTCAGATCTAGATCCTATGGCTATTGGTGAAAGAAGGCAGGCACAACATCATCACCAACTTAGGACCTCTTTGATTCGCATGATTTTGAAAACGCACGAATAGGAGACGGCAATATTACAAGTTTCCAAATGATATTACAAATGTGAGGAGTAATGTTGCACCTACGAAGAGGGAATTACTAGGAAGTTTACATAAGAACTTTTGTTACTTTAGGTGGATGCAGCATTATCGTACAAACTAAAATACACCGCCCTAACAAGTCACTAATGGGAAAATAAATTTTCAAGCCTCTGGCCACTTCATGTTTCAAAAACAAATTCAGCTTCTGTGGAGAGTTTGTCATTTAGGCTTAGACGCTTGCGGTGATCAGCACGCCATTCATTGTTGCGCCAGAGAACGCCAAACCTCATTACCTTGAGCACACTTGCCTCCAGAACAAAGAACCTGGCCAATTTAATCTCAGATGTGCTGCCTTCGTAGTCGATCAAATGAATTTCTGTAAGATGGAGATCAAAGCATTCGATGAGATTGTTATAGTGCAACACATTTTTCACTTTCGGGTCTTTTTATATCTGCGAAAGAAGATAACATATTAGAGCAGCCGGTTGTATAAGATTGCCGTGTCATCAAGAGGTATCAATATCATTCGCTCATACGATAGGGTTGGCTGGCTAGTGATAAGTTTTCACTCTCTCTCTCTCTTTCTCTTTCCTCTCATTTACCTAGGAGCACATGAAGAGCTTGGGCATTTGTTGCCTTCCACTATGTAGCTGATGCCATATTTCTCAAAAGTATGCCACATAATACGCATTGATGTCAAATCAAAAGATTTTGGCACCACTCTCATGATGTAAGAGAGTTGGCACCGCTATGCACACAGACCAACATGTATAAACAAATCAATCAAACCAACTACACCAGCCTCTCACTCTCCCAAACAAGTGTTTTTTTATTGCCTTAGTCCTCACTCTCTCGCACGCAAGTGTTTTTCATTGCGTGAGTTAATTTGGCATCGAAGCAAAGTAGGTGATCTAGATTGGGGCACTAGGTGAGCAATGGAGGGGCATCGATGCCAAATGCGTCACAAGTGAATTTGGCACGTGTTTTGGCCTACATAGTGGAGGGCCATTATAGCCCACTTTTGTACTACCTCATATTTAGTGTAAAATTCTCACCATAGATTTACCTAAGAAAATGCCAATGCATGTCACCAAAAATTATACCATTTGAAATTATGTTCAAATACGAATCCAATGATATAATTTTTAGTGGCATGCATTAACATTTTGTCAGTTGAATCTCTGGTCAAATTTTGATACTACAAAATAGGAAGAGTAAACCAGGACAGAGGTAGTACTTGCTCTTAGGGTAACCATAGAGTTACTAGTCTAAGTTACTTTCCACTATGACTAGCCTAGGCTACTATAGTAGTACAACAAAAAAACAGTGCAGGTGATCACGTGAGAAAAAATACTAAAAACATTTCTTTTGGTGCAGTGCGTAGATGCAATTTTGAACACTACACTTATCATTGTAATTTGGGAAAATTAGGGAAAAAATGAGCTACGTTGTGATAAAGAAGTTTCACCTTGATGAGTAGCTTCTCTGTGCACGGAAAGCATGTAAGGAATCCAACAACTTGATCCAGATTGGGGCTGATAGATTTTATTGCCAAGATCTTCACTGTGTGCATAGATTGGGTCAAGCTTGTGGGAATCATTTTTTGGAAGACGGACGTAAATAGATCAAGAAGAAATTTAAAAATGTGAATTTCAAGAAGACGGAGAAGAAGATGAGTGTTGTACCTGAACGATTACGGATCCAATAAAGAGTTCGGAGAATTTGGCAGACGAGTACACCAACATTGTCAATTTTGGCGCGTCAATGACCCTGATTTTTGTTGGACCTTCTAGGTCAGATACAAGCAATCTCTTAAGGAAAGGCGCATTCTCAATGACCATAACGTGGAATAGCTGGAGTGATCTCTTCCCAATTGATGTCTTGCTGCAGGGCCAGCAAGAGACAAAAATCCATCGAAGATTCGTCGAGGAGATGTGGAGGCTAATGAACCCGTGGATCTGCTCAAGACGAAGGTACTCGAGCGCAGTACAGTTGCGGAGCAGGTGCTCCATAGCCTGCTTTGAGATGCCAATGTCGAAGAGGTCGAGTTGGTTGAGTTGAGGGAGAAGAAGGGCGGGCACGGCACAATCTAGGGAAGATGGCAGGAGCTGAAGTTGGCGCGGCGCAGCGTTGGCGCGGCCGCAGAGAGAGACATCATCCCGCTTCAAAGCTGAGCTCCTCGAGCTGATCTAGGGCGGGGGATAAGATCCACTCGTCGAACTTGGCTTGGACCTTGCAGCTGGTACTGAACATGCGGATGTCAAGGAGTCTGGCTGGCCTAGGATGCGATGAAAGGATCTTGGAGACTACGGCCATGCGTTTGCAATCCCCCTCGCAGAGGGAGCTGTCAACGGTGAGGTTGAGGGGACGCGGCGCCAGAGGGGGCGCCACCGCCGGGAGAGCAGGGCGGTCTACACGGCAGATTTGGTGGGGAGGAGGCCGATGATGATGAGCAGCATGTCGTCGGGGAGGCTGCTGATGAAGTCCAGGCTCGTCGGACACGGTTTTGCCTTGAGCCGCTTCTGCTTGTTGGCTGCCTCGCCGTCCATCTCAACCGGCGGCGACACCGGTGTACACGTGTGCCGGTCTGTGTTGTGTACTGGCCTGCTGGGTCTGCGCGAGTGCATCCTTCTGTGCATGCCGCCGCACAGTGGTGAATTGTGCGCGAGTGCATCCTTCACGCGAAAGAAGTGTGTCCTCAATGCGCCCTTAATTTACTAGCATGCGGGGTGCTAGCCCAAGTGGTTTCAACTTTGTTTACTTCACCCCGTGTCAGATGGGCCTCTAGTTTACTTATTTTAACCGACTTCCACATGGGCCAGCACACGAAGATAGAAAACACGAGATGACAAGGCAACATGTGGACTGGTTGACTGGTCAACTAAAAAATATACTGAGCTATACACTGACAAGGTGAGCGTATAATCCGTCGGTATAGAGAGTTCAAGTGAGAGGGGAGGCCCGTGAGAGAGAGCAGAGAGAGAGAAAGAGATACTCTCTCCGTTCGATAATGTAGTGCCAATATTTTTTTTAAAGTCAAACTTTTTAAACTTTGACCAAGTTTATAAAGAAATTACTTATATTTACAATACCAAAGATAAATGATAGTATGAAGTAAGTACATGCTGTGATGAATCTAATGATTGTTCTAGATGTAAAAAAATTCTCCACATATACCTGGTCAAAATTTTCTGAGGTTTGACTTTTCAAAACATCCATATGCTTATGGACGTGAGAGAGTCCCTAACTAGAGAGAGAGAGTGAGAGAGTGTGTGTGTGAAATAGAAAGAGTGAGTGAAAGAAGTGTGTGTGCATGTGTGAAAGAGACATGGACAACACACGGTAAAAGTAGAGAAAAGGCGTGTGTGTCTTACGCAAACATATCACACATGCATCTTTGACAACGGAAGCAAGGTGAGGAGATAGTGTGTGGTTGTTTGCAACCGAGAGAGAAAGACCCCTAGCACGTGGTCAACAGGGGTCTGAAAAGCAAGGGAGAGAGGTCGAGAGAGACGTACAGCAAAAATGCAGACATGGGGAGGAGAGAGTGTATGTTTGTGATAGAGAGATCCCCTGGAGATCGTGATGGGACTACGGGTGGGAGATCGAGTGACAAGGTGTGTCCGTGATAGAAGATACCCCGAGAGATATCGAGATAGACGTATGGATGGAAGGAGACAATACGTGTGTTCTGATGGCTAGTGAGAGATAATCATACTTACGGGGGGTGCGTGCGCCTATGATGGAGTGAGGGATTATTGTCGCGACCGATTTTCCGGGTATTACTTTCCAGAAAATGGCCGTTGTGCTCACCAGCCCCAGGATTACTGTTAGCTGATGAGGCTCCAACTTGATACAGAAATTCCAAGCAAAAGTACAAAATGTGTAGTACAAGACCATTGTGGCCTATGAGTACATCAAATGGTTTCTAGTGGTTAAGGGCGGAAGCGGTTTGTGGATCACCACGGTCTATGGGACTCCATATCCCACAGGAACAGCTGACCAGGTTAACTCCTATCTTCGCAAGGCTGCTATCACCGTTGCTTAGGTCCCGAGGCTGTCATCGCCACGCTCCTCTCCAAGCAAGCAATCTGGCCAAGACAATAGCCAGGGACAAGCCAGTGAGTACTTTGAATGTACTCGCAAACATTAAGAACACAGGTATAATATAATTGATCAACATACACTGAAATATTCTATGATCACATCGTCAGTCATAAATAAAACCTTGATGCATGCAAGCAGGTTATTTATATGCAACCGGAATATGCAATGACAGAATAGAAATAAAATGCACTGATGGGATGTCTGAAGCGACGTCTCGAAAGGATAGTAAAAGTGAGCATGCCTCAGTCGGGCGTCTTAGCGACACCACGTAAGGGGCTTATAAAGTAAATAAAATAACAAGCATGCCACAGTCAGGCGTCTGAGCGACACCACATAAAGGGCTTATGAAGTAAATAAAAAAACAAGCATGCCACAGTCGGGCGTCTGAGCGACACCGCATAAAGGGCTTATGAAGTAAATAAAATAACAAGCATGCCACAGTCGGGCGTCTGGGCGACAACACATAAAGGGCTTATGAAGTAAATAAAATAACAAGCATTCCACAGTCGGGCGTCTGAGCGACACCGCATAAAGGGCTTATGAAGTAAATAAAATAACAAGCATGCCACAGTCGGGCGTCTGGGCGACGCCGCATAAAGGGCTTATATGAAAATGAAATAATGAACATGCCACAGTCGGGCGTCTGAGCGACGCCGCATAAAGGGCTTATATATATATATATATATAAACATAAACATAGTGAATATCCAGGGGGTGGTACCGTCCCAGGGATATTCATTATTTCAAACAATGCAAACGGCTAGTCCATAATGATAATAATCATAACCATCATATATCACAAGTCATAATCAATATTCGGGTTAGTAGTTTCTCCTCCGAAGACCGACACTAAGACCGACACTTGACCCATCCCAGACTGTAGTCCTTGACCATGGACACGGCTATTCGAATAGGTTTAATATCCCTGCAGAGAGTGTACTCTTTACCCACGAGTAACGGATTCCTTTAGTCCATCGGACTAATTCTGTCTACGGTCTTTTAATTGAAACACACCTGACTTGCACACACCAGCTTAACTTTACTCGTGTCCGGAATCACCCATGACACCTGTTAAGCAAAACTCTAAGTGGGGAGGCTACAACCTCGCGTAGCATGGGATCAAATTTCTATTGCGCGCTCTAAGGGGTGCCCCCCTCTCGGTCCCAACCGGATACACCCATGCCCCCGGACCAGGTGGCATGCCTACCGACTACAACCGGTATCTTCCACCATGGCCTCTCTGTACGGTGTGTGCCAAGACAAGGGTTAACAACTTACTGAACCATACCCCACCTACGGTAGGGGCCAGTGGCAGTACGAAACAAGTATGGGGGTTACCGGAACAAGACTCGATCTATGGCCGACTCAGGAGACTTATGAGTTCCCTGCATGACATGTATAACAAATATATTTCAACCGACGAAATCACCACCCATTATACCTTACTATGCCATACCGGACATAACCGTCCCGAGGGGGACCGGCGACAAGCTCACTCCTACCCAAGGCAGAGGCTTTCCCGGATTCCTTTCCGGCATGCATGCAAGGCACATGAGGATGCTTACCATCACAAGTATATTCATTTCCAACAGCGAGGAAATCACTAATATGCATTCATGCAAATGATCGCATCATCACATAAAATAACGAGTTCTCCGAAATAAGGTGGTGTTATAATCATGTCAACCAACACCTCAAAAATATTATGCCAGGGTTCAAGATGCTTGTCTTCAAGGTGTGGAGGGGTGGGGGGTGCTCTCCAAAACTTTTGAAAGTTTTCTTCCTCTCTCCAAAATCCTATTTTCAATAAATTTGAATTAACACACAATTTCAAAACAGCACAAAAAATTTGTTCGAACTTTTTTTCAAATAAATATGATAAAAAACTAGACAAAAATTTAAAGAGGACAGAAAAAGAATCAATCAAAAATCATTTTCTGTTTAAAAGTTATAAGAGTTTTAATCTAGGGACTCATCTGTAATGAAACAGAAAGTTCCCAGGGGCTAACTTATAAAAACAGAAAACGCTTCGATTGAGAGTACGCCGGCCCAGAGGGGAGACGTACTTTGGCAGAAGACGCCTTCAGAAAACGGTTTGTTTAAAAGATCAGAGAGGCTGACAGGCGGGTCCCGCCCGTCAGGTTTGAATTTTCAAACGAGGGAGACGAAGCTCCTCGGTGCCCGAGAGCTGCGATGGTCGCCGGTGGCGATCCACGGCGAGGCAAGGGGATCGGAGGGTACCTACATGTTCACCGTGTCCTTCCGCACCTGTGGGTGGTGGAATTGGTCGCCGGTGAGCACCACGTCGACGGCGGCCTCAACTCCGGCGGACGGTGGTTTGGGTGGTGTTGGATCTCGCCGGGGAGTGCTGCGAAGGTCAAATTGAAGTAGGGGATAGCTCACTGGGTGCTCGAGGAGGTTACTGACGAGGTTTGAGCGCCAGGGATGGCCTCACCGTAGTGAATCAAGTTGGTGACCGAGACGGAACGAGGCGGCCGGACTTGGGGGAGGAGACCTCCTCGAGGTCCTCCTAGTGGCCTGGCGGGGTGTCTGTGGGGGTTAGTGAGCGTGTGTTCTCGAGGGCGAGCTCGGGGTCCCCTTTTATAGGCGATCCGAGGCGGTGGCCGTGAACGGGGATCTCCGGCGATGGATTACGGCGGTGCAGTGATTGGTCGGGGTGTTTAGGAGGTTGGGCATCAACATGGAGGTCCACTGGCTCTATTCAGATGTTAAACGGGCTTGGATTAGGAGCTTGGGGTGGGTTTCGACGGAACGGGGCGGCGCGGGCCCGTCGGCGGCAGGGAGCATGCTCTATGCGTGCCGCGCCACGACGACGGTGCCGCATGCGTGTGCTGGCAAGGAGATGGCCACGCGGAGCTACCAGGAGGATTGGGCGGCACCGAACGGCGTTGAGCCGCCGTTCTGCTCCCTGTCGGCCGTTACGGTGGTTCGGCCGCCGCAAGACACGCCGGCGCAGGGGGGCCAGGGTGCCACCAATGCCAGGAAGGCGCCAAGCCCGCGTGTGGAGCTCCGGACAAGCAGGCCAGGCGGCGAGCAACGTGCCAAGGGCACTGTGGACAGGTGACCGATCACTGACGAAGAAACGACACTGCATCTCTGAACTTTCTGAATTTTTCTGAAAATGCAAAGTAACAGTGCTGGCCAGGTGTTCGACAGAATGATTCTGGCATGTAGTAGGTTCTCCTTGAGCTGAAACTTGGTGGGGTGGCCTCTCATTGCATCTGAGGGCTGCCCGAATTTTGGTGGAATTTTTGGGGAAGTGTAGATATGAATTTCACCAAATTTGGCAAATCTGGTCCAAACTTGCAGAGGCTGAAACTTGAAAATTTTGAAAAGAAGAAGAGTGGATCTTGATGGTTCTAGGTTGTGGGTGCTAAGGACTATCCAGAGGAGTTGGTTTTAGATCAAAACTCAAAGGAAATTAGGTACTTTCTTTGCAAATCACCTAGGCTTAAAATAATTGACAGAATTGTTTTGGGGAACAGAATAAATGAAATAAAATCCAAAAATGGGTTGGACTTGTTGGAACAGAATGAAAATGAGGTTGATTCACTCAAAAACTTCAAATAACATCATTGGGTTTTTTCATAAAGTTGAATCATAAGCTACTACCAACATCCCATAATTTTGGTGGAGGCTAGAAAGAAATATTTAAATGGGTTGTAGTGCAAAATTCCACTCTAGACCAGAGAAGAAAAATTGATGCAGAGCTCAAAATATTACATGAATAAAACATATTTTTGTATAAAAGTGATTTAAAGACATCACATGACATATCCAAATTTTGGTTGGAATTTTAAGTGAATTTATCAAATGGTTGTTGTTCAATTATGGCCATATAACCTTGGAAAACTATTTTTCAAGAACATAAAGATCAAGCAAATTAATTATGTAATTTGTTCTACTAATAAAAGAAGAGTTTTTCTTGAGAGGTTAAACAAGTCCAATAACATATTTGAAAAGTTTTCACTTTGCGGGAAAAACTCCATAATAACAAGAGAGAAAAAGGTTCAAAAATAAAAAGGGAGCCCAGAAAATAAAAGTTTTAATTTCCTGGCAAAAATTTTAATTAATAAAACAAGGTCAAAAATTTGGGGTGTCACAATTATGGTACTTACGGTGCGTGTCACATAGAGAGAGAACAAGGGCGGTGAGTTTTGGATGGGTCTATATGTAGCACGAGCGAGACATGTGTATGTGTGAACCAAGGATATATAAAGTTTGAGAGAGATAGAGGAGCCCCAATAAGGTTGAGTGGTGCGTCAGATAGCTAAGAGGGGGGAAGAGATATTCCATTTGCTCGATAATGCAGTGCATGTAAAAAAATTAGAAGTCAAACTTTGGAAATATTGATCAGGTTTACGCAAATGTTATTTATATCTACAATATCAAAGATACATCATACGAAACTATATCTGATGATGAATCTAATGGTATATGTTTGCCGTTCTAGATGTAAATGTTTTTCTCCACGTACATGGTCAAACTTTGTGATGTTTGACTTTTCAATAAATCTATATGCTATGGACTGAAGAGAGTGCCTAAGTTGAGAGAGATCAAGTGCGTGTGAAGGAGAATGAGTGAGTGTGCAAAAATAGTATGTGTGTGAAAGAGAAAGGGACAACAAACGATAAATTAGAGAGAGAGAGAGAGTATGTTTTTTCATTTCTTATGCAAACATATCACGCATGCATATCCGATATAGAAAAGCAAGGTGAGGAGATACACGAAGATAGCTAGTGCGTGATTGTTTGCAACAGAGAGAGACACCCCTATAGCACATGTCCAATAGAGGTCTGACCAACAAGGAACAAAGGTCGAGAGGGACACATGGAGAACATGGACACAAGGGGAGGGAGAGAGGGTGTGTTTGTGATAGAGAGATCCCCTCGATATCGTGAAGGGACTTATATGGGTGGGAGATCGAGGGAGGTGCGTGCGAGATAGAAAGATGCCCCGAGAGAAATCGAGATAGACCATGCACATGTTTGTGATGGAGACTAAGATTAGCTAGTCATATACATATAGGGGGGACTGCGTGTGCCTACATTTGAGTGAGTGCGTGTGAGATGGAGAGAGAACGAGGGAGAGAGATAAATTTTTAGATGGGTCTATCGAGTGCGAGTGAGATATGCATGTGTATGTGTGACCCAGGTAGATGGAGAGTTTGAGAGACAGAGGGAAAGCTCTGAGACGACAGAGTGGTGCGTGAGAGAGTTACGAGCAACGAGCCAAAGAATTTGTGTGCGTAAGATGAGTGCACCCAAGATATTTATCTTGGACTAGAGAATCATACATAGTGTGCGAGAGTGACCTATAGATGGAGTATATATGCATGCGAACTAGAAAGACCCCCCCCACACACACACACACAAAGAGAGAGAGATAGAGAGAGACGGCAAGAGAGGGAGAGGGACCAACAAGGTTTGTGTGTTGGATGCATGCGACAGAATTGAAGATTGTTGGACAGAGAGAGAGAGAGAGAGAGAGAGAGAGAGAGAGAGAGACGGACCAACAAGGTATGTGTGTTGGATGCGTGCGACAAAATTGAAGATTGTCGGCGAGAAAGAGAGAGAGAGAGCAGGAGTCCGGGAGAGGGGGAGGTCGTGTTTTATGCATCAAAGACTGATATAAACTTGCATTCAAATATCTAAATTGGAGAACATGTTGTCTGTAATCCACACATGAACGGAGATATGCGTATATCACACAAGTTCATTAATTTGACCCTCAGCATGTTCATGGAGTACTATAATACTATACAACATGCTACTTGATTGAGGTGTTTAATTTTGGATTTAGTTCACTATTTTGACCTGGTGAACGAGCTATTTCATTGAATCGAGATATTTCATTTTGGGTTTGATTCCCGTTTTGAGTGGGTCAACTATTTGTCATATAGTGAATCGCTAGCAACGAGCATGTAAAAACACATTACTCCCGAGCATCATCTCTCCATCTAAAAAAGAAGTGGAAAGCTAATATTTTAAAATTTGATTCGAATCGACTTGGTAAGGTAGACGTGGATGCTCGTTCTGCAAAAATTTGAATGAACCGTTAAACACCCTCTGCTCGGTGGAATTCGTCGGAGCAAATAAATGGGAGACACAAAATTATTGGTCTATGTGGGACACACATCAATTGGCCCGCTGTACATCGACGGTAGGTTCGTAACTTCATCCAAGCGTGCCTTCTCCTTGGCCGAAATGACATGTGCCGAATAATTCATAAACCATGGTCGGCAAAACACCCTCTCCTCGCCCGAAATAGCTCGCGCCCACTATTTGAAAACACGCTCTCCTCGCCCAAAATCGCTCACGCCCACTATATTTCAAAACACACCCTCCTCCCTTGAAATTGCTCGCGCCACTATATTTCAAAACACGCCCGAAATCACTCACGCCCAGTATATTTCAAAACACGCCCTCCTCGCCCGAAATCGCTCACGCCCACTATTTGGGAGAAGCAAAGTAACTCTACTATCCCCGACACTCAGTACACAGACCCAAGCCGAGAAGCCTAAATGCATGGGTAGAACTGTAACTCCCCCCACATTTCAGACAAATGCATCCATAAGACATGGTTCCCCCTCCCAATTCCCCATTCATACCTCGTGGGCACCAAATCACCTTCTGTTGTAGGGTGGAACCCTAACTGGAGATCTTTCACAAATTGGAGGGGGAATCCCCAAGAACAAGAAGAACACAAGAGAGAAAACAAGAGGAAACACTCAATTGACTAGATGCAATCACACATATGCTAGATCCAAGAACATGCAAGAGGTCACAATGATTCAAGAACAACAAAGGAAAGATACATGGTAGTTGTTCATCCCAATCCTATGAGGAGAGAGGTCTTGATGATCCTATGATGGTGATCCTTCCCACATGTGGGGGGTCTTGATATCCACAAGTGGATCTTCTCCCTTAGGAGGACATGATCTCCTAGAGGAGTGGGTACAAGGAGCAAAGGTCACATAATCATCTCATATACTTTGCTATCCCTAACAAATGGTCTAGGTATGGAATATATAGGTGGCTGGAGGTGAGGGACAAGGTGGATGAAGAGGAGGCCCAAACAGCAATCACAGTCGTCCATCCTGTAGGGCCCGTGCGCATGGGGTAAGTTGGGCCCGTGCGACGGGGGTCCCGTGGGCACGGTACAAGCCCGTGCGCACGGGGTGCTCCAGCGCCAGCTCCCTGTGTAGTCCGTGCGTACGTGGTCTTCGGGGCCCGTGGGCACGGGGTCGCCTAGGAGGTGCAGAGTTGATCTTGTTGCTCTCCTTCTTCCTCCTTGTGGCTTTGGGGTCCTTCTCCTTGGCCTCCAGGATGCTCCCCAACTGCTTGGTGGCGGTCGTCCTTGTACCTAGTGATGCACAATGCTCCATGGTGAGGTAGCAACCAAGTCCTATGGATATTCATGTAAATCTTGAAGAGGAGCGTGTTCACCTTAAGTCCGGTAGGTCCACTTGGGGCCTGATGTGCTATGAAGGTGTACATGGTGATGTCTGTAGGATGCTCCTCATCATCCCCTCCCCCTTGGGAAAGACCCGACCTCGGATCAAAATCTAAATCACCATGGGTAAGAGATGATGGCGTCGTGTCGAAGTGGACGGTCACCAAGCATTCGTCATCTTGTAGTTCCAAATGTGCTCTCTCCAATGTTGCACCATCTTGTGATTCCTTCAAAAGGAGAACGAACAACAAACACTTGGAAAAAAAATGTGGTTAGCATTAGTGCAAAACCAAGCATTCTAGTGGTGATTCACCAAACAAGTGTCGTCATCATGCATAGCACATGGTGTAACAAAGGATTGTGACATGGCATGAAAGCACATAAATTGAGTGAAATCAAGGACATCATGGAAACAAGCATGTAGATGTGAGGTAGCGATGCAAATATGTGTGTCAAGAGAGTAAGCATCTACCTCAAACTCATAGAAAGCATGCATAAGGAGCTCAACAAATGGTCTATGGTATGCATATGAAGCATTCACAACACCAAATATAATGAGATGTCTAAACACATGTGTCAAGTGCAAGACAATCCGAGCATAATGTGCATATGGTGGAGTGAAGATATCATGGCACTCAACACAAAGGAAAGAGCATTTGTTCATCATGTGTGAGGCAAACAAGTCAATCATGTGGTGCAAGCTAGTAGTGTGAAGTTGCAACATACTAGAAGGGATCATTTGCAATCATGTCATGTGTGCAAATGGTGGGCATGAATAATGCACATGACATATCACAAGCATGAAAACAAGAGATGAGCAAAATATCATCAATGTATTGGCGAGAGGGAATATGTAAATAGCAATGGGACATAATGACTCTCCCAACACAACAAGCATCAAAAGCATTGGGCAGAAGGAAATCATGGCAATAGCTACTAGGATCTCCACCAAGCATGCAAATACACATAGAAGTAGTATAATGATGAATCATGGGTAGATGCAAGCAAGGGTCACAATTGCATGGCAAAGGCATGGAAAGAGGCATAGCATCCAAAGTGAACACAAGAAAATGGGAATAACATGACAAGTGATATATAACCCATAGCCTTGTGCGAGCCAAGTAGAATATATGTGCGTAGTCGTTGCGCGGAGAGAATGGTAGGAAGGACAATCCACGGGATCCCAAATCGTCGTTGCTCTCAAGAGCTCGTTTAGTCAACTCTTGGGATTGAGAGGTTGACGAGTATACATGAGTACCTACACACAACAAAAACAAAGGGAAAATTGTGTGTGTGTGGTAGATGTACACATCATCCATCATGATGCGCACGTTCTTGTGTTGGTTAGCACAAAATATCAATGCTCAAATAAATGAGTTACATGATATAGAAACATGTCATCCATCATGAGAGGTTTTTTTATGTATAGCATAATGGAGACTCAAAGGATGTAATGCATCATTCGCAATATCTAAAGCATTGTGAGGAATGGTATGCATGTGGTGCACACAAGGGATGTAATCATGTCAAACACAATAATTTTCATAGCATGGCATATGAGATGAATTGCGTGAATTTTGCAAAGGAAGCATAGCAATACCATCGCAAGAGAAACAGAAGCCAATGACCATCATGTCATCATCTATGCCATATGTGCAAATAGGATTTATTTTAATGGGGCATGCATTGCTACTATGTTGAGATTGAAATGATGCGATATGGGAGATCTCACTCATAGCATATGACAAGTTTAAAGGAGTATCAAACATGATGTGACCAATAGAATTTTCACATGATATCCTATGGAGCATAGCATCACAACTAGGCAAATCAACATGCTCATCATCATATTCATCATAAATTGGTAAGTCATGAAATGAAGAATTCGCACTATCATGAAGCATGGGAATAGGTGGATCAACATCATGCAAGCAATCATTGGTGAGATAGTCCACTAGTGGGACAAGAGAAGCACCATCACCTATGTTATCTATAGAGCATCGCTCATGTGTTGTAGGTGAGGTCTCGAAGACTGAGTCGTGGTCATCTTCATCGTGATGGAACCATATGGGGGGTGCATCATATTCCACCATGGCCATCATCTTGTCCATAGGAAGGACGAAGTCATCGAGGATCGGCGCATCATCATAAATGGGACCTAGAGCCAAATGAGAAGACACAACAGAGGTAGAGGTCAAGTCGTTGGAGTTGAAAGTGGCCTCACATGACCTATCAACTATCTCACTCTCTCTATGTGGTGGTTCACTCACTCCCTCAAGGTAGGTGCACTCAAACTCACATATGGTGGAGTCACTCATCTCACTCAAGTGGTGGGGGTTGTGGCTCTCCTCACATGGGAGTTGTGGTAACTCGTCATATATGGGGCTAGTGGTGAAGTCACTCTCACTCTCAATATGGTGGCACAAGTCACTCAAGTCATCATATGTTGCCGTGGTCGAAGGGAAAATCCCATGCTCAACCATCTCCCTTGAGGGGCTTCCAAAGATGGAAGTGTCGCCCTCGCTCGTAGGTGATCGCCTTGGACTTGATGATGTCGAAGTAGGCATACTCGTGGGAAGTAGGCGAAGATGCCGTACGTCCAAAGGCGAAGATGCCTTGACGTCACTTGGTGAAGATGCCAAAGTTGTTATCGAAGACGCAACCTTGGGGTCGATGGTGCTGTTCTGAAAAGCCCGTGCGCACGGGGATGCAGGAGGTCATGGGCACGGGGTCTCGTGTGCACGGGGGTGGCAGAGAAACCATCTGTCATCCCGAAGGTCGCTTTTCATGGTCTTGGCGGTCGCCTCGAAGATGATGACGGTGCCGCGTGGTACTTGCATCGCATGGCCGTATCGAAGACTTGGGACTTGAGCGTCTCCGCCGTGAAGATGACGAAGAGGAAGAAGACTTGTAGTTGGCCCACACGTGTAGGATGTCATCTAATTGTGCGTACAACTTGGTGTTGATGTGGTCCCTTGTCCGTGCTTCGCGTTGGTGAATGTCGACGGTGAGTCTCTCAATGCTTCGCATTGTTCGTTGTAGTCCGAAGATGGACGTTTTGGTGATGTAGTTGTTCACACCGTCATTGTCGTGGAAGAATGGAGATGAAATGCCTTGCCTATCCATCACAAGACTCGAGAAAATGTGAGTGGAAGAAAGGAAAGAACTAGACCAATGTACCTTATCCAATGTTTTAGATGGATTAATGATCACTCAATAATGTAATAAGGAAATAGCAAAATTGGTACCGGATCTTATCAATTCTCACACCTACACAAGTAAGGCTTATGGTGGAGCTCGGTGAGGATAGTGGCACAAAAATGTGATGCAAAAATGTTAGCAAGAGTCAATAATGTTGGAAAAGATTCAAAAATTCGCATGTGAAACAAGTAGACCAATAGCAATATGTGGCACACGGATAGATAAATGGGGTCATGCAACCATGGAATGAGCACAAAATGTGGAATCCATGGAAAATGCTCATGTTGCACAACTCAGGAGGTACGCTAGCACGATTTCTCAATAGGAGGATATGACACTTGTGCACAACCTATAAGATGCAAAATGTATGAGCCTTCTATCCCAAGTATGCATGCTATGTGTATGATGTTCCGGTGTTTCGCATACGATGATCCAAGATGATCAATATGGTAGTATGGTATGCGATGTGGCGATGCTATGGCTCTTGCTTACAAGCTTCTTTGCTCTCTTTTTGCTTAAAAGATTATTGTCTTTTTTATATGTCCACTATGCGAAATGCACAAACAATGATAGCGATTTTTTATATGCGGGAACAATCTTGTGACACAAGAGAGGATATGATGCCAAGATGATACCAATATGATATGGTATGTATGCACTGGATGGTATGGATCACTAATGTGCATAAGTAACATTGCCGGCAATACTCAAATGGCTAGTCTCGATAGGCAAGTGAGGCAAAATGGGCTAAGGGGTTAACAAAGTAATGGCAAGAATGTACAATGATGGGATACCACAATACCAAGATGATATAGAGGTTACCGTTCTTGCTTACGGTTAGGGTGTCAAAATGGTGAAGTGGTGGATGTCGATGACGACCTCGTGTCATCCAATGATGAGTGGCGGTGGTCTTGATGAAGATACCAAGATGATGTAGGCCTTTCCCTAAGTAGCCGAAACACCTTAGGAAACAGTAAAAACTGCACACTCAAAATCTCATACGGAAAACGTCAAATGGTGGAAGTGGAGATGGGAATGCAGAAGTGGTGGTGGTGGTTGATGAAGAAGAAACCATCCCTAAGTAGCCGAAACACCTTAGGAGACTCAAGTCACCACTCAAACAACCACAAATGCTATATGGAGCAAAAAGGGTTAGGTTGCGGAAGGCTATGGTGGTTTTGCGGATGATATGGTGGAGGGCCTACGCAAAGATGCCAAAATTTCAAAACATTTGATGGAGTCAAATGATGTTGGAACCTATATAGATGGATGGGGGATGCCAATAGCTACTGAACGAGCTAAAGAACGCAAAAATCGGACTTCGGGTGTGGAAGTTATGGCCGAAATGGTGAAGTGCACGCGGCTGTTGTAGGGGGGCCATGCGCATGGGGTCCAAGGCCTGTGGACACAGGGTCCCATGCGCATGGTACACACACCGAGGGCACGTGGTCACCTGGGACACACGTGTTTGGCAGAGTTCTTTGTGATCTGGGCTCCAAATGGATGGATTTCGTTGCTGGGGTTTAGCTGTGGGTATGGGGGTGGTATGGGAGGGTGGGGGATGAAGGGGAAACGGAGGAAGCGCACTGGAGGAGTCATGCGCACGGGGTCTGCGAAGCCCGTGTGCATGGGGTGCTCTGCAAGCAGACGAACTGCTCCTGATCCGTGGGAAATCTCGAATCTAAGGTCAAAATCGAAGGATGGAAGGTAGTGGAAGGTGGAGGAACGCTAGATCCACTTGAAACCAAGCAAATCCATGGATCAAATCCAACAAAAACTCCTCAAACCAATAAATCACGAAAAAAATTGGGGCTAGTTTTGGTGGGGAATTTTCGAAATTGGGACAAAATCAACAAAACTAGGCTAGAAAACAAAGAGCGGGGCTCCAATTTCGTGATCAACCTTGCTCATGATACCAAGATGTTGTTGGATGGAACCCTAAGTGGAGATCTTTCACAAATTGGAGGGGGGATCCCCAAGAACAAGAAGAACACAAGAGAGAAAACAAGAGGAAACACTTAATTCACTAGATCTAATCACACATATGCTAGATCCAAGAACATAAAAGAGGTCACAATGATTCAAGAACAACAAAGGAAAGATACATGGTACTAGTTCAACCCAATCCTATGAGGAGAGAGGTCTTGATGATCCTATGATGGGGATCCTTCCCACATGTGGGGGGGTCTTGATATCCACAAGTGGATCTTCTCCCATAGGAGGACATGATCTCCTAGAGGAGTGGGTACAAGGAGCAAAGCTCACATAATCATCTCATATACTGTCACGACCGGTTTTCCGGGTAATAAATTTCCAGAAAAGACCGTCGTGCTCATCAGCCCCAGGATTACTGTTAGCTGATGAGGCTCCAACTTGATACAGAAATTACAAGCAGAAAACAAAATATGTAGTACAAGGCCATTCTGGCCTGTGAGTACAACAAATGGTTTCTAGTGGTTGATGGCGGAAGCGGGTTGTGAAACATCAGTGTCTATGGGACTCCATTTCCCACGGGAACAGCTGACCAGGTTAACTCCTATCTTCGCGAGGCTGCTATCTCCATTACTTAGGTTCCAGGGCTGTCATCGCGTCGCTCCTCTTCGTGCAAGAAAATCTGGCCAAGACAATAGCCAGGGACAAGCCAGTGAGTACTTTGAATGTACTCGCAAACATTATGAACACAGGTATAATATAACAATGATGTGCTGAAAATATTTTATGCTCATGACGTCAGTCACAAAAGATAAATAAATCTCTGATGCGTGCAAGCAAGTTATTTATAAAATTGCAATAACATAGTAGTATTAAAATTTATGAAATAAATAACAAGCAAAGCCACAGTCGGGCGTCTTAGCAACACCACATAAAGGGCTTTAAAAGAAATGCCACAGTCGGGCGTCTGAGCGACACCACATAAAAGGGCTTTAAAAGAAATGCCACAGTCGGGCGTCTGAGCGACA